>NC_089502.1:56212476-56813955 GCF_036850765.1 Saccopteryx bilineata
TACTAATGCAACTGCTTTCCACTTCAGAAAATTGCTGTTCTCTTCTAATGGTATTTCCAGACTTTAAGGTTTATGTATTTAAAGTCTTTACCACTACCACAACAACAAATGTACCTAACCATGTTTCATTCTATGAGAACTATAGATAAAAGGGCATGTTAATAGAAGTCAATAATTCATTAGTTGTGAAGTAAGTATCTACTGGTTACCAGGCACTGTGCTAGAAGATGTAAATTGGATAAAGTTGAGTACCCCTGCCCACAGGGTCACAGTCTAACAGGTGTAAGTGATGTAGACAAAAATAGTATGTGTAAAATCAAAACTATGCACCAAATTCCTATACAGTCCCTGTGAAGGCATCATTCACTCTGTTGGGATCAGGCTCAGGGGAGTCTTCTTGGAGGGGTCAATGCTGAGACAGGGAATGAGAGATAACGGACTGCCTCTTACATATAACAGAAATGATAAAGTTTCATTAAATAATATAAATCCTTAACACTTCTGATTTTAGTTGGAGGGCTCTTTCAATGTTAGAATCCCAAATACAAAGCAGAAGAAATAAATGAGTAGATTTTTCAGACCATATTAATTCAGAATGACAGGATGTCATGGTAACAATGTTCACATCATGATTCATATAAGCAGAGAAGAAATACAGTGGAGCCTGTCTTCTGTTTCCTGCAATTGGCTGTAGGAGAAGAAGACTGGAAGCAGAATGACTATGTAGGCAGAAAGCTTTGGTAGTAATCCATGAAAAAAAAATGTAAGAATAGACTAGGGTGGCAGTGTAGATGGAGAAGATTAGATGGTTTTAGTATATGTGCTGCCGAAGCAAGCACGAAGATTAGATGGTTTTAAGATATGCTTTGGAGGGAAAGCTGACAGAATTTGTTGATGAAGTAGATATGTGGGAATTTTGAGGTAAGGAAATATGCAAAAAGTAACCATCAGATTTCAGGTTTGATCAACTTGGTGGCTTGATAGTGTCTTGTGCTTCAATTAGAAAAAGTAGAGGAAAAGTAGTTTTTAGAGAGAAGGAGTAAGAGATGATGGATTCAACGTGATATCTATTTTATTCCTTGATTTGAGGTCTTAGATAGGTTAATGCAGATGACCAATTGGTATTTGGATGTTCAGGTTTAGAGTGCAGGAAATGGCTCTGGTTTGGAGACATCAAACCAAGATTCTAAATTGACATGTAAACAGTAACTGAAAAGATGGAACTCAATTAGATCACTTTGGAGAAGTGTGATTGGGAAGGAAGAGAGGAAAAGGAAGATAAGGAGAGGAGAAAAGAGAACTGGCAACACATATTTATGTAAGAGAAAATTAATGAGCAAAAATGAGAAGATAGAAGGCAAAATATGAAAAATATTCTCCTGATATTTCAAGAGGAGAGAGAAGACATTGTTTTTCTTTGTTTGTTTTTAAGTGTATAATTAACAGTGTCAATTGCTACGGAAAGGTCAAATAAGATGAGGACAAATGCACATTGGCTTGGTGACATGGAAGTCACTAGTGAACTTATGAGGATTTTTTTTTAATGGAATGATTGAGCAAAACTAACCTGAAGTAGGTTGAAGAGTGAATGAAACATGGGGAAAATGTGACAGAAAATATACATTTTTTTTAGAAAATGTGAGGAGTGATAAGGGGGGTTGGGTGACAAAGGTGAAGGGATTAAGAAAGGAAGAAAACTCATAGACAAAGACAACAATACAGGTGTTACAGAAGGAAAAGCAGTGGTATGAAGTAGAAAAGGATAGCGGGGAATAAATGGTGATGGGAGCAGACTTGACTTGGGCTGGTGAACGCACAATACAATATAGAGATGATGTATTATAGAATTGTACACCTGAAACCTATATATATATATTTTTATTTTTCTGAAGCTGGAAACGGGGAGAGACAGTCAGACAGACTCCCTCATGCGCCCAACCGGGATCCACCCGGCACACAGGGGGCGACGCTCTGCCCACCAGGGGGCGATGCTCTGCCCCTCCGGTGCATCACTCTGTTGCGACCAGAGCCACTCTAGCGCCTGGGACAGAGGCCAAGGAGCCATCCCCAGTGCCTGGGCCATCTTTGCTCCAATGGAGCCTCGGCTGCGGGAGGGGAAGAGAGAGACAGAGATGAATGCGAGGGGGAGGGGTGGAGAAGCAGATGGGCGCTTCTCCTGTGTGCCCTGGCCAGGAATCGAACTAGGGACTTCTGCACTCCAGGCTGATGCTCTACCACTGAGCCAACCAGCCAGGGCCTGAAACCTATATAATTTTATCAAGCAATGTCAACCCAATAAATTCAATAAAGAAATTAAAAATAAATAAAAACAAAAAAATGTGAAGGATCTAAAGCAAGTTCTATTGATCTAAACTGTAATTCCTTTTTATCTCCCAAGGACTTTATGAGTAAAAACATGATAATGGCTTCAAAGTACTTTGAGATTTTTGGGAGCAAAGATCTTTTTAAATACAAAGTGAACATACCATGATTATTATATAAAATTAAGCTACCTGAGAAGTTTTCTCTGATGCTTTTTTGTTTGACTCCTGCATTATGTGCCATCAATTTCCCTTTGATCCATCCCTTCACGATTAACTTGAGTATGATTTTCCTAATACTTGATATTATCCTGTCAGTTTAAGAGACTTCAGAGTAAATCAAAACCAATGATGCTTATGATTGCAAATAACAAACATATCAAAAAATGTCATTTTTCTTAATTTAATTGCAATTTTTAGACCTCCCATCAAAATCCACTCAAGGATTCTCAAATAACAGCTATTTAACAGCTCTGAAGTGAATGCCATTCAAATTTAGACATGTATTGAATGAACATTTATTTTATTTTCATAGTATTTATTTTGAACCTATTTATTAGCCCCTATGGATTTAAGGTAGATAAGACAAATTCCTTTTGTGTATTCAAGAAGTTAATGAATCTGAGGCAACAATGAAGACAAGGGTGAAGGGTCAACCAACAAAGAGCCTTATATTTCATGTTAGTGAAGTTTGGCTTTTAACATGTCAACAAATTAAAACTTACAAAGGGTTTTCAATAGAGAAATGACATGATCAGACTTGTGTTAAAGTCACTTTAATAACAGTATAAAACAGAATTGAAGGAGAATAAATTATAAGGAGAGAGAGAATTTATATTCCGTGAGTGACTACTATATGCACAGCACAGTATTGAATGTTTTCTACACATAATAACACTTTGCACAATAACACGCAAGGAAAAGCATTATCATCTCCATTTTATAGTTGAGGAAAATAAGGCTTAGAAAAGTTAATTTCCCAGAAGTCACAATTATAGAAAATGTATTGTTGGCATCTGAACACAGCCTGACTCCACAATTCATGTTTTTCTTCAGGACCATGCTATCAATGAGGAGGCACTGTGTCAATGTACAAGTGAATGATGAAAGAGTGAATCAAACCGGTGGCTATAGGATTGGGAAGAAAAGAAATAAGTAAGATCTGTTCTGGGAATATAATTGGCAACAAAACTTTGTTTATTGTATAGATTTGGAAGGGTACAGGCAAGGGAGAGTAAGTAGTAAGGAAACTCTCCCACTTTTTATTTTGTCTAGCTTTAAAGATACATGATAATGTTATTAATTGAATTTGCTGAGGATTAAAGATGAATGGGAAAAAAGATATTGAAGATATAGGACAAAATGGCAAAAACTGATGGAGTAAATTGATGGAGGAGATGATAGCTACCTTAGTAGCTACCAATTTTATGCACAGATGTAGATCAATTGTAAAGGTTGGGGAAGGAATAATGTTGACTCAATAGCTCCTATGTTATCGCTGAAAAAGGAAGTGAAGGAAAGAGGCAAGGAAGGGAAGTGAGCTTGAAAAGCATAGTCTTAAAATTTTTAATTAGCCACTGAGGGGATAGGAGAGAAAAGTAATCACCATTTTCTAAATCTCAGGACAATAACTTTGGTTCACTATTATAGGATACCCAGACTAATACTTGGTTTCAAGTTTACATCTTTAATTTTTGCCCTATATTTAAAAATAAAGTTACCAGAAATTATAATTTAGACAACTGACAAATTCATCTGTGAGGATAACATTTTTTTTTTTTTCAAAATGGTGAGAACAAAGTGCACTCTCACTGGAAGCATACGGGTTCTTCGGTTATTCTTGTCTGATTTTGATATAAATACTGTATTAGCCATATAAAATGATTTAGGAGTGTTTTCCTTTATAAAAGAGTTTGAGTAAGACAAATAATATGTATCTTGAATTTTTCTGGAGACCTTTTAGTGTCTGGTGTTTTCTTCACGGGAAGGTCTTTTTTTAAGCTGTCAGTTAAATTTAATATCTTTAAGGTTATTCAGGTTTCCTATTTTTTCTTGAATCAGTTTTGATAAATTACATTTTTTTCTGGAAATTTGCTCATTTAAGCTTGCAAAGTTGTACCAGTTGTATATACTATCCTCTTATGATCTGTTTAATCTCAAAATCTATAGTTGTATTTTATTTTTATTCCTAATATTATAAGTAGATTTAAGTGTAGCTTTACTTTCTCATTTTTATTTATTTTATTTATTTTTTAAAATTTTATTTAGTGAGAGGAGTGGGGGCAGAAAGACCACCTACCACATGTGCCCCAACTGAGATCCACCTGAAAGCCCACTAGGGGGCACTGCTCTGCCTATCTAGGGTGTTGCTTTGTTGGTAGGCAACCAAGCTCTTCCTAGCGCCTGAGGCGGAGGTCATGGAGCCATCCTCGGCACCCCGGCCAACTCGCTTCAATGGAGGCATGGCTGGAGGAGGGCAAGAAAGAGAGAGAGAAGCAGGGAGGGAGGGGTAGAGAAGTAGATGATCCCTTCTTCTGTGTGCCCTGACTGGGAATCAAACCTGGGACATCCACATGCCAAGCTAATGCTCTACCACTCTGCCAACTGGCCAGGACCTCTTTCATGCTTATTATACAGTGTGCCCTCTCTTTTATCCTTGATTAACTCCATTAGAAAGTCATCATTTAAAATAATTATCAAAAAGCCAGCTTACCTGTTTTTTTATTTTATTTTATATTTGCTTTCTATTTCATTAAATAGTACTTTTCTCCTTTTACTTTATTTTGCTATTTTTTCTAAGTTCTTAAAATTGGTGATCAAATCAGTATTTCAAACATTCCCCCCCCATAATATACCAATTTAAGGCTTTAAAATTTCTTCAAAATAATACTTTATGTACAGCTGCATATTTGGATGTCTAATGTTTTTATGATCATTTAGTTCTAATTATTTACATATTTTTATTATGAAGTTTTCTTTGCTATATGTGCTACCTGAAATTTCATTTGTTTTTAATTTTCAATAATGAATTTTTCTTGTTATATATAGAAATATGTGTGATTTTATTTCCTTTGGATATATACCCAGCAGTGGATTGTTACATAATGTGGTAGTTGTATTTTTAACTGTTTGAGGAAGCTCCATACTGTTTGTCATAATGATTGTACCGATTTACATTTCTTTTTTTGTCTTTTTCTGAAGCTGGAAACGGGGAAAGACAGTCAGACAGACTCCCGCATGTGCACGACCGGGATCCACCCGGCACGCCCACCAGGGGGCAACGCTCTGCCCACCAGGGGGCGATGCTCTGCCCCTCCGGGGCATCGCTCTGTTGCAACCAGAGCCACTCTAGCGCCTGGGGCAGAGGCCAAGGAGCCATCCCCAGCGCCCGGGCCATCTTTGCTTCAATGGAGCCTTGGCTGCGGGAGGGGAAGAGAGAGACAGAGAGGAAGGAGAGGGGGAGGGGTGGAGAAGCAGATGGGCGCTTCTCCTGTGTGCCCTGGCCCGGAATCGAACCCGGGACTTCTGCATGCCAGGCCGACGCTCTACCACTGAGCCAACCAGCCAGGGCCTTGTCTGGTACTAATGTATTTATAGTCACTTTCTTTGGGTTAATGTTGCATAGTACAATGTTTTTATTCCTTGTTTTGTATACTCTTATAACATTTAAATTGGATTTTAAAAAGTTCAGGAAAACAATCTTTGTCATATAGCTGGAAAGTTTAGTCCATTTATATTTATTTATAGTGATTATTGATTTATTTAAAATATCTTTTGTATTTTCTTTTTGTCATTTTTGTCTATTTCTTTTGGTTCTACCTTCTTGTAATCTTTTGGACTACAAGATTTTTGTTTGTTTGGTTTTTTTAATTTTTCTTTTATTAATTTTTAGAGAGGAGAGAGAGAGAGAGAGAGAGAGAGAGAGAGGAGAGACAGAGAGAGAGAAGGGGGTGGAGCTGGAAGCATCAACTCCCATATGTGGCTTGACCAGGCAAGCCCAGGGTTTTGAACCGGCGACCTCAGCGTTCCAGGTCGAAGCTTTATCCACTGCGCCACCACAGGTCAGGCTGGACTACAAGATTTTTAAAAAACATTTTTTTCAGCGATTACTTATCCATTTAAACATGTCTGTTTTTACCTAGAAAATTCTAAAATCAGTCAACTGTTACCCTCCACCTGAACTAGGAAAAGGTTTTTAAATGCTTTAGTTCTTATGATCACCCTTCTAATGCTACAAACTGCAGTATTAGTAAAAAAAAAAACCTTGTATTTTCTTTCTGACATTATTGGAAAGGTGTCCAGTGTTTCAGTATTAACACTTACATGATACTGTTTATTAAACTATGAAACTATATTTGTAGTTAAATCATAACATTTTTATTACTTTTTTTGTTGTTGTTGTTGTTCACTGAAGTGCTAATGGCTGCCTGGATGGTTGAGAAAGGCTATGAAGCCGACTCTGGGCTTAGTAACAAAAAAAAGTTGAATATCTGATTAATATGGTCTCCTGTGGGCATGTTAGGAGCAGAATGGCAACATGTGTGCTATGTCACCTTGCAAAGGACAAATTAGTGATGTAATGAAATGGAACACAAAGTAGGCATGCTTTGATTTGCAATGGATATGAGAGGAAAGAAACACGCTGAGCATGAGGCTCTTTGGAGAGAACAGAAAAATCATAACTCTGTGGGGGCCCTGGGCACTAGAAGATAAGCAGGGATCTTAGTTTTCAGAAAAAGCAGGAATAGACAAGGTGGGCAGTTTTCAAAGACAAATTATTTATATTTAAATTTTTTATGGTTACCCTTAGAAGGAAAAACATAAGTTGTATTACTGTCTTGTGGCAGCTGCTACATCCCTCGCTCACTACTCCCAGGTTAATGAGGAGATCTGCAAGTAACCCCCTGCATGGCATTATCTATTTTATTGCTCCTCTTCATTAGGGTGGATGACAGAAAGTGGAATGCCCTGCATCTTGGAGGCAATACAGTAGAATATTATCTACATGCTAGTCAGCAGCCAAGATCACATAGTTTACTAGTGAATCTGAAAATAACCAGTCTTTCAGGTACTTCTGTAATTTTCACCAAATGTTGCACTTTTGAAAGCTTCATTAATCCAGCCCCATTAGGACGGATAGGGTGAGTGACTTTACGACTGTGGAAGGTGAAACTAGCAGAATTTGCAGCTCTTTAAGAACATGGCTGGTGTTCATTTCTCCTAGTGTAGTCTAAGTGATAGTAAAATCCCCTTACCAAATAGTATTTATAGAAAAGAGCATTGACTACGTGGTGAGTTTAATAATAGAATAGTTAAAACCCAACAAATGATTATTTACAGAAATGGATACCTCTGAGATATGCCTATTTGTCTGAGACTCACGTAGACATAGCTCCAGCATTGCAGGCAAGGGAGACGCTGAAGGCAAACAAGGCACATTCTGGAGGGAAGGAAACAATATGTATTCAAAGGGGACATATGATTCAAAAAGTCATTAACACTGCAAGGGATTTTCATCCCTCCTTGACCTTTCTCTAAAATGAGAATTCTCTATTTTATGGTGAGAGATATTCTGTTTAGAGAAAGCAAACATTGGTGTTTGGGGAGGAATCGTTCAGGCAGCCACTATAAGTCAAGACAGGGTTTGATGATCCAAAGCTGTAAACTCTGGGCTTGGATTTTGGTTTATGATCAATAGAGAGAACACCAAAGAGATGTCCCTTGTAAATATTTGATCATCTTTGTCCTTCATTTTCATTTCATTTTGTCCTTCTTTTGATTCACCATTTGTCTTTAGTTTTGCCTACCCTGCTGCTAGGAATGAGTGTTGGGGAAATAAAGTATGAAATAGATAACCTCATGTGGCCCAGGAAGCTTCCTTTTTCTTGATTTGTCCATTTTTATGTGTCAACCTGCACTGGTGCACACTGTGACCGAAGGCTGAAAGAGTAGTACCCACTGTTGAGAGCAATAGATTTTACGAGGGTAACTTTTTGCTTTCAAACTCATACAACCTACAGATTTAATCAAGTGCTCACTATGATTAGATTTTGAAAGCTGTAACCCGTTTCAATAGTAAAGAAGTCCTCTTTGGAAACAAATTATAACTCTTGTCTTTATGACATGTATCAATTTACACACAAGCTGCATAAATCACTTTTTATATTTTTCTGTAATGGAAAAATACTGCAGAGCATTTTAATAACCAATAAATTATATGTTTAATGAACCAAACCAAAATATAAATGGTCTGAGTCCAACACCCCTAAGAAGAGGACTGTGTAGTGACTTGATAGAAATTCTGATCACATAAGCTAGAGACGATTAGATCTACCACAATTCAAGAGAGTAAATGCTTATACTTCATCTATGATTATCCACATGAAAATTCTTCTTGGGACTTTATAGCTTATTTACAGACCTCACTTATTTACTGCTTATATTATTCTTCCAACAAATCACAGTGAAAACAGAGCATTTCACCTTTAGCCTTTTACAAATATTATCTCAAGAAGTTATAAGTAAATCTATTAGCTCTGGTGAGCTGGTAGAGAAGGCTTTTGTAAACCTCTTATGCAAAACAACTCTGTTCATTTGATGTCACATCGAAAGCATTATGGCTCCATTCATTAAGAAATTTAAAGGTAGTCACAGAGCCAAGCAAACACCTTCTTAGCTTTCAGATATATGAATGACATTTATCCTGAGGGTCCTTAGTAAGGTGAAAAAAATGGGTGAAACTTGAATTACTGTGATAGGAGTGAGCTACTTCACCACTTCCGTATCTTTTCTGTATTCAGGATGACATATGTCCATACATTATAACAATAGATAAGTAAGAATATTTGACCTAAATTTACTGATGTTATTTTTGCTTCTTATTAAAAAATAGTGAACTGGTATAGTTTAAAGAAAATGAGGCTGGGGAACAAAGACACAAGTCTCACAAACCACTAATCAGGATGCTACTAACTAGCTGGATAACTCTGGCCAAATCACCTCTCTTGAGTTTCCATTTCCTCATCCATAAAATGAAGTAGTCAGACAATATGATGAGTAAATGGTTTTTTTTTTTTCTTATCTTTTTGGTCTTTGTTGGAAGCCTTGGAGTTTGCATATGAAATATGGTAAAGCTGTATCTTGTTTTATAAAATAGTTATACTAAAGAAACATTGTGTACATTCATTTCTTTTGTTACTTTGTGTGTGGGGCAAATCCAGTTATATTCTGAGCACAATAGAGGAGACTGTTATTTAAAAGAAAACTGTGACGACTCTTTGTGAAGCAATGACCTTTGTAATGCAAATGTTCATATTCAAATGATTTTATTTTGCGAGTTTCCATTTAAATATATATATCAAGTTTGCTTACTCCAAAGTCCAACTAACCTTTACATATTAATGAAAGCTCATGCCCAATATATATTTATCAATTTTAGCTGAGGGGAAAATTTCTCTTCCTCTCTTGTACTCTCCAGTATTTACTGACGATGACATTTATGTAGACATTTGCCATAAAACAATTAGCATTTATTGGTGAAGAGTTCAGTCTCCGAAGTTAGAAAAGCTGGTTCTGTTGCTTACTAGCTGAGCAGCTAGCTATTCACTGTTATTGACCTTTAGTTTCCTCATCCCTAAATAAAAGATAACAATAGTACTTATCTGCTGGTGTTCATGTGAGGATTAAATATGATAAAAGACATTAAGTGTTTCAATTAGTGTCTGATACATAACATGTGTTTATGAAATTTAAGGAATTAGCATTATTCACAAACATTTCTTAGATTTTGTGTTTTCTCATTAATATAAACAATATACATAGTACACTTTACCAGGAGACAGAGAGCATATATAACACTGGGGAACAATTTTTTTAAAATTTTTTGTTGCATGAAGTTTTAGAACTATTTCTATATATATCTGCATCGCTGATTCCAAATTTGAAATCCGTTTTTTGGTGCATGCTCTAGTTTTTATGCAATTTTAATTTATTTTTGTTACAGTTAATGGCATGCATTGGTTTTTAAATTGAAGTTAAAGGGCAATGACTCTTGGATTGAACATAATCACAAGTCAATTAATGTTTTACAAACATCACTTTTACATAATTTTAGTAGTTTTTAAATGTAATATTATCTGATATAAACACCCTCTTATTTTGTTTTAAGATTGAATCGTGGCTTCTTTGAGTAGGCATAAATATAAGAATAGTTCTGACACCTTCTGTTATGTATGTGGCTGTTAATTACTTCAATGTCAAAGGTACAATATTTTATCATTTGTGACACATGCAAATATTGCCTATTTTCAAGTTTCCCTTGGTGATCAAGACAAGAATTGGGCTTCTCATATTGTGTGTCATAATTGTGAGGAAATACTTTGTGACTGGACAAAAAGAAAACGCAAAGGAATGCCTTTTGGTATTCCGATGGTTTGGCGTGAACCTAAGGACCACAGCAGTGACTTTTATTTCTGTCTGATCCATACAAAGGGCATCAGCAAGAAAAAACAGCCTATGATCGCATATTCTAATATTCCTTCAACAATGCGACCCATCCCACACTCTGAGACACTCCGAGTTCCAGTTTTCAGTGGTTTTACTTCTTCTAAGGATGAAGAAAGTGAACATGGTGATCAAGTGTATTTTGATAAGATGCATGAGAAAATGGTTGTAGAATCTGAAGGGTCTTCTTCTGATGCCAAGCAGTCATTAACCCCTCAGCAGTTTCGCCAACCCAAATTGAATGACTTAGTAAGAATGACATAAAAATTGTCCTTGACTTTCTGAAGTATGAGGAGCATAACTGGATCATTTGTGTGGATCTTAAAATGGTAAATTTCCTGCTAGGACAACAGATAGGTTTCACGAAGTATCCTTGCTTTCTGTGTTTATGGGACAGCTGAGCTCGGGAGAAACACTGGGCACAGAAGGAGTGGCTGGAATGTGAAGCTCTGGAAGTAGGGATGCAAAATATTGTGAATGAACCTGTAGTTAATCAAGACAGGATCATCCCCCCCCCACTTCATATCAAACTTGAAGCAGTTTGTTCAGGTTTTGAATAGAGAAACTGAATGTTTTCAACATATTATTTCTGCTTTTCCTGCCTTGTCTTTCAAGAAGATAAAAGCAAGTGTATTTGATGGACCTCAAATTCGAACTCTCATACATGATGAAGAATTTGCCAGGAAGATGAATAAGGAGGAGAAAGCAGCATGGCAGTCTTTTGTGGCAATTACAAAGAACTTCCTTGGCAACAAAAAAGCAGAAAACTATGAACTTCTGTTTCAAAGGATGCTGTTGGCTTTCTGCAGCATTGGATGTAACACGAGCATTAAGATTCACTTCCTGAATAGTCACCTTGATAAATTTCCTGAAAATCTTGGAGCTGTTAGTGATGAGCAGATTACTGTTGAGACTACTGTTGGAGCATCAAATGAAATTGTCCTCAACAAGTACACAAATACAACAGCTACAAACACAAATTTTTGCCTGAATAGAATTTAAATATGTTTTGCATAAATTTTATGATTAAAATAAGTGTTTGAATATGTTCTATTTCAAAATTGTAGAAAAATTCTGATGCAATCATATCTTTTAGTGTATTAGTGTATTTGCTGCATTATATAAATTATTATATTTCACAAAAATGATGCCCAAGAAGACATTCTACTTCATCATGTTAAACTAAATGTTGAAAATTTTACAATAAGATGAAAACATGAAATCTTGAATTGCAAAAAAAAACTGTAGCTTACTTAGCTGATCTCAGATTTGAGATCAGCACACTTGAATTAGGTAAGAACAAGTGTTTTTGTGGATACAACAAAAATTTTGTTCCCCAGTGTAATGCTTCTTGTATACTGTCTTCTACATATCGTAGTAGAATGTTTTGACTTAAGCCTTGGCCAATTGACTCAGTGGTAGAATGTTGGCCTTAAGTGTGGATATTCTGGGTTTGATTCTTGGTCAGGGCACACAGGAGAAATGACCATGATTTTCCACTCCTCTCTTTTCCTTCTCTTTCTCCCCTCTCCCACAGCCATGGCTCAATTGGCTCCAGCAAATTGGCTCAGGGTACTAAAAATAGCTCAGTTGCCAAGCAACAGAACAATGCCCCAGATGGGCAGACCACCCCCCCCAAGGGGCTTGCTGGGTGGATCCTGGTCGCTGGAGTCTGTCTCTCTGCCTCACCCTTGCTCTCACTTAAAAAAAATAAAGAAAAATGTTTTTAATTAAGTAGATATCCAATATGTATTCATTTTTTACTACTTCTTCCTGATTCACACTGGTTTTTATTTTCACGACTAAAACGAGAATGTTAAATGGTGATATTAGGATCTTTAAAGTTGCAAGAAAAAAACAGAGCTAGATTACTCTCAGAGATAGAGATTTCTTGGAAAGATCCATGAGAAAATAAGGTAGCAAAGTCACTCATTATTTTCACAGTCATGCTGGTTACTGATGAGTCTAAGGCTTGAATATGGGCATTGGTTTGAATTCTGACTCTGCTGCTTCTAAATCATGTGACCTTGAGCAAGTTGCTGAAGCTCTTAGTGTCTAAATTTCTCTCTATATATATTGTGGCTACAAAACCAGTATACACCTCATAGGGATAAATGAAGATTAAACAAGACAATGCATATAAAATGCTTCTTGCAATGCCTGACCAGTGGTAGAGTCTCAGTAAACTGTAGCTACTTTGTCTCAGCAGCAGCAACAACAGCAGTAGTAATAGTAGTTGTTGCTGTCATTATAGTTATTACTGCATACGACATAAGAAATTAGATTTTGGCTTAGTGTTATTCAGGATGATATCCCGAGGTGAAACGATTTGCATTCTCTTTTTCACCTAGCATGTGTACTTCTCAAAATAGAGGATCAGGTCAGGTTTGTTCTGCCAACATTCAAGGTGCACAGCCCAAACCAACCCAGAATTAAGTGTATTCACACCAACCCAACCTCCACAGTGATTGTCTTTAGGTAACCTACTAATTTTGGCTTCAGTCTACTGGTGCTAGGTTAGCAAGGTTGATTTCACTCTCTAATACACACATTTGATGCACAATGGCAAGGGGAAAGAAACAAACACTGGGTCATTTTCCTCAATAGGGATCTGTTTCTAACTTGGACACTTAACTTTTAGGGACTCTCCTTTGCACACATTCAGTCCGGTGACCTTCCTAAATGATGATATCTGGAAAAAACATATTTTCTTTCAAGCATATTCTCATTTTTTATTCCACAACTTTTCACTATAAGTGTGTTTCCTTGGGAGCTCATGAGACTGTCAGTCACAGCTTGAGTCAAATGAATATTATGTAATTAAATCACATAGAACATAAGAACCTGTGTGATAAGATATTAGCAGACTGGGTTTCCAGAAGTCATGCCGCTTTGTGGTACACCGCTGCCATCTTTATCTAGTCATGTAAAGTCCAGATGAAATGATTTGGTTATTTAAAATGAATGGAAGCTCACCAAGTATTCCCATTGTGAAATCCTTCTCACTTTATCAAAAGAGACAGGCCTGTGGGTAGCTCAGAAATAAAAGGAGACCTTTGAGGCCCAAAGTTACCTTAGAGCCCAGTGATTAGTCCCTCCTTGAATATCGTGTTTGTATTTTAAACATGTAGTCTTTCACCACGGAAGCAGTTTGACTCATGTCCACATCTTCCACATTTTTTAAATTAATCAAAGCTTAACCCTGATGGATTTCTGAAAGCTCTGTTTCTATAGGAATTTTTGATAGTTTGGTCATAGTTAAAGCAAAACTTTGTTTACAACTCATGTTTAAGGCATGAAATATTAGCAGATAGAGGGCATTGGAATGCTGGTGACAAGCGTGGTATAGGATCAGATAACATCTAAGGGGAAGGACCGAGAGGGGAGAAGTGTCTGCCCATTCTGCTTCACAGGATCCTTTTGGGTTTGATATCAGGCACAGAGCTACTGCTCCGGCCAATCGGCTTCTTGTGATCAACAATGTCAAGACAGTTTATCAATCTCAAATAATCAGCATACTCTAATGAAGACTCTGAGCCAAGGTGAATAATGTTTCAAAGGCAACAATGATGATTTCTATTTCACACCAGAAACAAGGCTGTAAATAACAGAGAGAAAGTGAAATTACATAGAATAGCTTTGCTCTCAACATTCCAAGAAGCTACTCAGTACCTCTGGGTAGGTGATTCAAATTCACTCTTATTTGTAATCTGGTGTTTCTTGAAAGGGTAGCAATCCATGGCTTAGGCTGTGCTATTTTAAAAGCAGATCAAAAACATTAAAGTGACCCAACTGATGTTGCGTGTCTGGTTCTTAACTAAGAGGTGGACAACTTGGGATCATACTACATCTTTATGACCTAATTAATACCCTTCATTTGACAAGGCACTTTTCCAAAATATCTATGTCACTGTGGGACAATCAATCTACAGACACAGTTGCACTCGTTCCTTTTCTGTTTCACAGGATAACCTTAGTATTTCAGGATTAATCTCCAAAAGTTTCGTTTCACAGATGAACAAAAAATCCTCCATGTTAAGATAAAACAAAATGACAACCATTAGCACTGCACCGTTCATTTCAAAATCATAATATCATGTTTTTCTAAATCTTGGTTGTGAATAAACACTCTTTATAGTCTCCCTTTCACCAACTCTGCTCGTTTTTGCTTCCACTCAGAAAAGAAGAAAGATGACCCTAACAGTTTTTTTATTAATATGTGCCTTTTTTTTCCTGTAGAAAGCTGCATTATTCTATTAACACTTTTTAGAGACATGACCTCAGAGCTCACATCTACTGTTTCCTATTATATTCAATTTCTTTAAACAATAGTCAACTGTCTGGGTGAGAATAAGTAGAGCTGAACCTTACAACAAAGGCTAAAAAGCACAATTAAAAAAATTATAACCTAAAACGTTCCTAGTTTTTTTCCCCCTCAGTTTCTGCGGGTAGGTTACAATCCGTTCAAGATACTCATGCTGGTCAGTAGAAACTCAGCAGCATTTTTCCAACAACTGACAACTAGTGGTCCTTGGTATACTATAGACAGACAAGTGAAAGAAATGAGCTCTCTAAGCCCAGAGAGAGCCAGAAGCCAGCACAGTTGGCAGTTCACTCAGATAGCTAGGAAGGGAAGTCACAAGGAATCGTGGTTCTACTTACGAACTTAACTGTATCCAAATGAGGATAGAACCTTGATGCACTTGTTTTATTGACCTGCAGGGAGTTTGTTGCATTTGTTTTCCTCACCAGAGGCAATCATCTGTATGAGTATTACATATACTTTATACAAAGAAGTTGTGGTACATTTACACAATGGAATATGACTCAGCTGTAAGAAGGAAATACTGCCATTTGCAACAATGTGGATGGACCTAGAGGGTATTATGCTGAGTGAAATAAGTCTGACAGAGAAAGACAAATACCACATGATTCCACTTCTATGTGGAATCTAGAAGACAAAATAAATGAACAAGTAGTACAGAAACAAGCTCATAGATGCAGAGAACAAACTGATAGTTACCAGATGGAGGGGGCTAGGGGTATGGGTGAAAAAAGTGATAGGATTAAGAAGTAAAATTGAAGAATTATAAAAATAGTCATGAGGATGTAAGGTATAGCATAGGGAATATAGTCAATAATATTACAATAGGTAGTATAGTTCCAGGTGGGTACTAGACATATTAGGATGATCACTTTGTAAAGCATATAAATTTCTGATTACTATGTTGTACACCTGAAACCAATATAATATTGTATGCCAGCTGTAATTAAAAAATAAATTTAAAAAATTTAAATGTACTTTACCCACCATGATAAAGGAGGAAGTAAACTTAAAGAATACTTTTTGCTCTTCCTCTTCCAGGTTTCCAAAAAGCATAAATAGACTGGAAATAGACTAAAGAAAAACTCTTTAAAGGACACGAGATATTACCAAACTGTGAGAAGGAGAAGGAAAACAAAACTAGTAATAAAAGAATAGTGAGAATACAAAAGGAAAAGAAATTGCCTTCCTGGAGCTCCACGGAGGGTGCAAATTTCTTGCCACAGAAGGTGAAGCTAAAACAGTAAAGAAAATGAAGCTACTCAAAGCTGGGCTCATGGCATTAAAAACGCAGAATTTTTATAGACAAGCGATTCTGAATAGAAGAGGTCTTACACAACTGGAGGTTTTCAGTGGGCAAAAGAATTGTTTCATAAAAGGTGTAGCATGGTCTTCTAGAAAGGACTAATGGAATAATTAAGAGAATCCAAAGGTATTTGGGCATGCAGAGGAAAAGGCTGCTGGACAAAGGGAGTGAGGCCAGAGGTTTGATGAGCATCTTGACAGAGCGGAAGTAGTTGGATACAGGCCAATCCTGCATGGCCTTCAGTAGGCAAGTTACATCTGTGGAGAATTTCTGATGGTAAAACCCAAATCAGAAAGAACCTTAGACTCTTTGGAAAAAATCCCACTGTAAATCAAAGCTGCCATGATTTGCTTAGGAAGGAAATATAATATAGTAAAAAGAGCCATAGATTTTGACTTCAGCATCTGACAGACTAAGGATCAAATCCTGGCTTGGCCTCTCCATAAATACAGTGGTCCCTCATCTATAGCATGGGTTAGGTTCCAGAACCCTCCGCAATAGGTGAAAATTTGTAAAGTAGAGACTTTATATTTATTTTATTATTTATATATATTTTAAGGCTTTATAAACCCACCCCACACTCTTATAAACCTTTCCCACACTGTTATTAACCTTGCCCACACTTATTTTGCTCATTTTACTGCAAAAATAATTAAAATAATAAATATATAAAAATACCTATATATTGCAAAATCCCACAATAGTGGGATGGGTGTAAAATCCCACAATAGCGAAAAATCTGTGATAGAAAATTAGATATATACAATTTAAAAATCTGTGAAAAGTGGACCACAATATGGCCAGGGATAACTGTACATGACTTTGGGAAAGCTACTTTCTCTCAGCTTCATTTTTTTTCATCCACTAAATGGAGAAAATTACAGCTGTGTCACAGGTTTGTCATGAGAAGTAAAGGATGTGTCATATTAAAGGCCTATTAATTGGTTCATAATTAGGATTTAATAAATGGTGCATATTTTTGCTATTATACATTTTTAGGTAAAAACAAGATACGGTTCATGATGAAAAATTATATGGTGCTCAATGCATTTCAGAGGGAGGTAAATTGGTGAGCTTGTACAAAGGAGAGAAAACAAATACAACAAATACGACACAGAAGCCCAATGATTTTTTGAAGGAATATATAATGCTTACTATGACTGACCACATAAGATTCTTTATGTAGGTTGGATGACTTGGAATAAATTGTGCTATTACATTGATCCTTTCTAAGACAAAGTTTAACACTTAGGGTCCTGTTTATCATACAGAGTATAAAAATTGTCATGAGAAAGCATCATACCCAAAAATGTTGTTTTGTTTTTCTAAAATCCCTCTTTCTTTGATGAAAGAAGATAATCCAGAGGAAAACACTCTGCATTTTATTTTTTTTTAATTCAGTAAGAGGAGGAGAGGCAGAGAGAGATTCCTGCATATACCTCCACCAGGATCCTCCTGGCAAGCCCACTAAGGGAAGATTCTCTGTCCATCTCGGGCATTGCTCTGTTGCTTAGCAACCAAGCTCTTCTTAGGGCCTTAGGTAGAGGACATGGCACCATACTCAGTGCCCAAGGAACTTGTTCCAATTAAGCCATGGCTGCAGGAAGAGGAAAAACAGGAAAGAAAGAAAGAGAGAAAGAAAGAAAGAAAGAAAGAAAGAAAGAAAGAAAGAAAGAAAGAGAAAGAGAGAGAGAAAGAAAGAAAGAAAGAAAGAAAGAAAGAAAGAAAGAAAGAAAGAAAGAAAGAAAGAAAGAAATGAGACGGGGGGTGAAGAAGCAGATGGGTGCTTCTCCTGTGTTCTCTGAACAAGGATCAAACCCAGGACATCCACATGCTGGGATGACTCTCTACCACAGAGCCAACTGGCCAGGGCCAAATTGCATTTAATATTAGTAATGTGGCCTGATCAGGCAGTGGTGCAGTGGATAGAGCGTCGGACTGGGATGCAGAAGACCCGGGTTCAAGACCGCGAGGTCACCAGCTTGAGTGCAGGCTCATCTGGTTTGAGGAAAAACTCACCAGCTTGAACCCAAGGTCGCTGGCTCCAGCAAGGGGTTACTCGGTCTGCTGAAGGCCCATGGTCAAGGCACATATGAGAAAGCAATCAATGAACAACTAAGGTGTTGCAATGCGCAATGAAAAACTAATGATTGATGCTTCTCATCTCTCTCCGTTCCTGTCTGTCTGTTCTTGTCTATCCCTTTCTCTGACTCATTCTCTGTCTCTGTAAAAAATAAATAAATAAATAAATAAATAAATAAATAATTTTAAAAAATATATTAGTAATGTACTCATATGACTATGCAGTATACAAAGTTTATTTTCACCTGTTCTGGACGTGTGAGCAATCACTTTTGTAGTTGGGAGTTTCTCAATTATACTGAGGTGTAAAGCATAGAAACAATTTTAAAACCACATCTGCAATTCTGTGCTTGTGACACTATCTACAACATCCCATGATTGTTAATCCAAACAAAGCTTAATGAAAAGTCTACCATCTACTGCAGTGTTAAGCACAAAGATTTAGCTACTTTTTCTTGGTCAGAAATAAATTTTCTAAACATACATTTTAATTGTTCTAATTGTTATGGTAATAATAAATGTGTGTTATAATAAGAGAAGCAACACAGAGATGCATAAAAACTTAAACATGGATGCCCATCTACAAAAAAAATGAAAGATTAATTCAAAACAGATGATAGACTTAAATGCGAAACTATAAAACTCCTAGAATATAACATGAGATAAAATCTAGATGACTTTGGGTAGGGTATTATCTTTTTAGTTTCAACCCCAAAGATATAATCTATGAGAGAAATAGTTGATAAGCAGGATTTTATTCAAATTAAAATTTCCTGCTATGTGAAAGGCAATATCAACAAAATTAAGAGGAAAAACCACAGGCCAGGAGAAGATATTTGCAAAAGACACATCTGATGAAAAATAGCCATCCAAAATATACAAAGAATTCTTAAAGCCCATCTATAAGCAAACAAGAAACTTGACTAGAAAATGAATCAAGATCTCAACACATACTTTGCCAAAGAAGATATACAAATGGAAAATAAGCTTATGAAAAGATGCTTTATGTTATGCCACCAGACAAATGCAAAATAAAGCAATAATAAGACACGACTACACACATATTAAAATAGCCAAAATTCAAAACCCTGACAACACCAAATGTTGATGAGGATGTGGAACAATGGGAACTCTCATTCACTACTGGTAGGAATGCAAAGTGATCCAGCTACTTTGGAAGACTGACAGCTTTTTAAACAACTATACATGCTCTTAACATGTAATCCAGCAACTGAACAACTTGATATTTACCCAAAGGAGTTAGAAATTTTTGTCTATACAAAAACCTGTCCATCAATGCTTATCTTACTTTTACTCAGAATTGTTAAAACTTGGAAACAATCACGATGTCTTTTAACTGGTGAATGGACAAATATGTGGTAGTACTTTAAGAAGAGGTAATGGCCCTGGCTGGTAGGCTCAGTGGTAGAGCGTTGGCCCAGTGTGTTGATGTCCCAGGTTCAATTCCCAGTCAGGGCACACAGGAGAAGAGCCAATATGCTCTCCACCCTTCTCCCTCTCCTTTCTCTCTCTCTCTTCCCCTCCTGCAGCCAAGGCTCCATTAGAGAAAAGTTGGCCTAGGCACTGAGGATGTCTCCATTGCCTCTGCCTCAGGAGCTAGAATGGCTTCAGTTGCAAGGGAGCAATGGCCCAGATGGGCAGAGCATCATTCTATAGTGGGCTTGCTGGGTAGATCCTGGTCAGGTGCATGTGGGAGTCTGTCTCTCTGCCTCTAAATACACCCACAAAAAAAGAAGATGTAACATTATCAAGTGCTAAAAAGAAATAATTAACAATATTGTATTGTATATCTGAAAGTTGCTAAGAGAGTAGATCTTAAAAGTTCTCATCACAAGAAAAATAGCTATGTGAGGTACTAGATGTTAAACTAAATTTATGATAGCAATCATTTTGCAATATATCCACAAATCAAATAATTATGTTGTATACCTTAAACTAATACAATGTTATATGTCAATTATATCTCAATAAAATTGTGGGAAAAAAGAAAAATAAAGAAATGGGCTATCAAGCCATATAAAGACAAATGCATGTTATTAAGTGAAAGGAGCTGATTTGAGAAGACTACAGCTACATAATTCCCACTGTTTAACATTCTGGAAAAGGCAAAACTATGGAGACTAAAAATGTCTATAGTGGTTGGTGGCCGGAGATAAATAGGAGCACAAAAGATTTTTAGGGCCATGAGAATACTCTGTATGATACTCTAGTGATGGATACATGTCATTATCCATTTGTCCAAATGCATAGAATGTACAACACCAAGAAGTAACATTAAGGATAACTATAGACTTTTGGTGATTATGACATGTCAATCTTAGTCATCCTTGGCAAACAATGTACCTTTCCATTGAGTGATGTTGACAATGAGAGAGACTTTGTAAGTATGGGGGCAGAGGGTATGTGGTATATCTCTGTAGCTTCCTCTTTTGTTGTAAACCCAAAACCGCTGTAAAAAGAGAATTAGCAAAACAAACAAACAAAAAACTCTTTACTCCTACTTCCTGTCTCGCTTCATGAAGGTACCAATGTTAACTGTTCTGGGGTGCTTTCTTTGCCATTTTTCACTGCATTCATGCAAGCATATTCAAGTAAGTTCTTTTTTCAATTTATACAGAATGTCATGAAACACAACGTGACTAAAGAAACATGACCCTCTTCAGTGACTACCAACATATCTTTGGTTGATGGACTTTCTTACAGATAGCTTGCCTTCCCCTAAGCTCAGTTCCACATCTCAGTCTCTTTTGCCATTTGTATGGTTCCCATGCCTTAAAAATGAAAGGAAGCCATTTATTTCTGAAGAAAGCATTCTCTTGGGGGTGATGAGTAAGCATAGTACTTCCTTCCTGGTAGCTATAAACTTTACTGTAGATGTAAAATTTACTTTCCACACTATAACATTTGAATGATTTTAGTACGTAAATATTTAGCCCTATTGTGGGATGTTCAGAGCACAGTCAAAAATTTCTCTGGAAGAGATTTTTAAAAAGAGGGTGAAAAATAAGTAGTGAACTGACCACACAGTTTTTCTTCCAAAGTGATAGTTAGCCTTATTCACATAGTGTACCAGCTTTGATCTTATTTGTAAGTATGTACAAGTGCTAATGATAGAAATAAAATGGAGATTCTGAGAGGGTTAGAAATACCATGTCAGGAACTGGGTTGGGAAATATCCCTTACATTACTCAACTGCAGAGGTTATCTGTATAGTTACTGCAGTGTATACAGCCCTGACACAAGTTATCAGTAAAAAGTAATTTGCAAATCACTGTTTCTCAAGGTAATAATAAGTTTTGATTAGAAGAGCAGGTTTGGTCTATGTGCACAATGTTGATTCTGAAATGTCACTCCCTAGATATAGTTTATAACTGGATAAAGAGCCAGCTCAACCTGACCTGTGGTGGCGCGGTGGATAAAGCATCGACCTGGAAATGCTGAGGTCGCCGGTTCGAAACCCTGGGCTTGCCTGGTCAAGGCACATATGGGAGTTGATGCTTCCAGCTCCTCCCCCCACTTCTCTCTCTCTGTCTCTCCTCTCTCTCCCTCTCCTCTCTAAAAAAAAAAAAAAAAAAAAAAAAAAAAAAGAGCCAGCTCAGCAAGAAGTCAGGATTTCTATGTAATATAATGATGAGACATTTTTTAACCTAATGGGACTCTGCATGACAAAAATTTTTTAGATGATAATAGTACTGGATAAATTATGATCTGCTAGTTCAACCTCCAGAAGGAAAAAATCCCTCCACATAATGTTGCCGTAAGAGTCACCAAAAGATTTATAGCTTTAGCAGGAAGAATTTAATATTTATCTATAAGAGTCTGAATTAGAGGCATAGGCTCAGGGATAAAGCAGGGGATTACTGCAGTGACTGCCAATCCTCACGCTTCCGGGAGCCTCACAGATAGATGTGTCATTGCCTTCTGAGCAGACCTCAGGATGAGCACTGTTTTAATTGGCATAATTAAAAGGGAATTAAAAATGTGTATTGAGGACCTTAAAAGAACCTCACTGAGGACATTGTGCAGAAATAAGGCACAATGGCTCATAGGAATTGGGACTAATTATGTCAACAGTTTGCCAGTGCCACCTTTGTTCATATTTGTTTCCAAACGAAGGAGAGGCATTTGAGAGTCCTTTCATTGATATCAAGTCTTATCCAATAAGCTACACACAGCAGGAGTTTGTGCGGTTGGATGCAGTTGGAGTGCAGACAGGTAGATCTTAAAATCAACAGCAAAGCAGCACCTCTCTTGAGCATGTCCGCAGAGACATTTTACGTGCTAAACCTGTTAAGAAGGAAGATTATTATTAGTGTCAATATACACGGGCAACTTGGACAACAGATGTAGGTAATCCACAAAAACTTTGGCTTCCAACAACTGTTTTAGATATGTGCAGCTGTGCATCTGCCAGTGCTAATTCATCATAACACAGCCTGCTCTTTCCTTCCCGCACAATGATAGGGATAGAAGAGGAAGAAGAAAGAGAACCAAGACCTGTGAGGTAATTTCAAACTTTCTTGAATTTAAACTTTTCATTTTCCTTCTTATCGTCTGGCCATATGGACAAGAAAACATGACACTAACTGACATTAGAGGAATTGTTTGCTGCCAAAATGAATATAGAGGAATAAAACAGTTTGCTGAGTTTTTTATTTAGAGTATTTGCTAAGGCCATACAGAATTATTTGATAGAAATTAGACAAGAATATAATTTGTTAGGCAGTTATTTATTTTTCATGGTCTGGTTCTTTCACATGAGAATGATTTATCAGGTATTCTTAAGAAGGATAAACAGCTATGTGTAAGTAAAGCACCACAAGCAGTCCTCTAAAGCAGTGGTCCCCAACCTTTTTTGGGCCATGGACTGGTGTAATGTCAGAAAATATTTTCACAGACTTGCCCTTAGGGTGGGATGGATAAATGTATCATGTGACCGAGACAAGAGTCAAGAGTGAGTTTTAGACAGATGTAACAGAGGGAATCTGGTCATTTTTTAAAAAATAAAACATCGTTCAGACGTAAATATAAATAAAACAGAAATAATGTAAGTTATTTAGTCTTTCTCTGTGGACCGGTAGCAAATGGCCCACAAACCAGTCCACGGCCCGGGGGTTGGGGACCACTGCTCTAAAGGAAGTAAGTTTATGATAATACTGTTTCACTGAAAAGAGAAAAAAGAGAGCACCCCCACACACAAATACCCTGATCCCGCTATCAAAATATACCATTACTGGTTTTTTTTTGTGTGGTTAGTCTGTGAGAATAAGGTCAACAGTTCTTCCAGATATTAGACATGCCACTCTTAGCACCAATTTTCTCCATTAGGTATTGCTTATAGTTAGTAGTCCATGATTCCTTGTTAAGTCAACATAGAAGCTCAGAGCTCTATGTTAATAAAATGAAGATTCTAGGTTTTATCCGATGCCTACAGAGCAATTTATGTCTTGAAGTCTGCGTGTGTGACATTTGGATGTCATTGCTGTGATGTAGCCATTACCAAATAATATAAAAGACAGACATTGTTATTTCTCCCCTGAACCTTGCCCTGTTCCTGAGCTTTATCCCAACCCGATCCTCTCTGTGACAGGTGTTGGGAGGGAATAAGGTGAAACTCTGAGAGAGACCCTGGGCTCCTGCCATAGTCAAGTTGGACCAATGTCTCTTGTGTTCATAAAAGACCCTACAGTTCTCTCTTTCTCTTATCAGAATTTTAGCATTAAAAAATAAAATAGCACACCTGTAATTGTTGTAGGAGACAAACTTGGAGCCAAGTGGATTCTCCATGAATGTGAGGCTTTGTAAGTTTCTATTAGGAGGAAGGGAAGGAAAAGGTTCAGCAGTGCATAGACACTGCATTGGCACCTGTAGATCCCAACTCCTTAAGGGAACTAAAAGTTTTTTGTGGACCAGTATAATAATCATTCTTTTAAGGTCTATTCCATGAGAAAGCATTGATTGTTCATTCAGTTGAACTTTATGAAATTGCCATTTTAATAGGCAAAAAATGACTTTATGTTGGCAATTTCACCTGATTCCATCTCGCTTACCTCACTTTAGCATGCTGGACAAAACATGGGAGCTATGAGCTAACGAACTTGGTTGAAAACTCCAGCTCTTCCAAGTAACTTTGGAAAAGTATCATAGCCTAGCTCAGCTTTAGTTTCTTTATCTGTAAATTGAGGAGACAAATAACTATTTTATAAGATGGCTGTGTGAATTAAGCATAATACCCTGTCCAGAGCTTTCAGTAAATAGTAGTTTCTATTAGCCCAGAGAGAACATTCTTCAAGTCAGCATTACCAGTGTCCTAAGGAGGCTGTAGAGACAGGAAGTAGACTAGTGGCTACCTAGGGCTTGGAAGTTTGAGGGAAAATGTAAGGTGATTGCTAATGGATTCCTTTGAAGGTGATAGAAATGGTCTAAAATTAGATGGTGGTTATAGTTACACAACTTCGTGAATATGTGAAAATCATTGAATTGTATACCTCAAATATCTGAATTGTATGGTAAGAGAATTTTATCTCAATAAAGCTGATTTTAATAAGTCATAAAGAGAGACACACATAGAGAAAGCAAGAGCAGGAGCTTGCAGCTGTTTGGGAAGCATGTTTAACTTGGCCTTTCACGAGGCTCTTTGATAGGTTTTAAACAACAAACAACAAACAAACAAACAAACCTCTGAGTACTGCTTGAGTTAATTCAGTTTAACATGAGACAGTCATCACAAAGCATTGTTTCTAATAGGCTATTTCTTGTCCTAGCCGTGGCGGAAGGGATTCTTGTATCTTGCTATTCTGCATCTGGCAAACATCTAGTTTCGTTATAACAAATGTCAGGAAGTAAAGATTTATTTCAAGATTTACTTCGGAGTTGAAGAAAAAGCCACAGTTGACAGACTGTTTTGGCTGTCTCACATCTCAAGCCTCCCAGTGTTTGGTGCACAGTCATGTGAATGAGGAAGCTGTGTTCCCAAACACTTTCTCATTCCAATCGCACAAGCGCAACGTGAGTCTGGTTTTGAACAGCAGCACGGCTTGGACAGCGTTCAATCACCACATTGCGTTTGGGCAATGAAAAAAGAAGACCTGGGAGGCTTAAAAAAAGGGCATAATAGTAACTTGCCCAGATGATCAAATTACATTTTCCTCTTCTAACTGTTAGACATTTACAGGGACACAATTTGAAGATGCCTTTGGGTCCTATTTAATCCCTATGTAGAAACCCAGCATTTGGTGATAAAGGACCAGATACTTACACAGGGAATTTCATACACAAAACTTTATTGAATGCAAATCTGTACAGAAAGGGATTCTAGTTTGGAATATTGCATTATGATGCATTTGTAAATACTCCGTCCTGTTATGGATGATTTTTTTTTTAACCCAGAAGTATTATGCAGCGTATTGGTTTCTTTCTCTACCATCTATGTAATCTATGCATAAGAACAGTTATTAAGGATTATAAATCAGTAGTTTTAACGTCATATACCCATCACCTTCTGGAAATGAAATATCTTGCTGTTTAAATGTATGTGTGTTTTTCCATGAACAGCACCTATAAGTCATATCCGAAGTTAAATAACAATAATAATATGCTCAGGTAGAATGTAGCCTGATTACCAACATTGAACTGACTTTTATGCTAATGTTATTAGAACATCTGAGGTACATGACAGCAGGGAGGGTCAGCTCAATGTAAAATGGGGAAATAGAATATACTTTTCTTTTCTTAAAAATTTATTTATTGATTTTAGAGATAGAGGAAAAGAGGGAGAGAGAGAGAGAGAGAGAGAGAGAGAGAGAGAAACATTGATTTGCTGTCCCACCTATTTATGCATTCATTGGTTGATTCTTGTATGTGCCCTGACCGGGGATCAAATTCACAACCTTGGTGTATTAGGATAATGTTCTAAACAACTGAGCTACCTGACCAGGTCAAGAGATTCTCTTCTTTAGTACTTTTGCAGCCCATTTGTCCCAGGCACCAGTTGTCCTATGTGGCCTTCTGGGTACCCAAAGCCTGACAATGCTAAATATCATGAGAGCCAATTCTGCCAGGCCGCCCAATGCCTGGGATCTTTTTCTTGTTTGGTCCCTTCCATCATTCCATCAATCCTTACGCATTCTGTATCTCTCACTTTTTGGTCATGTTCTATTTTATTGCTAGTCTGATAAAACAAAAGTCAAGCTTAGTTAATGCTTTGAATGAGTTTTATGTTTTTTTTCCAAGAAGTATTTGTGTCATTACAGGGAAGTTTAATGTCTTGAATTATAGTTCATTCAGTCAGAGAGACATTTTATGCTCCTCATATAATATTGTATAGATTGTGGTTATCTTCTTGGCTTATAGATAAGAACAAGACTGACAATATGCACACTCACACTATATATATAGCGACAGATAAAATACATGCCATATGAAGAGGAAATGCAATAAACAAGGATTTAAGATATTCTAAAAAGTACCTGGAAAAAGTGTCTTAAATATAAAGCTTGCCTGTGGAATACAAGCAAATATTAGGAGCAGATGGATCAACCTACAGTGGAAAAAGAAATGAGAGGATAGCATTTTTGAGTATACAAGAAAACACAAAGGAAACTACATATTTATGTAGGCTCTACAAATATCAGCTTTAGCCACAAACTAATGGCTGTTGCCATAGAAGTGGAAAGATGAACTTCAAGTCATGGGTCTTTTGAGTTCCAGCCATTTTTAATACAGATAAACAGTAGGGCTTATAATTTACATATGTAACAAGCAAATGTATTAAAGGGCACACATCTCTCTACTACTAAACATAATATGTATAAATTATAAGACATTTAAAACTTTGAACAATTTGCCCTCTTGTCCTTTTGCAATTATGAGTTATTTATAGGTAAAAGAAGACCTTTCAATAAATAAAACTGGAAAATAACTTATTAAACCTAGGAACTTATTCCTACACAAATTTATGCAATATGTAAGTGGATGCTAGGGATATAAAACATCTTTGGAATAAATAACTCTAGTTGCTAAACTATTTAAAAGCAACCTCTTCTACCCACTTTTCAGAGAAGCATATTGGAATTTTTTGGTAACATCTGGATTACCTTGATTCTAGGCAGTAAATAAGTGTAATCTCTAATCCTTTCAGACACTACTCCCTCTTCATGCCATTTTCTTGTGGCTTTTAATTATTTTTAAAGTTCTTCCTTGACCAAGGTGATAAGTTATAATTTGCATATGAGTATTTAACATGTAGAGTTCATAGATTATGACATAAATACATTCTATTTTTTGTTTGTTTTTTAAATTGAGAAGACTGCAGAGATAACTGGAAAATATAATCTAGCTTTTAATTTTTATTTATTTATTTTTATTGATTGATTGATTATAGGAGAAAGAAGAAAGAAGACAGAGGGAAAATATCATTTTGTTTTTCCACTGATTTATGCATTCATTGGTTGAATCTTGTATGTGCTCTGACTGGGGATTGAACCCGCAACCTTGGCATATCAGGTCAACACTCTAACCAACTGAACTACCCAGCCAAGGCCTAACCTAGTATATCTTAATGAAGTTTACTGGTTATTCTAAATCAGATACTGTAGAAGTTCTCAATTCTTTAGAATGAGCAGCTGGGGAATGGAGAAAAAAGTTTCTGTTTCTTCAGCAAAATGGGTTATGCTTTTTACAAATAAAAAGAGTATGAAATGTAGGTCCAGAAGTGAAACTAAATAGTCTAAATTTTAATTGCAATATACTCATTCTATGAAAAACTCTGTGCCAAGGGAATATGTGAATACAAAAATAGGAAAACTATACTCTCTTGTCAAAGAGTTTATAACTGACTGGGAAGTAAAAATACATGAATGAGTGTGTGATAGAATCAAAGTCACATGGTGTTCTTGCTCATTTTTAATTCAAAGACACAGATTTATATTTCTTGCATGTCTCTTCAAGAAAAACATTAAATACCCCTAACTTGAGGGTATTGTTAGAGGAGAAAAAAAATCTTTCATACAATGCTAGTTTGTAGATTTGTCTCTTGGTATTCTGTCCCAACATCCTTATCTGATTTTTTAAGGGACCTAAGTCTCTCTGACCCAGTGGCAATCAATCCACTTTAAGTGTGTCACTGAGCTTTGGAAAAAGTTATGACTCCGGTGCTATCACTATCATTACATGGTATATTTTTGGAAGTAAGTTTCTACGCTTGCATCAGGGTATACATGCCCTTCACATTTCTTTTTCTTTGAAAATGTCAAAGCAGTGACAGATATAAAGAGTGGCAGAAGTGTAACATGGGGGTAAATTCGATGACAACAGTCAAATAAAGCCAGAGGCAATTGTTCCCGCTTTGAAGGCCAGTATTAAAATAAATATGGTCAGAGAAGGAAGAAGTTAATAAGAACTAGACAGCATTTTTTCTTCCTGGCTAAACAATAAATTTCCCAAAGCATCAGCCTCACTGCCTTCCTGCTCCCCTGACTAATTGGTGGAGTATTCTGCTGCATTGTAAGTTGTACTCAAATTGCTCATTAAGGTCACATTTTATTAGTATTTTTGGCTTACTTAGCAGATATTTCATCAATCAGATCTTATATGTGAGTAAGTATGATACTAGTGCTACCAACAGGCTCCGGAGCAGAACATTCAGAAAAGGTCAGGCAGAAACAATTAAAAAGATGAGCCTCTGGTTATGGGGTTTGGCAAATAAAATTGGATTTAAAGTTACAGTAAAAACTTGAGTTACTGGTTTTGGAGAGAAGATGGCAGCGGAGTAGGTGGATGCACAGACACCCAGCTCTCAATACCAAACTGGAATACAAATCAATTTAGAAAAAATCAGCATGAAAAACCAACACTGAACTGCAAGAACAGCTCTCAAAAACCAAGGAGCAAAGAGGAAGCCACAATAATCCTGGTAAGGAGTGCCTGAATCTCCTCTGCTTACAGGAAGGGAAGGAGGGGGGTGAGGCTGAGAGCCCAGAGAGGATTTCACAGAGGAAAAAGAGCAGAAACTACTGCTCACAGCCACTTACCTGGCGACCAGGGAGCAAGGTGGGTTGAAAAGACCAGCTTATCTCCCAAGTGGAAAAGACAGGGAGAGGGACAGACTGTGAGGGGCTAAGGTATGCAAGAAACAAAATAAAAAAGCTGACTCATTCGTGCTGGAGGTGGCCATAGCTGGGGGAGGGACTGAACCTTTCACAAAACAGAGCTGAAGTGCTTCCGGATCAGAGATCTCCGGACATCTATCCAGCTCCAATCAGCACAACAAGACACAGCTGAAAACAAGAAGTGGGGAGGAGGGGCAGTAACTCAGGTCTCCATGGAGATCTGAGATACAACTCACCCTACTGAAGCTGAGAGAAAAAACCCTGCCCCCAGTGAGATTAGTTGGAGGAAGAGACCTTCAGCGTCTCAGGTTACACCCACAGCATTCCTGGATACAGTTTCAAGGAAGCCCCCTGCTGAGATCAGTTAACAAGACTATCACCTGTTAAGAAAACAAACAAATCAAGACTTCAAAGCTGCCCAAATCCGAAAGTGGATTACAAATAATAGCTGATACCAACCCACAAAGACCTAAAAATAACACAACTGAAAACTGGAGGCAGACAACACCAAGCCTAGACTCAATCAACTCTACAAATAAAAAAAAAAAGAAGAAGAAGATGAGAAAACAAAGGAGTGCAATCCAAATGAAACCACAAGAGACACTTTCGAGACATGAACTGAGTGATATGGAAATAATCAAACTTCCAGATGCGGAGTTCAAAATAATGATTGTAAGGATGCTTAGGGATCTTAGAACAACAATGGAGGGGGAGTTTGAAAACCTAAATAAAGAAATAGCAAGTATAAAAAAGAATCAGTTGGAGACGACAAATACAATATCAGAAATAAAGACCACAATGGAAGGAAGTAAAAACAGGATAGATAGAGCAGAGGATCGAATCAGCGAGTTAGAAGACAACTGGAATGAAGGCATGAAAGCAGAGAAGAAAAGAGAAAAAAGACTCAAAAAGTCAGAGGAAACTCTTAGAGAGCTCTGTGACAACATGAAGAGAAATAACATCCGCATCATAGGGGTTCCTGAAGAAGAAGAAAAAGAACAAGGGATAGAGACTTTGTTCAATCATATCATAGCTGAAAACTTCCCTAAATTAATGCAAGAGAAACTCTCACAAATCCAAGAAGCACAGAGGACTCCATTAAAGAGAAACCCAAAGAAACCTACACCAAGACACATCATGATTAAAATACCAAAGCTAAGTGATAAAGAGAAAATATTAAAAGCTGCAAGAGAAAAAAAAGTTATCACCTACAAAGGAGCCCCCATAATGGTGACATCTGACTTCTCAACAGAAACACTTGAGGCCAGAAGGGAATGGCAAGAAATATTCAAAGTAATGCAGAACAAGAACCTACAACCAAGACTACTTTATCCAGCAAGGCTATCGTTTAAAATTGACGGAGAAATAAAAAGCTTCCCAGACAAAAAACAACTCAAGGAATTCATTACAACCAAACCAATGCTGCAGGAAATATTAAGGGGCCTGGTGTAAACAGATAAAGTGGGAAAAGAATACAGAAAAAAAAAAGAAAAAGGAATACACCTTTAAAGAAGAAAATGGCAATAAACAACTACATATCAATAATAACCTTAAATGTAAATAGATTAAATGATCCAATCAAAAGACATAGGGTAGCTGCATGGATAAGAAAACAGGACCCATACATATGTTGTCTACAAGAGACACACCTTAGAACAAAAGACACACACAGATTGAAGGTAAAAGGATGGAAAAAAACGTTTCATGCAAACGGAAATGAAAAAAAAGCTGGGGTAGCAATACTTATATCAGACAAATTGGACTTTAAAACAAAGGATATAGTAAGAGATAAAGAAGGCCACTACATAATGATAAAGGGAGTAATCCAACAGGAAGATATAACTATTATAAATATCTATGCACCTAATATAGGAGCACCCAAATATATAAAACAGACTTTGATGGATTTAAAGGGCGAGATCAACAGCAATACTATAATAGTAGGGGATTTCAATACCCCACTAATATCACTAGATAGATCCTCAAGAAAGAAAATTAACAAAGAAACAGCAGACTTATTGGAAACACTAGATCAACTCGATTTAATAGATGTCTTCAGAACCTTTCACCCTAAAGCAGCAGAATATACATTCTTTTCAAGTGCTCATGGTACATTCTCTAGGATAGACCACATGTTAGGGAACAAAAGTGCTCTTAACAAATTTAAGAAGACTGAAATCATATCAAGCACTTTCTCCGATCACAACGGCATGAAACTAGAAATGAATCACAGCAGAAAAGCTCAAAAATTCTCAAACACATGGAAACTAAATAGCAAGGTGTTAAATAATGAATGAATTAAGAATGAGATCAAAGAAGAAATAAAGAAATTCCTAGAAACGAATGACAATGAGCATACAACAACTCAAAATTTATGGGACACAGCGAAAGCAGTGCTGAGAGGGAAGATCATAGCACTACAGGCACACTTTCAGAAGCTAGAAAAAGCTCAAATAAAAAACTTAACCCTGCATCTAAAAGAATTAGAAAAAGAACAGCAAGTAAAGCCCAAATGTAGTAGAAGGTAGGAAATAATAAAGATCAGAGCAGAAATAAATGACATAGAGGCTAAAGAAACAATACAGAAGATCAATGAAACTAGGAGCTGGTTCTTTGAAAAGGTAAACAAGATTGATGCACCTTTAAGTAGACTCACCAAGAAAAAGAGAGAGAGGACTAAAATAAATAAAATTAGAAATGAGAGAGGAGAAATAACAACTGACACAACAGAAATACAAAATATTGTAAGAAAATACTATGAAGAACTGTATGCCAAAAAACTAGACAACCTAGATGAAATGGACAAATTCCTTGAAACGTACAATCTTCCAAAAATCAATCTGGAAGAATCAGAAAACTTAAACAGACCAATTACACCAAAGGAGATCGAAACAGTTATCAAAAAACTCCCAACAAAGAAAAGTCCGGGGCCCGATGGCTTCACAATGGAATTCTACCAAATATTCAAAGAAGAACTAACTCCTATCCTTCTCAAACTATTTCAAAAAATTCAAGAGGAAGGAAGACTTCCAAACTCCTTTTATGAGGCGAGCATAATTCTGATTCCAAAACCAGGCAAAGATCACACAAAGAAAGAAAATTATAGGCCAATATCTCTGATGAATATAGATGCTAAAATCCTCAACAAAATATTAGCAAACCGGATCCAACAATATATGGAAAAAATCATACACCATGTTCAAGTGGGATTTATTCTGGGGAGGCAAGGCTGGTACAATATTCGTAAATCAATCAATGTGATTCATCACATAAACAAAAAGAAGGAGAAAAACCATATGATAATTTCAATAGATGCAGAAAAAGCATTTGATAAAATCCAACACCCATTAATGATCAAAACTCTCAGCAAAGTGGGAATACAGGGAACATACCTCAACATGATAAAAGCCATCTATGAGAAACCCACAGCCAACATCATACTCAATGGGCAAAAATTAAAAGCAATACCCTTAAGATCAGGAACAAGGCAGGGGTGCCCCCTTTCACCACTCTTATTTAACATAGTCCTGGAAGTCCTAGCCACAGCAATCAGACAAGAAGAAGAAATAAAAGGCATTCAAGTTGGAAAAGAAGAAGTAAAACTATCATTATTTGCAGATGATATGATATTGTATATAGAAAACCCTAAAGTCTCAGTCAAAAAACTACTGGACCTGATAAATAAATTCAGCAAAGTGGCAGGATATAAAATCAATACTCAGAAATCAGAAGCATTTTTATACACCAACAATGAACAGTCAGAAAGAGAAATTAAGGAAACAATCCCCTTCACAATTACAACCAAAAAAATAAAGTACCTAGGAGTAAACTTAACCAAGGAGACTAAAGACCTGTACTCGGAAAATTACAAAACATTGATAAAAGAAATCAAGGAAGATACTAACAAGTGGAAGCATATACCGTGCTCATGGTTAGGAAGAATAAACATCATTAAAATGTCTATATTACCCAAAGCAATTTATAAATTCAATGCAATACCAATTAAAATACCAATGACATACTTCAAAGATATAGATCACATATTCCAAAAATTTATATGGAACCAAAAAAGGACACGAATAGCCTCATCAATCTTAAAAAAGAAGAATAAAGTGGGAGGTATCACACTTCCTGATATCAAGTTATACTACAAGGCCATTGTACTCAAAACAGCCTGGTACTGGCATAAGAACAGGCATATAGATCAATGGAATAGAACAGAGAACCCAGAAATAAACCCACAGTTCTATGGACAACTGATATTTGACAAAGGAGGTAAGGAAATACAATGGAGTAAAGACAGCCTCTTTAACAAATGGTGTTGGGAAAATTGGACAGCTACCTGCAAAAAAATGAAACTAGATCACCAGCTTACACCACTCACAAAAATAAACTCAAAATGGATAAAAGACTTGAATGTAGGCCGTGAAACCATAAGCATCTTAGAAGAAAACATAGGCAGTAAGCTCTCCGACATCTCTCGGAGCAATATATTTGCTGATTTATATCCACGGGGAAGTGAAATAAAAGACAGGATAAACAAATGGGACTATATCAAACTAAAAAGCTTTTGCACAGCTAAAGACAACAAGAACAGAATAAAAAGACAAACTACACAATGGGAGAACATATTTGACAATACGTCTGATAAGGGGTTAATAACCAAAATTTATAAAGAACTTGTAAAACTCAACACCAGGAAGACTAACAACCCAATCCAAAAATGGGCAAAAGAGATGAATAGACACTTCTCCAAAGAGGACATACAGATGGCCAATAGGCATATGAAAAAATGCTCAACATCACTAATCATTAGAGAAATGCAAATTAAAACCACAATGAGATATCACATTACACCAGTCAGAATGGCGCTTATCAACAAAACAACACAGAATAAGTGCTGGCGAGGATGTGGAGAAAAGGGGACCCTCCTGCACTGCTGGTGGGAATGCAGACTGGTGCAGCCACTGTGGAAAACAGTATGGAGATTCCTCAAAAAACTGAAAATCGAACCGCCTTTTGACCCAGCTATCCCACTTTTAGGAATATACCCCAAGGACACCATAGAACGGCTCGAAAAGGAGAAATGCACCCGCATGTTTGTGGCAGCATTGTTCACAATAGCGAAGATCTGGAAACAGCCCAAGTGTCCGTCAGAGGACGAGTGGATTAAAAAACTTTGGTACATATATACTATGGAATACTACTCAGCCATAAGAAATGATGACATCGGATCATTTACAATAGCATGGATGGACCTTGATAACATTATACGGAGTGAAATAAGTAAATCAGAAAAAAAACTGAGATGAATCCATACATAGAAGGGACATAAAAATGAGACTCAGAGACATGAACAAGAATGTGATGGCAACAGGGGCGGGGGGGTTGGGGGAGGGGGGAGGGGGTGAAGAAGGAGAGAGGGGTTAGGGGAGGGGAGGGGCACAAAGAAAACCAGATAGAAGGTGACAGAAGACAATTTAACTTTGCGGGAGGGGTATACAGCACAATCAAATGTCAAAATAATCTAGAGATATTTTCTCTCAACATATGTACCCTGATTTATCAATGTCACTGCATTAAATTTAATAAAAAAAAAAAACAAAAAAACTTGAGTTACTGAGAAGCAGATGGCGTTCCACCCTATCTTCATCCATGACTGTCAGTGGCTAGGCAAAGAAAGAGTGGCAAATGGCCTGACCTGTGGTGGCGCAGTGGATAAAGCGTCGACCTGGAATGTGTGAGGTTGCCAGTTCGAAACCCTAGACTGGCCTGTCAAGGCACATACAGGAGTTGATGCTCCTGCTCCTCCCCCCTTCTCTCTCTCTCTCTCTCTCTCTCTCTCTCTCTCTCTCTCTCTTTCTCTCTCTCTCTCACCTCTCTAAAATAAAAAAAATCTTAAAACAAAGAAAGAGTGGCAAAGACAAAGCTATCACTGTTGTACCTTGAAATATTAGTTTGTAACTTTCCACTTCTAATAATGGTGAAGAAATTTGTAATGGACTAAACCACATTCAAACAACAATGATGAGATCCATATTTGGTCAGCTTTTACCCTAAAAATACTGCCAGGAAAATGAACTGTGGGGAAGGGGGAAGTTAGAAATCAAGCAGAATACTTGGTTTGAAGAGTCAAATACTGGAATTCCCAGATGCCAATTTAGCTAAAAATTAAGGGTAGAGATTCCGACAAAGAGCAAGAAAAAATTACATGTTACCTTCAAGAGCCACACTTAAATGTAAAGATATTTATATGCCAAAGTAGAAGTCCTGGAGGGTAGCTCAGTTGATTAGAACATCTCCTGACAGACCAAGATTGCAGGTTTGATCCCCGGTCAGGTCACAAACAAGAAACAACCAATGAATGCATAATAAGTGGAACAAGAAATCAAAGTTTCTCTCTCTCTCTCCTCATTACTCTCTAAAATCAATCAATAAAAAATTTAAAATTAAATAATATAAAAATATATACAATATAAATGGTAAAGAAAGCTGAAGTGATGATAATAATTTCAGACAAAATGGAATTCAATAAAAGAGAGATTATTGGCAAATTAGAACACTTATTTTGGTTGAATATATTTAACATCCTTCTCTTGGTAGAAGAACAACTAAATAAAAAATGAATGACCTGAGAACACTATCAACTAATTTGACTTTGTTAACATTTTATAACACTCCCACCCAACAACTGCAGAAAACCCATTAGTTTCATGTGCTCAAAGAACCTTAAACAAGCAAGACAGTATGCTAGGCCTTAAAATAAGTCTCAACTAACTTTAAAAGATTTAAATATTACAGAGAATTTTCCCTAAACACACTTGAATGACACCATACATTAGTAACAAAAATTATCTGAAAATTTACTCAGTAGTTCAAAATTAAACAGACTACTTGTAAATTGCTCTTGCAGCCAAAAAGAAATTACAAGGGGAATTTAAAATAAACCCACCTGAACAGTGGACACCCAGGACACCATGGTGATCTCAGTGATACTGGTGAAGGAGAAGATACTCATGGATGTCAAAACGAGGAAGCTGCCAAAGTGGATTTGATGTAAAAGTTCATCCCTAAAGTTATTGGAACATTTCAAAGAGGTTGCTATAATTATTATTACAAGTCTGCCAAATAAGAAAGGGAGTACTGTTGAGCTTTCTATGGCACTAACAACTTACCTGATTTTTTAAAAATTATTCTTATTTATTCATTTTAAAGGAGAGAGAGAGAGAGAGAGAGAGAGAGAGAGAGAGAGAGAGAGAAGAGGGGGAAGAGCAGGAAGCTTCAACTCCCATATGTGCCTTGACCAGGGAAACCAGGGTTTTGAACTGGAGACCTTAGAATTCCAGGTCGACGCTTTATCCACTGCACCACCACAGGTCAGGCCCCTGATGTTTTTTTTTTAAGTGAGAGGAGGGGAGATAAAGAGACAGACTCCCGTATGCGCCCCAACCGGGATCCACCTGGGAGTTGAGCAGCTGGCTGTGGGAGGAGAAAAGGGAAAGGAGGGGGAGGGGGAGGGGGAGGGGGAGGAGGACAGGGGAGAAGCAGATGGTCACTTCTCATGTGTGCCCTGACCAGGGATCAAACCTGAGAGATCTGCATGCTGGCCTAACATTCTATCCACTGAGCACACCGGCCAGGGCCAACTCACCTGCTTTCTAACTACTGCATTTCCTGGAAGAAACTCAGGCATGAGTGGTGATGCGGGTGCCACCAATGACGGCTTAGTGTGGAGTGGAACTGCATTCTTGACCATGACATTTCTGATCCTGGCACCCTTCCTGGAAGAATATGATGATGTAAATCTTTTCATATCCTAATTGGGAATTGATGTCCAATGAAAGGGGACGGATACATGTAAAAATGATAAGTAAAATAAATCTACCTGAATGATAATAAAAGCACAACATAGCAAAATGTGTGGGAAACAGCTAAAGTAGTCCTTAGCTTAGAATGAAAATTTCTAAGTTTGAATATATATTAAAGAAGCAAGGCTTAAACTTCTTTGATCTTATTTATTTATTTTTATTGATTTTAGAGAGGAAAGGAAAGAAACAGACAGATAGACAGAAACATCAATCTGTTTCCGTATGTGCCCTGACCAGGGATTGAACCAGCAACCTCTGCCATTTGAGACAATGCTCTAACCACCCTAGCTATCCAGCCAGAGCAAAGTTCTTGACCTTAATATTTCCCTCATGAAGCTAAAAAAAGAGAAACAAATTAAACTCAAAGTAGAAGAAAATAATTAAAAAAAATAAGAGCAAAAATCAATGAAATAGAAAACACAAGCATTAACAAAGTTAACAAGGAAAAAGCTAGTTCTTTGAAAAGCATGATAAAATAAACTGTTGTAAATCAATGAACAAATAAAAAGGCAAATTCAGATTGCAAGTGTTGGGCAGATAAAATGTATTATGCTCACTTTGTTAAAGATGGTGCTGCCCACACAGAAGCCGTCACCCAGGTGATATTAATGTGTGTTAGGGGTGGGCTGTGGGCAGGCAGGATCTTTGTAGCCTGGGGCTTGGTTTTAGGATTAAGCCTTTCTCACCCTTTTTGATGTGCGGTGGTACAATTCCATCATGCCCAAATAACTGACTTTGTATTAGAGACTTCCCTATTTTGTATATTGGATTAAAGGTTTTTGATTTCTACACGATAAAATGGGGGCAGAATGGGAGCTTGCTCTCTTGGTTCCTGAGATTAACATTAGAGGAGACAGCAGAGAGCAGAGAGAGGCCACATGGAGGAGGCCAGGAAAAGCAGCCAAGATGGCGGAGTGTTGAATGAGAGGCCAGTTTGTGCAGAGTTTGTGCAGGGAGAAGGAAGGAGATGGGGAACAGAGGTGAATAAGTCTGGTGAGCTAGAAACCTTTGATTCTAGGAAACTCAGATAAGTCAGTAGCTTTGTGAGCCCTGAATGTGAGTGGGTTTTGAAACCGGTGTGTGTTTTACTTGCCCGCTGGGTGCAAGCTAGGATTAAAGATGATGGCCCACCAGTTTTTGGCTCCGTTGTTTCTTTACCAACTGTCCGAATCCAGTGCGAACTTGCATGGGCCAGGCTGCTGTGATGGTGGCCCTGGCTACTGGCTTTACAGCAAGTATCAGGGATGAGAGCAGGAGCTTATTAAAGATCTTCAACACATTCAAGGAATACCAAAGGAATATTATGAAGAACTTTATGGTAACAAAACTGACAAACTGAATAATGTGCACTAATTTCTTGAACGACAAAAGTTGCCAAAACTGATATGAAAAGATACGGAAAAATTTCATGGGACTACATTTATAAAACAAATTGAATGTGTAATAAAAATGTTCCCCTGCAAAGAAATGTTCAGATCAGTGGTCCTTGTTGATGAAATTGATTCAAATAGTTCAGGTGTACAACATATTGATTTGAACATGTAGGCTACAATGACTGCTATTGTAGCATTAACTAACATCTCTATTGCATCACAAAATTATTTCCTTTTTTAAATTTATTTATTAAATTTAATGCAGTGACATTGATAAATCAGGGTACATATGTTGAGAGAAAACATCTCTAGATTATTTTGACATTTGATTGTGCTGTGTACCCCTCCCCCAAAGTTAAATTGTCTTCTGTCACCTTCTATCTGGTTTTCTTGTGCCCCTCCCTTCCCCCAACCCCTCTCTCCTTCTTCACCCCATCCCTGCGCCTCCTCACCCCCACCCCTGTTGCCATCCCATTCTTGTTCATGTCTCTGAGTCTCATTTTTATGTCCCTTCTATGTATGGATTCATATAGTTCTTAGTTTTTTTCTGATTTAATTATTTCACTCCATATAATGTTAGCAAGGTCCATCCATGTTATTGTAAATGATCCGATGTCATCATTTCTTATGGCTGAGTAGTATTCCATAGTATATATGTACCAAAGCTTTTTAACCCACTCATCCTCTGACGGACACTTGGGCTGTTTCCAGATTTTTGCTATTGTGAACAATGCTGCCACAAACATGGGGGTGCATTTCTCCTTTTGGAGCCATTCTATGGAGTCCTTGGGGTATATTCCTAAAAGTGGGATGGCTGGGTCAAAAGGCAGTTCGATTTTCAGTTTTTTGAGAAATCTCCATACTGTTTTCCACAGTGGCTGCACCAGTCTGCATTCCCACCAGCAGTGCAAGAGTGTTCCCTTTCTCCACATCTTCGCCAGCACTTATTCTGTGTTGTTTTGTTGATGAGCACCATTCTGGCTGGTGTGAGGTGATATCTCATTGTGGTTTTAATTTGCATTTCTCTAATGATTAGTGATGTTGAGCATTTTTTCATATGCCTATTGGCCATCTGTATGTCCTCTTTGGAGAAGTGTCTATTCATCTCTTTTGCCCATTTTTGAATTGTATTGTTTGTCTTCCTGGTGTTGAGATTTACAAGTTTTTTTATGAATTTTTGTTATTAACCCCTTATCAGATGTATTGTCAAATATGTTCTCCCATTGTGTAGTTTGTCTTTTTATTCTGTCCTTGTTGTCTTTAACTGTGAAAAAGCTTTTTAGTTTGATATACTCCCATTTGTTTATCCTGTCTTTTATTTCACTTCCCTGTGGAGATAAATCAGCAAATATATTGCTCCGAGAGATGTCGGATAGCTTACTGCCTATATTTTCTTCTAAGTCTTTTATCCATTTTGAGTTTATTTTTGTGAGTGGTGTAAGCTGGTGATCTAGTTTCATTTTTTTTGCAGGTAGCTGTCCAATTTTCCCAACACCATTTGTTGAAGAGGCTGTCTTTCCTCCATTGTATTTCCTTACCTCCTTTGTCAAATATCAGTTGTCCATAGAACTGTGGGTTTATTTCTGGGTTCTCTGTTCTGTTCCATTGATCTATATGCCTGTTCTTATGCCAGTACCAGGCTGTTTTGAGTACAATGGCCTTGTGGTATAACTTGATATCAGGAAGTGTGATACCTCCCACTTTATTCTTCTTTTTTAAGATTGCTGAGGCTATTCGTGTTCTCTTTTGGTTCCATATAAATTTTTGGAATATGTGGTCTATATCTTTGAAGTATATCATTAGTATTTTAATTGGTATTGCATTGAATTTATAGATTGCTTTGGGCAAAATAGACATTTTAATGATGTTTATTCTTCCTAACCATGAGCATGGTATATGCTTCCACTTGTTTGTATCTTCCTTGATTTCTTTTATCAGTGCTTTGTAATTTTCCGAGTACAAGTCTTTAGTCTCCTTGGTTAAGTTTACTCCTAGGTACTTTATTTTTTTGGTTGTAATTGTGAAGGGGATTGTTTCCTTAATTTCTCTTTCTGACTGTTTATTGTTGGTGTATAAAATGCCTCTGATTTCTGAGTATTGATTTTATATCCTGCCACTTTGCTGAATTCATTTATCAGGTCCAGTAGCTTTTTGACTGAGATTTTAGGGTTTTCTATATACAATATCATATCATCTGCAAATAATGATAGTTTTACCTCTTCTTTTCCAACTTGAATGCCTTTTATATTTCTTCTTCTTGTCTGATTGCTGTGGCTAGGACTTCCAGGACTATGTTAAATAAGAGTGGTGAAAGGGGGCACCCCTGCCTTGTTCCTGATCTTAAGGGTATTGCTTTTAATTTTTGCACATTGAGTATGATGTTGGCAATGGGTTTTTTATAGATGGCTTTTATCATGTTGAGGTATGTTCCCTGTATTCCCACTTTGCTGAGAGTTTTGATCATGAATGGGTGCTGGATTTTATCAAATGCTTTTTCTGCATCTATTGAAATTATCATATGGTTTTTCTCCTTCTTTTTGTTTATGTGATGAATCACACTGATTGATTTACGAATATTGTACCAGCCTTGCCTCCCCAGCATAAATCCCACTTGATCATGGTGTATGATTTTTTCCATATATTGTTGGATCCGGTTTGCTAATATTTTGTTGAGGATTTTAGCATCTATATTCATCAGAGATATTGGCCTATAATTTTCTTTCTTTGTGTTGTCTTTGCCTGGTTTTGGAATCAGAATTATGCTCGCCTCATAAAAGGAGCTTGGAAGTCTTCCTTCCTCTTGAATTTTTTGAAATAGCTTGAGAAGGATAGGAGTTAGTTCTTCTTTGAATATTTGGTAGAATTCCATTGTGAAGCCATCGGGCCCTGGACTTTACTTTGATGGGAGTTTTTTGATAACTGTTTCGATCTCATTTGTTGTAATTGGTCTGTTTAGGTTTTCTGATTCTTCCAGATTGATTTTCAGAAGATTGTATATTTCAAGAAATTTGTCCATTTCATCTAGGTTGTCTAGTTTTTTGGCACACAGTTCTTCATAGTATTTTCTTACAATATTTTGTATTTCTGTTGTGTCAGTTGTTATTTCTCCTCTCCCATTTCTAATTTTATTTATTTGAGTCCTCTCTCTCTTTTTCTTGGTGAGTCTAGTTAAAGGTTCATCAATCTTGTTTACCTTTTCAAAGAAACAGCTCCTAGTTTCATTGATCCTCTGTATTGTTTCTTTAGCCTCTATGTCATTTATTTCTGCTCTGATCTTCATTATTTCCTTCCTTCTACTACATTTGGGCTTTACTTGCTGTTCTTTTTCTAATTCTTTTAGATGCAGGGTTAAGTTTTTTATTTGAGCTTTTTCTAGCTTCTGAAAGTGTGCCTGTAGTGCTATGAACTTCCCCCTCGGTACTGCTTTCGCTGTGTCCCATAAATTTTGAGTTGTTGTATGCTCATTGTCATTCATTTCTAGGAATTTTTTTATTTCTTCTTTGATCTCATTCTTAATTCATTCATTATTTAATAACCTGCTATTTAGTTTCCATGTGTTTGAGAATTTTTGAGCTTTTCTGTTGTGGTTCATTTCTAGTTTCATGCCATTGTGATCGGAGAAAGTGCTTGATTTGATTTCAGTCTTCTTAAATTTGTTAAGAGCACTTTTGTGCCCTAACATGTGGTCTATCCCAGAGAATGTACCATGAGCGCTTGAAAAGAATGTATATTCTGCTGCTTTAGGGTGAAAGGTTCTGAATATATCTATTAAATCGAGTTTATCTAGTGTTTCCAATAAGTCTGCTGTTTCTTTGTTAATTTTCTTTCTTGAGGATCTATCTAGTGATGTTAGTGGGGTATTGAAATCGCCTACTATTATAGTATTGCTGTTGATCTCGCCCTTTAAATCCATCAAAGTTTGCTTTATATATTTGGGTGCTCCTATATTAGGTGCATATATATTTATAATAGTGATATTTTCCTGTTGGATTACTCCCTTTATCATTATGTAGTGGCCTTCTTTATCTCTTACTATATCCTTTGTTTTAAAGTCCAATTTGTCTGATATAAGTATTGCTACCCCAGCTTTTTTTTTCAGTTCCATTTGCATGAAATGTTTTTTTCCATCCCTTTACCTTCAATCTATGTGTATCTTTTGTTCTAAGGTGTGTCTCTTATAGACAGCATATGTATGGGTCCTGTTTTCTTATCCACGCAGCTACCCTATGTCTTCTGATTGGATCATTGATTGAAGTTGTTTATTGCCATTTTCTTCTTTAAAGGTGTATTCCTTTTTTTGCTATATTCTTTTCCTGCTTTGATCTGTTTACAACAGGCCCCTTAACATTTCCTGCTGCTTTGGTTTTGTTGTAATGAATTCCTTGAGTTGTTTTTTGTCTGGGAAGCTTTTTATTTCTCCTTCGATTTTAAACAATAGCCTTGCTGGATAAAGTAGTCTTGGTTGTAGGTTCTTGTTCTGCATTACTTTGAATATTTCTTGCCATTCCCTTCTGGCCTTAAGTGTTTCTGTTGAGAAGTCAGATGTCATCCTTATGGGGGCTCCTTTGTAGGTGATAACTTTTTTTTCTCTTGCAGCTTTTAATATTTTCTCTTTATCGCTTAGCTTTGGTATTTTAATTATGATGTGTCTTGGTGTAGGTTTCTTTGGGTTTCTCTTTAATGGAGTCCTCTGTGCTTCTTGGACTTGTGAGAGTGTCTCTTGCATTAATTTAGGGAAGTTTTCAGCTATGATATGATTGAACAAAGTCTCTATCCCTTGTTCTTTTTTTTCTTCTTCAGGAACCCCTATGATGCGGATGTCACAGAGCTCTCTAAGAGTTTCATCTGACTTTTTGAGTCTCTTTTCTCTTTTCTTCTCTGCTTTCATGCCTTCATTCCAGTTGTCGTCCAACTCGCTGATTCAATCCTCAGCTCTATCTATCCTATTTTTAATTCCTTCCATTGTGATCTTTATTTCTGATATTGTATTTGTCATCTCTGATTTATTCTTTTTTATACTTGCTATTTCTTTATTTAGGTGTTCATAATGACCATCCATTGTTGTTCTAAGATCCCTAAGCATCCTTACAATCATTATTTTGAACTCCGAATCTGGAAGTTTGATTATTTCCATTTCACTCAGTTCATCTTTTGAAGGTGTCTCTTGTGGTTTCATTTGGATTGCACTTCTTTGTTTTGTCATTGTCTGTTTTTGGGTTTTTTATTTGTAGAGTTGGTTGAGTCTAGGCTTGGTGTTGTCTGCCTCCAGTTTTTTTTTTTTTTTGTATTCATTTTTAATGGGGTGACATCAGTAAATCAAGATACATATATTCAAAGATAATATGTCCAGGTTATCTTAAAGTTCAATTATGTTGCATACCCATCACCCAAAGTCATATTGTCCTGTCACCCTCTATCTAGTTCTCTTTGTGCCTCTCCCCTTCCCCCTTCCCTCTCCCTCTCCCCCCTCCCCCCGTAACCACCACACTCTTGTCAATGTCTCTTTGTCTCACTTTTATGTCCCATCTACGTATGGAAAAATGCAATTCCTGGTTTTTTCTGATTTACTTATTTCACTCCGTATAATGTTGTCAAGATCCCACCATTTTGCTATAAATGATCCGATGTCATCATTTCTTATGGCTGAGTAGTATTCCATAGTGTATATGTGCCACATATTCTTTATCCAGTCATCTATTGATAGGCTTTTTGGTTGTTTCCATGTCCTGGCCACTGTGAACAATGCTTCAATGAACATGGGGCTGCATGTGTCTTTACAAGTCAATGTTTCTGAGTTTTGGGGGTATATACCCAGTAGAGGGATTGCTGGGTCATAAGGTAGTTCTATTTTCAGTTTTTTGAGGAACCACCATACTTTCTTCCTAATGGTTGTACTACTTTACATTCCCACCAACAGTGGATGAGGGTTCCTTTTTCTCCACAACCTCTCCAACATTTGCTATTACCTGTCTTGTTAATAATAGCTAGTCTAACAGGTGTGAGGTGGTATCTCATTGCAGTTTTGATTTGCATTTCTCTAATAACTAAAGAAGATGAGCATCTTTTTATATATCTGTTGGCCATTTGTATTTCTTCCTGGGAGAAGTGTCTGTTCATATCCTCTTCCCATTTTTTTATTGGATTGTTTGTTTGTTTGTCGTTGATCTTTATGAGTTCTTTGTATATTTTGGATATTAGGCCCTTATCTGAGCTGTTGTTTAAAAATATCATTTCCCAATTAGTTGGCTGTCTGTTTATCTTGTTATCAATTTCTCTTGCTGAACAAAAACTTCTTAGTCTGATGTAGTCCCATTCATTAATTTTTGCTTTCACTTCTCTTGCCTGTGGAGTCAAATTCATAAAATGCTCTTTAAAGCCCAGGTCCATGAGTTTGGTACCTATGTCTTCTTCTATGTACTTTATTGTTTCAGGTCTTATGTTTAGATCTTTGATCCATTTTGAGTTAATTTTAGTACAGGGGGACAAACTGTAGTCCAGCTTCATTCTTTTGCATGTGGCTTTCCAGTTTTCCCAGCACCATTTGTTGAAGAGGCTTTTTTTTCTCCATTGAGTGTTGTTGGCCCCTTTATCGAAAATTATTTGACTATATATATGTGGTTTTATTTCTGGGCTTTCTATTCTGTTCCATTGGTCTGAGTGTCTATTTTTCTGCCAATACCATGTTGTTTTGATTATCGTGGCCCTATAATAGAGTTTGAAGTCAGGTATTGTAATGCCCCCAGCTTCATTCCTTTTCTTTAGGATTGCTTTGGCTATTCAGGGCTTTTTATAGTTCCATATAAATCTGATTATTTTTTGCTCCATTTCTTTAAAAAATGTCATTGGAATTTTGATGGGAATTGCATTAAATTTGTATATTGCTTTGGGTAATATGGCCATCTTGATTATATTTATTCTACCTAACCAAGAACAAGGTATATTCTTCCATCTCATAATGTCTTTTTTGATTTCCCTTAACAATGGTTTATAGTTTTCATTGTATAAGTCCTTTACATTCTTTGTTATGTTTATTCCTAGGTATTTTATTTTTTTTGTTGCAATCGTGAAGGGGATTATTCTTTTGAGTTCATTCTCAAATGTTTCATTGTTGGCATATAGAAAGGCTATTGACTTCTGTATGTTAATTTTGTATCCTTGGACCTTACTGTATTGGCTTATTTTTTCTAGTAGTCTTTTTGTGGATTCTTTGGGGTTTTCGATGTATAGGATCACATCATCTGCAAAAAGTGATACCTTTACTTCTTCTTTTCCGATATGGATGCCTTTTATTTCTTTGTCTTGTCTGATTGCTGTGGCAAGAACCTCTAGTACCACATTAAATAAGAGTGGAGAGAGTGGACAACCCTGTCTTGTTCCTGATTTAAGGGGGAAAGCCTTCAGTTTTGTGCCATTTAGTATGATGTTAGCTGATGGTTTATCATATGTGGCCTTTATCATGTTGAGATATTTTCCTTCTATACCCATTTTGTTGAGAGTCTTAAACATAAAATTGTGTTGTATTTTATCAAAAGCCTTTTCTGCATCTATTGATAATATCATGTGGTTCTTGTTCTTTGTTTTGTTGATATGGTGTATTACGTTAACCGTTTTACGTATGTTGAACCATCCTTGAGATTCTGGAATGAATCCCACTTGATCATGATGTATTATTTTTTTAATATGTTGTTGTATTCCATTTGCTAGTATTTTGTTTAGTATTTTAGCATCTGTATTCATTAGAGATATTGGTCTGTAGTTTTCTTTTTTTGTGCCATCCTTGCCAGGTTTTGGTATGAGGGTTATGTTGGCCTCATAAAATGTGTTTGGAAGTATTGCTTGTTCTTCAATTTTTTGGAAGACTTTCTGTAGAATAGGAACCAAGTCTTCTTTGAAGGTTTGATAAAATTCGCTGGTATAGCCATCTGGTCCTGGACTTTTATTTTTGGGGAGGTTTTTAATGGTTTTTTCTATTTCTTCTTTACTAATAGGTCTGTTTAGGCTTTCTGCTTCTTCTTGACTCAGTCTAGGAAGGTTGTATTGTTCTAGGAATTTATCCATTTCTTCTAGGTTGTTGAATTTAGTGGCATAAAGTTTTTCATAGTATTCTACAATAATTCTTTGTATATCTACGATGTCCGTGGTGATTTCTCCTCTTTCATTTTGGATTTTGTTTATATGAGTTCTTTCTCTTTTTTCCTTGGTAAGTCTTGCCAAGGGTTTGTCAATTTTGTTGATTTTTTCAAAGAACCAGCTCCTTGTTCTATTAATTTTTTCTATAGTTTTTCTGTTCTCTAATTCATTTATTTCTGCTCTGATTTTTATTATCTCCTTTCTTCGGCTGGTTTTGGGTTGTCTTTGTTCTTCTTTTTCTAGTTCCTTAAGGTGTGAAGTTAAGTGGTTCACTTGGGCTCTCTCTTCTTTGTTCATAGATGCCTGAAGTGATATGAACTTCCCTCTTATCACTGCTTTTGCTGCATCCCATAGATTCTGATATGTCGTATTATCATTTTCATTTGTCTGTATATATCTTTTGATCTCTGCACTTATTTCTTCTTTGACCCATTCATTCTTTAAAAGTATGTTGTTTAGTTTCCACATTTTTGTGGGATTTTTTCCCTCTTTTTTGCTGTTGAATTCTAGTTTCAAGGCTTTATGATCAGAAAATATGCTTGGTACAACTTCAATTTTTCTGAATTTGCTGATGTTGTTTTTGTGGCCCAGCATATGGTCAATTCTTGAGAATGATCCATGTACACTGGAGAAAAATGTATACTCAGTCACTTTGGGATGAAATGTCCTGTAGATGTCTATCATATCCAGGTGCTCTAGTGTTTTGTTTAAGGCCACTATGTCTTTGTTGATTTTCTGTTTGAATGACTGATCTAGAGCCGTCAGCGGTGTATTGAGGTCTTCAAGTATGATTGTATTTTTGTCAGTTTTTGTTTTAAGGTCAATAAGTATCTGTCTTATATATTTTGATGCTCCTTGGTTTGGTGTATATATATTAAGAATTGTTATGTCTTCTTGATTCAGTGTCCCCTTAGCCATTATGAAATGACCATTTTTGTCTCTGAGTACTTTTCCTGTCTTGTAGTCAGCATTATCCGATATGAGTATTGCTACACCTGCTTTTTTTTGGATGTTATTTGCTTGGAGTATTGTTTTCCAGCCTTTCACTTTGAATTTGTTTTTATCCTTGTTACTTAGATGAGTTTCCTGTAGGCAGCATACAGTTGGATTTTCTTTTTTGATCCATTCGGCTACTCTGTGCCTTTTTATTGGTGAGTTTAATCCATTTACATTTAGTGTAATTATTGACACTTGTGAGTTCCTCATTGCCATTTTATAGATTGCTTTCTGTTAGTTTTGTGCCTTGTTTGATTCTTCTCTTTCATTTTTCTATCTTTTGTTTTTATTTGGTTGTGTTCCATACATCTTTCCTCTGTTGCTATCTTTTTTAAATCATGTGCTTCTGTGGTGGTTTTTTCAATGGAGGTTACCATTAAGTAATGAAAAGAGTTCCCACCCTGTTCATTGTAGTGCACTATTTTGTGAGTACTTTTGCCCTCCATCGCCCTTTGGTACTGTTAATCTTCATCCTCTCCCCCCCTTTCTTATTGTTGTCACAGTTTAAAGTTGGGTTTTGTTATGTTCTTATTGGAGCTTTTACTTGTGGCTTTGTTGTTGTTTTTTTTTTTATTCTTTGTATCTGATTGGAGAACCCCCTTTAGTATATCCTGGAGTGGGGGTTTACTGGTGATAAATTCTCTCATCTTTTCTGTATCTGTGAATGTTTTTATTTCTCCTTCATATTTGAAGGTTAGCTTTAATGGGTATAGTATTCGTGGCTGAAAGTTCCTCTCTTTCAAGACTTTAAATATTAGGGTCCACTCTCTTCTAGCTTGTAGAGTTTCTGTTGAGAAATCTGATTATAATCTAATGGGCCTTCCTTTATGTGTTGTATTCTTCTTTTCCCTGGCTGCCTTGAGAATTTTTTCTTTTCAGTTGGTTTGTGCCAATTTTATTATGATGTGCCTTGAAGCAGGTTTGTTGGGGTTAAGAAAACTTGGAGTTCTGTTTGCTTCTAGAATTTGAGGTTTTAGTTCTTTCCAGAGGCTTGGGAAGTTCTCATCTATTATTTGTTTGAGTATGTTCTCCATTCCATTTTCTCTCTCTTCTCCCTCTGATATACCTATTATTCTTATGTTATTCTTTTTGATGGAGTCAGATAATTCCTGTAGGGCTATTTCATTTTTTTAATTTTTGAATCTCTTTCTTCTTCTCTTTCTTGAGCCTCAAGTTGCTTGTCTTCTATTTCACTGATCCTCTCTTCTATCTGGCCTGTTCTATTAGCTAAGCTTGTTACCTCATTTTTCAGCTCATGAATTGAGTTTTTCATCTCTGTTTGATTTGTTTTTATAGTTTCAATTTCCTTGGAGATATACTCTTTGTGTTCATCGAGTTGTTTTCTGAGCTCCCTAAATTGCCTTTCTGTGTTTTCTTGTATATCTCTGAGTATTTTTAGAATTTCTATTTTAAATTCTCTGTTGTTTAACTCCAAGGTTTCCAATAGCTTAAATTTTTTCTCCATAGATTTTTCGTCATCTCTCTATGTTACCTCTCTATCTTTTGTATCCATGATATTCGATTTTCTCTTCTTTAATGGCATCTGAGGGTGGTTTTCTTGATAGTATTAATGAGATTTTATAAGGAATAAAAGGATAAAAAATAAAAATAAAAATAAAAAATTGCGCATTTTTTTAAAAAAAGTTAATCATTAAATAAAGAAAAATAAAATAATATAAAAATTTGAGGAAGAAAAGGGAATAATTCCTTCCCCTCTTTTTTTCCTCTCCTCTCCTTTCCCCTCTTTTTTGAGAAAATCTTGTGATGAACTGTGAATTATATTGTACTAAATAGAACAAACAATACCTGTAGTGGAGGGCCTGAATTCGGGAGAAGTAATATAGGGGTAAAGGAAAAAGAAAAAAAAGAAAAAAAAATAAAAGAAAAAATATTTATATATAAAAAATGGGGAAGCAGTATAGACCCACAAAAAGCAAATTAGGAAAAAATTTGGGTCAAGAATAAAATGTTTTGCTTTTAGGTGTTGGCTGACTCAGAGTTATGATGAGAGGAATAAGAGGGAAACAGGAAAAAGGGGTGGAAAATTAAAAAATTACTATTGTATTTAGTGGAACAAGAACTAGATAAAATGGAGACCCAGGGATGGGAGCACTGCTAATGTGTTAAAAAGGTGAAGTAAAAACCCTCCAAAATGCCACAAACTTAAGTTTGAGTCCCAGATAAGATAATTTGTTCGTTATTGAAGTTTAAATGAGAGAAGACGTAAAGGAGAGAGGAAGAGACTAATATAGAGGGAGAAAAGAGAGAGAGAGAGAGAAAAGATGGAACCACTTAAAGAAGAAAAAAGAAAAAGGAGGAGAGAGAAAGAAAGAGTTAGGGGTTTTGGATTGCAACCCTCAAAGAGAGAAAGGAGGAGGAAAGAAAAGATAATGGGAGATGTAACACTTATGGGTAGTGTAGTTCAAAGAGAGGCGAGAGTAATACTGAGAGAGAATTAAATGACCAAATTGGAGTAGAAAAAAAAAATCAAGAATGAAGAAAAGAGACACAGATGAACAAATATAATAAAATGGGATAGGTTATAAAATCTGCAGATTATTCTTGATTTTGAGAGGTTGTCGTCTTGCTTTTTCTTTTCTGTCTTTCTGGTCGGTGACTTTGTACCCCGGGTTCTGCCCCTGTGGCACGCTCTGGAAGAGGTTTGCAGTTGATAATTCTCTATGGCAATGTCATGTATTGGGCTTCAGTCTCGTTGGCAGTCGAGGTTCATTAGTGTTTATAGGCTCCAACAGTGAGAGGATCTCTCACTGTGAGAGTGTTCCTGGAGCCTCTCTCCTAGTCTTTCCTTCCACAATTAGAAGCCTGATAATCCAGCTATGGGGTTGCTGCTGCCTCTGCCTGGATAGTAAGAGTCTCAAAGAGCTGGCAACTCCCCACTCTATTCCCACTCAGCACAGGGCTCTGAGTAAGGCTCAGTCAGTCAGACCTGCCAGCATAATCAGGCATGGCTTCCTCTCACTCAAAGACCTCTGGCTCTGCCCCTCTGTGGGATAACTGGAATGCCCACTCCTGAGGTGTTTGGAGGAATCTCTAGCCCACTCTCTGTGCGCACCCACCAGGATGTCAGACCAGACAGGTCACACTTCGAGTGAAATCCCTACCCACACGGAAAAGATCGAGCTTTGGAATTGGCTTTCGCTCTATCCTCGTGTGGCTTTCCCAAGGGGCTAGGGCTGCCTGAGATTCCGCTCCTGGCCCGCTCACAGACCTGCTCCTCTGTGGGAAAAACACGGGCGCCCACCTCTGAGGAGTTCAGAGGAATCTCCTGTCCACTCTTCCTGCGTGCGCACTGACCAGATTATGAGGCTCAGGCGGGACGCCTCTCACTCCGAGAAAGCCCTCTGCCCACACGGAAAAGTTACTGGGTTGGAATTGGCTTTCGCTCTGTCCCCGTGTGGCTTTCCCAGGGCACTGGGGCTTCCGCTCCTGGCCTGCTCACAGGCCTCTGACTCTGCTCCTCTGAGGGAAAACACGGGCTCCCACCCCTGAGGAGTTCGGAGGAATCTCCTGCCCACTCTGCGTGCGTGCGCACTGACCAGATTATGAGGCTCAGGCGGGACGCCTCTCGCTCCGCGAAAGCCCTCCTCCCGCACAGAAAAGTTCCACCGTTGGAGTTGGCTCCAGCTCCCTCCCCGTGCCCGGTCCCCTCAGGGCGCTGGGGCTCCTAGGAGATGCTGCTTTTTGCCCACACAGAGGCCTCTGACTTTGCTTCTCTGTGGGTTAGCACGGGCGGCGCCCACCCTTGAAGTGTTCGTAGGAATCTCTTGCCCACTAACCACACCAACCAGGAGATGCGGAAAATGGCTGCCCCACTTGTCTTTCTATGTCTGGGTTTGGCGCAAGTGTGTTAGCTTGAATTGCCCAGGTTTTTCCACGGCTTGGATCTCCGTGCCACAGCCTGGTTTGGCTGTTTGTACCGCAGCCTGGAACTATTCACTCCCTATCCCCGCCTTAGTTTCTATATTCTCAGTTCTCAGTGAAAGCCATCCTGTTTGGATTAGAGAGGAAGGCAGAGCATTTCTTACTCCTTATTTCCCCCGGAGTTTGACCATATATTTAGCCAATCTTTTGCTCGATCCTACCTTTGGGTGTGTTGTGAAGCATCTGAAGACTCCAAGGATAGGTTTTTCTGTTTCTGGTTGAAGAACTTGTTGAGTTTATGGGGAGATTTTCGGTATCGCTTCCTACCGCACCATCACTGTCTGCCTCCAGTTTTCAGTTGTGTTATTTCTAGGTCTTCTTGGGTTGGTATCAGCTGTTATCTGTAATCTACTTTCGGATTTGGGCAGCTTTGAAGTCTTGATTTGTTTGTTTTCTTAACAGGTGATAGTCTTTTTACTGATCTCAGCAGGGGGCTTCCTTGAAACTGCATTCAGGAATGCGGTGGGTGTAACCTGAGACTCTGAAGGCCTCTTTAGCCAATTAATCTCTCTGGGGGCAGGGTGTTTTCTCAGCTTCAGTAGGGGGAGGTGTATCTCAGATCTCCATGGAGACCTGAGTTACTGCCCCTCCTCCCCACTTCTTGTTTTCAGTTGTGTCTTGTTGCGCTGATTGGAGCTGGATAGATGTCCAGAGATCTCTGATTCGGAAGCACTTCAGCTCTGTTTTGTGAAAGGTTCAGTCCCTCCCCCAGCTATGGTCGCCTCCAGCACAGATGAGTCAGCTTTTTTAGTTCATCTCCTGCATTCGTAGCCCCTCACAGTCTGTCCCTCTCCCTGTCCTTTCCACTTGGGAGATAAGCTGGTCTTTTCAACACACCTCGCTCTCTGGTCGCCAGGCAAGTGGCTGTGAATAGTAGTTTCTGCCTTTTTCCCTTGTGTGAGATCCCCTCTTGGCTCTCAGCCTCCCCCTCCCCCTCTGTTCCTGTAAGCAGGGGAGATTCAGGCACTCCCTACCAGGTTTTTTTGTGGCTTCTTCTTTGCTCCTTGGTTTTTGAGAGCTGTTCTTGTAGTTCAGAGTTGGTTTTTCATGCTGATTTTTCCTAAATTGATTTGTATTCCAGTTTGGTGGTGAGAGCTGGGCATCTGTGTGTCTGCCTACTCCGCTGCCATCTTTTCAGTCTCCAACTACATCTTATTCTTGAAGAGAACATCCAAGCAGTGAACCCCCTTGTTACGAGTGCTTACGATAGCTCAGTATTGGCAGAAAGGTGCATTCCCTCGGTCCCCTTGCACTGCCTCGCAGAGTGGTTTCCAAAAGTATTTCTTTTAAGTGGTGGGAACAATTAAGGTCTAGTTTCTTAGCAAGTTTATATTTATAATACAGTTTTGTTGTCTGTAATCTTTGTACTGTGTATTAGATTTCCAGGTATGTACCCTTAAACAACATCTCTTACATTGCTCCACTTCCTAGTTCTTGGTAACCTCCATTCCACTCTCTGTTATTCTGAGTTCAGTTTTTTTTGTTTGTTTCCAGATATAAGTGATATTATACAGTATTTTTCTTTCTGTGACTGACTTACCTCACTTAGCATAAAGTACTCAAGGCCCATCCATGTAGTCACAGATGTCAAGATTTCCTTTATTCTCATGGCTGAATAGCATTGTATATGCATACCACATCTTTTTTACTCATTCACCTATTGATCAACACTTAGGTTGATTCTTTTAATACTAATTATGCTGGTTTTCAATGGTGCCAAATCAAAGCACTAATTCAACCAATTAACATTCAATTTTTAGTGCCAACTTTAATCTCCGTCCATATAGGTTGTGTTGGCTGAAGTATGCTGGGACTAAAAAGCTGTGATAAGTACCAAATTGTCTTCAGCTCATGTCTCATAAGGCCAAGTTCAGTATGTTATCTGGCCTAAGCTCATATCTGAAGGATCTGAGGAAGCATTTGCTTTTAAGTTCATTCAGATTGTTGGCTGAATGCAGTTCCTTGTGGTTGTATGGCTGAGGTCCCTATTTCTTTTCTAACTTCTGACAGGAAGTCTGTCAACTCTGCTCATCATGTTGCTCCCTCCATCTTCAAACCAGTGACTTTAGTTTCTGTTGCATCTCTTTGTCTTTAGCCAGAGAAAGTACTCTGCTTTTAAGAGTTCACGTGATTATATTGGGCACACCAGGACAATCCAGGAAAATCCTTTGTTAAATTCTGCAATGTGAACTATATCCATGAAGTCCCTTTTGCTATGTATCATAAAAATCACAGGATCCAGAGATTATGATTTGGACATTGGGGAGGGGGGACATCACTACTTTCTGGAAGTGATTGAAAATGAAGCCGGCAAGAGAACTTGTGGTCAAATTGCGAAACATAAATGAGGTCTGTAAGTCACTCTTTAGTCAAGGCAGTACTGTATCACTGAAGGATTTTGATCTCTAAAATAATTGCATAGCAGTTGGGCTGAAAAAAACTGGAGTAAGGGGCCCAGCTAAAAAATTATTGCATTATTTGCATTAGAAACAAGGATGACTTGGACCGTTTCATGTGAAGGGTCAGGGCCTTATTTTCTTTCTATTTGGTACATTTACCACCTGGAACTTTTACTCAAGCTTCAGTCTCACAGTCAATGTCATTTCTTCACAGAGCACTCCTAGGTAATCCCTCTTCGATTCCTCATAACAGCCCTCTCTGCTCTCTATGACCATTACTTATTTAATTGTCTATCCTCCCTTCTTCTCTCTTAGGTCTGTGAAAACAGGTATTGTTTGTGACTCATTCACTTGTCTATAACTGGCACTCAATAATATATATTGAATGAAAGTTTTTGAGTAATTTGACTCCCAGCTTGGGCATATGGTAGAGACCTAAGTTATGAACTGAGGCAGGAAATATACTCATTATGCTTAATCTCTCCTCCAACAGTTAACGTTGGGTTTGACTTAATTGCACTGCCTAAATACTTCTGAACTTTGTACACACTTTAAAACCAACTGGGAACTGTATTTCCCAAGTGATAATATTAACATTTATTATGTACATATTTATTTCATCTACCATGTTTGCTTTAATCCAGTTGTCTTATGAGATGTGTGTGTTTGTGTATGTGTGTGTATGCGCACACACGTGTGTGGGTAAGGCTGTTGTGTTTGTAAACGTGCAATAAAGATTGGTACACCTTAATGAGGAGTTTGGCAATAGAACTCAACCACTTAAATATTTCTAATAATAAGATCTGACTTGTAAGGGTTAACTCATGATAGTATAGTGTTTATAACCTCTTTAAGGTTTAATTTAGTAATAGGTGTTCAGGTAGCATTCCTGAGCTGACAGTACCTAAGGAAAGATCTCACTTTGTCATTTTTAGATATGGGTCTGACCAACTAGCAAAGAGAATAACAATCAAAGAATGTACTAATTTCCATTAGCCAGTTTAAGATATTACCATCATTAGTTCTAAGGCTTCAAATCACTTCAGAAGGTTTGTCCTTTTCTAACAACTTCCTTGTAACTCCTGTCAGTTTGCCGCCTTATTAACAAAGTTTGGCATTTATTTTTTATTTTTTAAATTGTAAGAGCAACTGTGTAAGTGTTTTATAAAATAATATTGTCAGTTACTGATGTTTTACAGAAATGCACACTGGGTGGTATAATTATTTAAAGTTTATTGTGTGCTGAACAGAACTCCCTTTTAATAAGCATTTCAGAAGTTGAATAGACTGAAGTTCAAAGGACAAATGCTTTTAAACAAAATTATTCATTTCATTTCCCATTTTTGAAATTATTATTTTAAAGCTTTTATGCAAGCTAAAATGGATTTTCTTTGTCTTAATTGGTAATACAATTAACTGCAGCATAATATCTACTGGTTTGAACAATAACACTACACAGTAATGAGGTTTATGCTAATTTTTACCCTTAGACATTAATTTTCCAGATAAAAGCACAAAAAATTTTGCATTTTCTTTCACTTTAAGTTTATACTAATATTTGTTTACTTTGTTTATGATCCATATTAACTAATTTATGAGTACATTATAATCAATATAAAAACAATATAATTTTTACATTTCTTCCACTGAATTTTACTTTTTTTTTATGAGCAGCATGGCAATACTGAGAAGGCAGTGATTTTGAGTAAGCTCTATGTCTGCCTTATGGAAAGAAGATACTTAGCATATGTGTTAAGATGGACTATTTTTCTCTTTGGATATATATGCATCTTAGGTGGAGTTTGAGGTAATATTAGAAAAGCATGAAAAGCCTGACCAGGCAGTGGTGCAGTGGATAGAGTGTCTACTTTGGGTGCTAAGGACTCAGGTTCAAAACCCCGAGGTCGCCAGCTTGAGTATGGGGTCACCAGCTTAAACATGGGATTATAGACATGACCCCATGGTCACTGGCTTGAAGCCCAAGGTCGCTGGCTTGAGCAAGCAGTCACTCACTCAACTGGAGCCTTCCAGTCAAGGAACATATTAGAAGCAATCAATGAACAACTAAAGTGCCACAACTATGAGTCTTTCTCTCTCAACTTTACTAAAAAATAAAAATAAAAAAAGAACAAGAAAAGGAAGAAAGAAAGAAAAAGGAAAAGGAAAAGAAAATCATGAAGGTAGAGGAAGCCAGCAAAAACAGTCTTGGAGTTTGAGTATCTATAAAAGGAATGAATAAGCCACATTAATGCTAGGTTTTCCCTGCATTTACTTTTATATTGAAAAATGGGAAATCTCACTTTAAAACATGCTGGTAACTCCTGGAAACTGCTTGAAATTTTAACTCAAATGAGTTAAACAATCATACAGGCATCACTGAGTATTGACGGGATGGTACTCAATGGCAAACTGCAATTAAAGGCAATAATCTGTTCAAACAACTATTTAACAATAGAAAGAGCATGAGCTACTGCAAAGATAACAGAATGGGGAAAGCCTTCATGAATCTAGAGGCAGAAGCATGTTGAGGAAAAATAACAAAATAACCATTGGAATCACCTATGACCTATTTTCTATTTGGCCAAATGGAGGACATGGATGATACTTTCTAATAGTTATCTCACAACTGGAATAATGACAAAGAAATTTTCAATGGAGACCTCAATTTCAAAAAGTATAGCTAATGTCTCAGTGTTATGAAAGCAGAGGAGACAATGAATTCCTGTCAGACTGAACAATTTTACCTACTAGCACCCGAGGAAGTAATGAAGAGAAAGAGTGTGAAATCAGGATTCCACAACAGGCATTGCTTATAAGGTATTTTGATTTCAGCAAGACAGAGTAAAAATGATCTCTGATTCTTTTGTGCAATAACTGCTAAAATGGAGATGTGGCCTGACCAGGCAGTGGCACAGTGGATAGAGCATCGAACTGGGATGCAGAGACAGGTTCGAAATTCGAGGTCGCCATCTTGAGCACAGGCTCATCTGGTTTGAGCGTAGCTCCCCAGCTTGAACCTAAGGTCGCTGGCTTGAGCAAGGGGTCACTCAGTCTGCTGTAGACCCCCAGTCAAGGCACATATGAGAAATCAATCATTGAACAACTAAGGAGCTGCAAAGAAGAATTGATGTTTTTCATCTCTCTCCCTTCCTGTCTGTCTGTCCCTATCTGTCCCTCTCTCAGATTCTCTGTCTGTCACAAAAATAAATAAATAAAAATAATAAAATAAAATGGAGATGTGGATGACAATGAAAAGGTAGGTTTGTATTAATAAGTTTTTTTTTTAAGTGAGATGAGGAAAGGCAGAGACAGCCTCTTGCACACGCCCCAACCGGGATGCACTCAGCAAGCCACGTAGGGGGCGATGCTCTGCCCATCTGGGGCCTTTGCTTGGTTGCAACAGGAGCCATTTTTTAGCGCCTGAGGTAGAGGTCATGGAGCCCATCCTCAGCGCCTGGGGCCAACTTGCTCCAATCAAGCCATGGTTGCAGGAGGAGAGAGAGAGAGAGAGAGAGAGAGAGAGAGAGAGAGAGAGAGAAAGAAGCGAGAGGGGGAGGGGTGGAGAAGCATATGGGCGCTTCTCCTGTGTGCCCTAGCGTGGAATCGAACCTTGGACATCTACCATTGAGCCAACTGGCCAGGGCCTGTTTACATTTTGAAACCAACCTTACAAAGTACCTCACCTGGAAGGCTGAATAGATCCTTTTTAGTACTAGAGTTGGCTACCCCCTTCTCTATTCTACTTTGATGTTTCAGGTGATTGCAATGTACTATATTCAAACGTATGAGAAGGTCTAAGGCATAATGGTTAGGATCACAGGTTTTGGAGTCCAAATGGAACTGAGTTTGAATTACTAATCTGTCATGCACTGTTTGTTTTACCTTGAATAATCACTACATCTCTCCAATCTTTGGTTTCCTAATTTGTAAATTGGGGAAATAATACTTAAGTTATAAGGGAGTTTAAAGAATTAAAGAAGAAGCCTGACAGGTGGTGGTGCATGGATAGAGCATCGGCCTGGGAATACAGAGGACCCAAGTTTTAAGCCCCAAGGTTGCCAGCTTGAATACAAGCTCACCAGCTTGAATGCAAGGTCTCTGGGTTGAGAGTGGGATCATTGACATGACCCCATAGTCATTGGCTTGAGCCCAAAGTTCACTGGCTTGAGCAAGGGGTCACTGGCTCAGCTGGAGCCCCCCAGTCAAGGCACAATATGAGAAAGCAATCTATGAACAACTAAGGTACCACAACTATGAGTTGATGCTTCTCATTTCTCTCCCTTTGTGCCTGTCTGTCCTTATCTGTCCCTCTCTCTCTGTCTCTGTCACTTCACAAAAAAAAAAAAAAATTAAACAAAGAAAATGTATACCAGAGGCAGTGTAAGGGTTTAATCCCAGTTTTTTCATTAGTTCTTAGAACTTAGACAAGCCATTCAAACTTTCAGAATTTTATTTTCTTAATCTAAAAATTGAGGGAAATAGTACCTTTTCATGAATTCACAGTGAGAAGTAGAAATAATATAAATAATGTAAAGCGCCCAAAACATAGTAGGCTTTCAATAATGTATATGGTTGTCAAATCGAATTTGGTTAGTAATTAGAGCTTTTAAAATATAAAGTGTGTTGCCTTTTGAAGCCATAAGTTCCTTGCCACTGGAGGTGTATGTAGTAGATGGCACTAAACCAGAGACCCATAGAAGGGTTTCTACAGTAGCCTAGAGCTTGGGGGAGGTCACAGCTTCCCAAATGTTCATCCATGGAACAGCTGCTTAATCTTTATCGAGTCTAATTTAATAGGTCTGGCATGAGAACCACCAATTAGGTGACCACTATATTGCCTGCAGCTCAAAGGTTAATAATTCTGTAAATCAGAGTTAAGTTCCTAAGTCATGTACTCATTAATTTCATCAAATGAGCTCCCCACCTGCATCCTTCCTACCCAGGCTTCTACTATTGGCACCCACACATATTATTAAATGGTTCCAATCCATTCAAGAAAAATGATTTTAATTCATTTTCATTTATTTATTTATTCATTCATTAAGTTTAGGTAGAGTCAAGCCGTTATGATATATGCAAGAATCGTAATTTCTTGGTGTGTCAAAGAATCAGTTGGCATTAAGTTTTTCTGTTATCAAATACAATTACTTTTTACTTAATGTTGTGTTACCATTATCAAAGTTCTTCTGAGACATTTTCTAAAATCTAAATTTGCAGAATTAGAAGTTGCCACAGTAAAACATGACACATCAAATTTATAAAGTAAGAACACACATATCATGTGACCTTAGGCAAGAACCTTTTTTCACTGCATGTCAACTTCCCCATCTGGAAAATGGGAAGAAGAAAATGGAAATCATTTTATTATTTGTAAAGCATTTTAAATATCTATAAGTGTTATTGTTTACTTTTGCTCTGAATGGTATTCAACTCCTGAATTCATTTATTATTTTCAAAGACTTAAAATTTTTCATTTTTAAAAGGCTTAAATAGCAAAGAAGTTCAATCCAAAGTAGAAATTTACCTGACCTCGATACTTAATGTATAAGATACATATAAAGGAAATGTAGTTGGGAAATCTGGAGAAAAAGAGAGAAAAGTCATACGAGATTGAATTATTTTGGGAAAAAGAAGTTTCTGTTCAACAGTATGGATTCCTCATTGAAAATATTAGAAAGACCTGAAGATTTGAACTCTTCTACTTGGGAACATGTTTCAGAGATGCTTACGTCAGTGTTTATGTATTTGGGGTCGCATGACTTGTTACAGTTTTTTTGCTTCTTTTAACATGGGCATGTGTGCACCATTTATGATAATGCGTAGCTTATCACGTCTTAGAGAGCTTATTTTGAAGGCTTTCAAAGGACAATTATGAAAAGCATTTCTCTATATTCCCTTTTAAGATCTTCGTGAAAGAAGTATTTGAGGATCAAGAAATGTTTGGGTTTTAAACAAAAAGTGCTCTAAACTGAGTTTTATTTATAACTGACAAATCCTATTAGGTTTTTCAAACACTTTCAGCTCTTGTTTTTTTCTCCTTCAAATTATAGTATTTTTCTATCTTATAGGAAAGACACTTTTCATTACACTTTGACAAGTTTACCTGTCTTTAATTTTTTTTACTGTATTATTTAATAGTTGCAGAAGGTGGATAAAGTTCAACAAGGTTAAGAAAGATAATATCTCTCTTGCCTGACCAAGCGGTGGTGCAGTGGACAGAGCATAGGTCTGGGATGCAGAGGACTCAGATTTGAGACCCCGAGGTAGCCAGCTTGAGCACAGTCTCATCTTGTTTGCGCAAAACTCACCAGCTTGGACCTAAGGTCACTAGCTAGAGCAAGGGTTTACTTGGTCTGCTGTAGCCTCACGGTCAAGGCACATATGAGAAAGCAATCAATGAACAACTAAGGTGTCACAACGAAAAACGAATGATTGATGCTTCTCATCTCTCTGTTTCTGTCTGTCTATCCCTCTCTCTGACTCTCTCTCTCTGTATCTGTAAAAAAAAAAGAAAGATAATCTCTTGCTAAAAGTAACTAGTTACACATCATTTCCCATTAAGCTAAAAATCAAAGAAAACAGTAAATCAAAATTTTTCCACACTGTGGAAGAAGCACTTAATTTTAACTGAATGTCAAATCGTTAAAGGTAACAAAGATGGAGTACACGCAGAAGCACTTGCAAGAGTTATGATTCTATTCTAATTATGCCAATTTATTTTTTAATGAAAGTATTCTCCTGTAATTATTTTGATAAATTCTCTTAAAACTCGCCTTCTTTTCTTGCTCTACAGTAGTATCACATTAACTGCAAGTGTAGGCGTTTGCCAGAATTATCTTTCTATTCAATCAATGAGAAGTTCGTAATTTTACAAGTGACCACATCAAAGATGAGAACAGCCTAGATCCCTTGAGGAGTTAAGCTAGATGCATGGCTTGAAAGCTGTTTGACCAATAAGAAGTTGCAAAAAAAAAATGACATCTATAAAATTCGATGCATGCCCATGCCTGACATCCTTCCAACTTGCTCTTTGCTTCTAGATTTTGATTGCTTAAATTTATACTCCTGCTTTTGCAGTTAGTGGGTGAAAGTCTATTATTCAGAGAGGCATAGTTAGCTGAAGTGGTCACCATGCCACTTAATGTTTTGTTTTCTAGAATAAAAGTTATTTATCTGTTTATTCATTTCAGTGTTTGTGAAACTCATATGAATTATAGCTATTTAAGCTATGAAAAGGTAACTGTTCTGTCCCCAGAAATAAATGTCTTGAATCAATATATACTTTTTTGTTTAGTGTCTTGCCCAGTACTCTCAGAAACCACTTGGATAGTACAACCCATATACATATTTTAGCATAGTATCCATAAAATAATCATGGGGCATTTTTTTTATATTTTGCTGAAATCAAAATACTTTACATGTAAACAAATCTTAACAATCTTTTTTTTCTTTTGAAGTGAGTAGTGGGGATGCAGAGTGACAGACTCCCGCATATACCTCGATCAGAATCCTCCCAGCAAACCCCATCTGGGGCAGATATTCTACCCATCTGTGGCTGTTGCTCCATTGCTTGGCAACTGAGCTATTTCATTGCCTGAGGTGGGGCCATGGAGCCATCCTCAGTGCCTGGGGTCAACTTGTTCCAATCAAGCCGTGGCTGCAGGAGGGGAAGAGAGAGAGAGATAAAGATATAAGGGAGAAGGGGAGGGGTGGAGAAGCAGATGGTTGTTTCTACTGTGTGTCTTGGCTGGTAATCAAACCAGGGACGTCCATACAGCAGGCCAATTCTCTGCCACTGAGCCAACTGGCTAGGGCCGGAGTTCTTAACAGTATCAATTCCCTTTTCTTCCTTGCTTCAAGTACCTATGAAGTAAAATTGTGAAATCAGTTAATTTATCAAATGCTCTGCTTTTAATAGACTGAGAATTTCAGCATACTTTTTGAAATTGAAGTCTCCATTAAGATATTTTGCCATAATTCTAGTTGCGTGATGACTATTAGAAAATATCATCCATGTCCTCCATGTTGCCAAGCAGGTTGTGCAGGATTCTCTTCCCCCACTTCGATGTTATTTTGGTATTTTTCCCCAGCATGCTTCTTCCTCTAGATTCATGGATTTTTTTCTCACTCTGTATCTTTGCAACTTATGATGCTTATTCTCCTGTTAAATATATTCTGAAATAGATTATTACCTTTAATTGCAATTTTTCATTGAGGACCATCTTAACAAGCCTCAGTGATGCTTATTCAACTCTATTTAAGCAATTGGTATGAGAATTTTAAGCTGCTTTCATTTATTACCCATATCCTTGCCATTCATATAAGACCTCTGAGGCTAAAACTATGACTTCCAAGTAGCTTTCCTAATTTGACCAATTTTCTCACGAGGATTTCTGATATTCTTTTCCACGTGCTTTTCTTGCTTTGTCTTATGCAGTGGCATACATTAGATCTGAGCACACAATAGTTTAAAGGCATTTTCTCCCTCCTTGTATAGTTTTAGTTTAAATCTTCTTAATATTGTTGGAAAACCTCCTTTCAAACATTTCCCCCAGGTTTTCCTGAGATGAATCCTATCTCTTATGTGGTCAAGAAAATAACACTCTGTTCACTGGCATTTCTGTTGTTCCCTCCATGTTCCTTGTGAGCTTTTATCCTTCCTAATTATCTGTGGCACAAGGACATATTTCTTCAGCCCTTTCTCTCTCTCCTTCAGGGGGGTCACATTACATTTATAATACTAGTAACTGGTGAGCTCACAGCCAGGAATATGAACATACTCTGCAGGTCAATGAAATACCATTTTCCTCAGCATTCTTATCTTCTGAGTTTCAGGTTGAACTATTACCCTTTATGGGTTCCTTTTGAGATACCCTCCCTTTTATATACTGTTCACGTAAACTCAGCAACAATTGTGCAATTTGTCATGCCTTTTTGACAGCTAGGTCCTTGGCAATGAATGCTACTTTTGGGGTAAACAGTCTATAATATTTCAACTTCATTCCTATTTTCTACCTTTAAAACTACCTGGATCTTTGATGGTAAGCTGTAAGTTTTGATAGTCCATTGGATAATGGAATTATGAGGTTGGAAGGTATTTGTATAGCTCATTCAGTCATCTCTTCTGCTCAAAAAGAGCATGACAACAATGACCAAATATGGCATATTTATTGCATCTACTTACTCATTTGATTAAAAGGTAATTTTGCCTGGGGATATCTAAAATGATGATAGAGGGGGAGATGCTTAGGTTAGAGCTGATTTATTTTTTTCAGTATTCAAAAAATATTTTTTTGAGTATTGATTATGTTAGAAGCATTGCAATGGGTGCAGAAATATCACAACAAACAAGACAAACGTGATCTATGCTCTCGTGGAGAACGTACTCTGTTAGAGTGACACGTGCTCATCAAATACTCATTTTAGAGTAAGATGTGTTAACAGACTCATTCAAGGTAGCAGTTGAAGGTGGAATCAGAAACAGCACAGGAAAAATTTTCTACTGTTTCATTTTCAACGTCCCAGATGTGCAGGCTTTGGGAAATCGGATGGCAACAAATAGTTTCCAGGTGCCTGTTGGTCTTAACAAGGCTTCATGTGATATTGATCTTTTATTGGGTAGTAAAAGAAATGGCCCTTTTTTAAAGGAATGCCACCTATGCATTTTAGTGAAAACAATAGATAAAATATCAATAAATATTTGTAGACCCCTCAGCTCCTCTCTAGGTCTTAAGTTCTTTACGAGAGGTGCCATATTGACTCTCACTCACATTTTGTCATATGGTTCCTTGTACCATGGAAGCAAACAATATATAATTGATGAATTAAAATAAAAGAAAATTGAATTACAGGAAAGGGGAAGAAAGTTCTTGAGGGTACTCTAAGTGCAAGTAAATCTGTGAATCACTGTGGAGTAATATAGTCCCTTTTAGCTAACACCAAGTCGCTTTCTATTGGGTTAGTCACAAGATAAATAATCAACACAATTAAGGGGGGGAGTGCCAGTGCACTATTTTTTTTTTGAGGCATGTGCACGCGAGCACACATGCACAAGCACATACTTAATAGATTATGAATCTCTATTTTTTAAATGTTTTATTTATTGACTTTTAGGGGGGGGGGAGAGAGAGAGAGAGAGAGAGAGAGAGAGAACAGAGAACAAACAGCTGTATCTGTTTCTTATTCACAAGGTGTAAAGGAAGCCAAAACCTCAAAGTTTTGTCTTGAAACCTAAATGAAAGAGGTGCTTATTACTGAAGTATCTTTCTTTCCTTTTCTTTCTTTCTTTTTTTTAATGATTAAGAAGTTAAGTATGTCCATTCTACAAGAAAGCAAACAATTTTAGCCACACTGTGACTGCGTTACATACACTGACATTTCTACTGGGAACAAGAGCAAGATCTCCTACTCCTTCCCACTCTTAAATCAGAGTTTGCATAAAGAGGAGGGGAACTGGTCATTGTAACTCCAGTTCTCCAACTCTATACACTTGTAAACTCCATTCCTCCAACTCTATACACTTTTACAAGTTAAAGTTTGATTCAACTCTTCAGGAATTGGAAAGTATCTCAGGCTAGCAGCTGATACCTCACAAGGTTTGGAATTTAACACACACCCACACCACAGCACACATGGACAACACAGGAAATACATAGAATAGAAGCCCCATCAAGGCAGTTTTAATATCCATGGACGAGCTTCTTTTCTGTGTAGTTATGCTCTCCCATTCACTGTGTCAACCAAGAGAACCAGGCTGAGCCTGATTCTTCTTCACATGGGTCCTATTACATCTCCCGCTGATCCGAAGGAGGACTTTGCAGGGCACCAGTTTGGGATTCTGCAATTCGTTTCACTCTGACTCAGGAAAAACCATTTCTCCAAAATACATTGGAAATGGTTGCCAACTTGCCAAAACATTTCCTGAGCTAGAGGTTTGCAGCTCTGCAACTAAATTTTCCATATGCTCAAGAGCCATCTCCAAACACCACGACATGCCTGTACGTGGCGCGGCAGACTAGTGAATGATATAGGCAGCATATGGCTCCTCTCACCTCCCTAGCAGTTGAAGGGGTTTTCAGGAAAGTCAAAAGCAAAAATATTTCTTATGCCAAATGGGCTTCCCTTTATTTTCCTTAGAGGCAGTAAGAAATTCTAGGCAGATGTATGGGAGAAAAGGCCACCCAAGCCTGTATCTGCAACAGAAATGCAATTTTCCTGCTTTCCAATAGATTTTACTCATGGTTGAGTTGATTCTCTTTGTGACCCTGCTGGATTTTGAACTCTTACACAAAAGCAACAATAACAGCAAGACCAGAGGACCCTCCTGCATTCATTATAAAACCAAGCATAAGAAGGAGCTCAACCAGTGAGGAATACAGTCACCTGTCTATGCTTAGGTGGTCCAGTTCAGCTTTGAGCCTTTAACCACAAATCACATTCACAAGTTCCATCTCCGTCTATATCATGCACATAAACTTGCTATGCTAGTATTGAATTTGGAATAAAAATCTGTTCCTGTGGAGGTCATCATAGTATACAGAGGTTATTCTGCCACCAACGGGAAAGCAAGCATGCTAAAAGCACATGAGCTGTCAAACTGGTGAACTTGCCGTGACCTGAAACATAGTGACTGCAGTGAGAGGACAGCATTTTGAATTGTATTTCTTTTCTATTACAAGGAACAAGTGTATAGAGTTGGAGGAGTGGAGTTATAAGAAATGGCTTTGGAAATCAGACTAATGTCTTAATGTCTTCTTCATCAATAAAATTCTTTAGGCCGAGGAGAGCTGCAAACTCAAAGGCTATCTGGTGCCCAGTGTGTGATGCAGCCAGGTAGAGGACAATAGGGAGAGGTGCTACTTGAGGAAAATTTGAAGATTGTGTTCCTTACCAAAAACCATTCCTAGCAAAATGTAATGAAATCAAATCAAACTCTCTGGTACTCCTCAAAAAAAAAAATAAGAAAAAGAAAAAACACAAACAAACAAAAATCATTCTAGGAAAAATTCAGTTGACAAGCTTATGGGAGCTCCCTTGTAGGTAATTAACTACTTTTAAGATTCTCTCATTATCTTTAACCTTTGGCATCTTAGTTACAACGTGTAGTGGTGTGGGCCTCTGTGGGTTCATCTTGTTTGGGACTCTCTGAGCTTCCTAGGCTTATGTGTCTGTTTCCATTGGTAAGTTAAAAACATTTTCTTTTATTATTTTTTTCAAATACATTTTCAATTCCTTGCTCTCTCTTCTACTTCTGGCACTCCTAAGGTGTGAATGTTGACATGCTTGAAATTGTCCCTGAAGCTCCTTTAACTATTCTCAGTTTTTTTAAAAAAAATTATCTTTTCTCTTTGCTTTTCTTATTGAGTGATTTATGCTACCTTATCTTCCAAATCACTGATTCAATCCTCTGCTTCCTCTACTCTACTGTTAATTCCTTCTAATGTATTGTTCACTTCAGTTGTTGTATTATTCATTTCTGACTGGTTATTTTATGTTTCCTGATATGTTTATGTTTCTGATCTTTCTGTTGAAGTTCTTTCTGAGATCACTGACCATCCTTATAACAAGTGTTTTGAATTGTATCTAATAGATTGCTTGTTTCCATTTCTAATCCTTTTTTACAGAGTTTGATTTTGTTCTTTCATTTTTGACATGTTTATCTCTTTGTTTTGATTTTCTCCCTATTTTTGTTTCTATTTATTAGATAGAACTGTTACATCTGATAAAATGGCCTTATATAGCAGGTGTCTTGTAAGATCAGAGGTGCAGTCTCTCTTGTCACCTGAGCTGGGAGCACCAGGCGTGTTCCTTTTGTGCGTTATGTGTGCCCTCTTACTGTAGTTGAGCCTTTATTGCTGTTGGCATGTCAGTAGAAGTGACTGCCTCTCAGTTTGATTAATTGCAAGGACTGGCCATGACTACAGTGAGGAAGCTGTTATGTGGGGGCTGAATTTATGGAACAGGATCTGCTTTAGTGGGACTCTGATATCAAGTTGGCCCTTTGGATGTGTCATTTGTGGAGGAAGTTAGGTAGTGCTCTAGTGTGGTCTAAAGCTGGTCATTGGATGTGTCAATCTGGAGCCTCTTGGGAAGTTTAGTCCAAGGTCAGTTGTTGCCTGTGTCTTGCTTAGGACTCCTTGGTATAAGCTACACAAAATGATCTGCAGATAGTTGCCACTTGCGGTGGGCTTTGAGGTGTCGGGGACAAGCTAAGCTACAAACTGAGGTCAGCTGTTGCTAGTGCCATAAAACTCTTAGAAGAAAACATAGGCAAGAAATATATATATACTATATATTTTCTGATATAGCTCCTTGAGTAAGGGAGACAAAATAAAAAAAAATAAACAAATAAGACGGCATTAAACTATAAAGTTTTTACAGAGCAAAAGGAACCATTAACAAAATGAAAAGACAGCCCATTGAATGGGAGAGCATATTCACTAATACATCTGATAAGGGGTTAGAGTTAATATTCAAAGTTTGTAAAGAGATTATAAAATTCAATACCAAAACAAAAAATAATCTAATTAAAAACTGGGTAAAGGCCCTGGCCGGTTGGCTCAGTGGTAGAGCGTCGGCCTGGCAGGCGGAAGTCCTGGGTTTGATTCCTGGCCAGGGCACACACACAGGAGAAGCGCCCATCTACTTCTCCACCCCTCCCCGTCTCCTTCCTCTCTGTCTCTCTTTTCCCCTCCCGCAGCTGAGGCTCCATTGGAGCAAAGATGGCTCGGGTGCTGGGGATGGCTCTGTGGCCTCTGCCTCAGGCGCTAGACTGGCTCTGGCCTCAACAGAGAAACACCCCAAATGGGCAGAACATCACCCCCCGGGGGGCGTGCCGGGTGGATCCTGGTTGGGCGCATGCGAGAGTCTGTCTGACTGCCTCCCCATTTCCAGCTTCAGAAAAATACAAAAAAACAAAAACAAAAAAAAAAACCTGAGTAAAAGTGCCTGACTAGGCGGTGGTGCAGTGGATAGAGCATTGGACTGGGATGTGGAAGGACACAGGTTCGAGACCTCGAGGTCGCCAGCTTGAGCGTGGGCTCTTCTGGCTTGAGCAAAAGCTCACCAGCTTGGACCCAGAGTTACTGGCTCCAGCAAGGGGTTACTCAGTCTGCTGAAGGCCCGCGGTCAAGGCACATGTGAGAAAGCAATCAATGAACAACTAAGAAGTCGCAACACACAACGAAAAACTAGTGATTGATGCTTCTCATCTGCCTCCATTCCTGTCTGTCTGCCCTTGTCTATCCCTCTGACTCTCTCTCTGTCTCTGTAAAAAAAATAAAATAAATAAAGTAAATTAAAAAATAAATAAATAAAAACTGTTTAAAAACTGGGTAAAGGACCTAAATAAGCATTTCTCCAAAGAGGACATACACATGGCCAATAGACATATGAAAAGATGCTCAAATCACTAATCATCAGAGAAATGCAAATTAAAACCACAATGAGAAATCACTTCACAATGGCTATCATCAATAAATCAATAAACAACAAAGTGTTAGTGATGTTGTGGAGGAAAAGGAACCCTCTTGTACTGTTGGTGAAAATGCAGATTAGTGCAGTCACTATAAAAAACAGTATGGAGTTACTTCAAAAAATTAAAAATGGAACTGCCTTATGACTCAACAATTCCTGTTCTAGGAATATATCCAAGAAAATCCAAAACATTAATTTAGTGCAGTGTTATTTACAATAGCCAAGATTTGGAAGCAGCCCACGTGCCCAACAACAAATGAATGGATAAAAAGAAGTTGTGGTATATTTACACAATGGAATATTACTTGGTTATAAAAAAGAGGGCAATCTTACCTTTTGCCACAGCATGGATGGGCCTAGAGAATATTATGCTAAGTGAAATAAGCCGGTCAGAGAAAGTCAAGTACCATATGATTTTATTTATATGTGGAATCTAATGAACAAAATAAACCAACAAACAAAATAGAAACAGACTCATAGATACAGAGAACAGACTGACAATTGTTGGAGGGAAGCGGGGTTGAGGCTGAGTGAAAATGGTGAAGGCTTTAAAAAAAGGCCAAAAAACTGATAGACACAGACAAGAGTATGGTGATTTTCAGAGAGAAAGGTGGGTGGGGGAGATAGAAGAAAATATATGGGGGATAAATGGTGATGAAAAAAGATTTGACTCAGGGTGGTGAGCATACACAACAACGTATAAATGATGTATTATAGAATTGTGCACCTGAAACCTATATAATTTTATTAACTAATGTCACTTCAGTAAATTCAATTAAAAAAAGAACAATTTGAGCACAGTGGGAGGAATTTGGCCTGCAGCACCCTGGGCTCACCATAAAGGAATAAATTGAATGCTTCCCTCTGGGGTGAGTACGACAGGGAGTATTCGGCATCTTTTGTTGAAAGTACATTTAAATGAGAGATCTTTGAAATGACTGTCTTGGTTCTTTGTGTGTACATTGAGTGCCAGGTGTTCCATTCGAATCCCAGGTCACTCCACAATAATGTGCGATTGTGTGATTCCTGCATCTGTTTGTGGCCTCTTTCTGACACATGCAACAAAAGGGGCTCTGAGGGGGCTGGAGAAGCTGGTGACCAGCAAGGGTGCATTCAGACAATCTGGACAAAGGACACTCAGTGCAAAGGTCAATGATAGAGCACTTTGCAATGAACTATAAGTTCCTTGTTAAGCAGTTGAGGAACCATTGCCTGCAAGTTTCTTTCAAGAACTGAACAGAAGCACTGTGAATTTTAGACAATATGTTATGTATGCTTTATCTTGCCATCAGACATTTTCCCCCCAATATAAAAATTCCATCTTAAGTAGCTTCAAAGTTCCAACCTCATAGCTCAAGTCTGGGTTTTGTTATCTTTTTTTAAGAAGCAGTTTTATGTATCTTCAGTGTTAATGAAAACATTATGTTCCATCCCTAAGTTGAATTGTGGATTGGAAATATGAAGTTTTCTGAACCATATGTTTGTGTTCCAAACTGATGTCTTTGTTGCTGTGACTATTTGGGGCACAGGAATGTATAGAAGGAAATGTTCATTTGAATGTGCAGGTTATACCTTATTGTTCAGGTTGATGATTTGGAAAAGCAGAGAAAGCAGAGATCTGTCAAAGTAGTTTTAAATAAAACAAAGGAGTAACTGCAAAAAGGTATCATTGTCAGCGGGCATACTCACTGTAATCAGGATTCTTAATCTTTCGTAGGCAGAGTCGGCCGTGGCAACCCCTACCAGTGAAGCACTTTGGAGCAGCTGGACAAAATGCTGGAGGACAGACACAGCTGGCCTTGTCCTCTCCGGAAAGTGTGATGGGCCCCTTGGAGGCGGACTCAGCTGACCAGGAAACCCCCAATGACTAGTGGGCTTAGTTCTTCCAGTTAACCGCACAGTCGTTTCCAGAAATCATATTTCTAATAGCCAAAAACAAGTCAGTTTCCAAAGTGGCCTGAAAATAAAATAATCTATTTCGAGATAGCAACAGTAAATGTCTTTTTTATCTAGATTAAACACAGAGCTAAAATACTGTTTTTTAAATAGCAGTGATTTGTGCCACTGATGGTAGTATAATGTTGCAGTTGCAGAGTCTTGACTCTGCCCTTTCTTAGCCATGTGAAGTTGCACGTGTCTTAATTTCACTGAGCCTCAGTTTCTCCACCTGTAAAATGAGACAATAATGGCATCTTGGTTTATTTTTAGTGAAATGCTCATTTTCCAAATGGCGAGTCTTTCCTCGATGTATGTGTTGCTAATGATAGTTTTTTGCTACTTATTATAGTATTTGTAATATGCTTTCAATGAAATTTTTCAAACTGCTGGTGAGCCACTCTTGGCAGGTTCTAGTTTAACTGCCATGTACATTGAGACACTGTGAACAACTGTATTTCAATCTTCACTTTACCTTTGAGTTTGGCAACTGATAGTCTGTAATCTTCACAAAATTTTTTATCTCATTCTCTAATTTCTTATTGATCAGAACTTCACTGGTTATATGTTATTCCAAGATCCAATTACATGAGAGCCTATTTTCCTATTTGCCTAAGGTTGTCTTTTGCCAGGTTGAGTATATTTTGGGCCTGATTAGGTATTCTTTTGGATTTTTTTCTGAGAGAGACAGACAGGAAGGGAGAGAGAGAGATGAGAAGCATCAACTCATAGTTGCGGCACCTTAGTTGCTCCTTGATTGCTTTCTTGTATGTGCCTTGACCAGGTAACTCCAGCTGAGCCAGTGACCCCTTGTTCAAGCCAGAGACCTTGGACTTCAAGCCAGAGACCTTCAAACTCAAGCCAGCTACCATGGGGTCATGTCTATGATCTCACGCTCAATCCAGAGACCCTGTGCTCAAGCTGGTGAGTCTGCGCTCAAGTTGAAGATCTCGGGGTTTTGAACCTGGGTCCTCAGTGACTCATGCTGATGCTCTATCTATTGCAACACCACGTGATCAGGCTCTTTTGGTTTATTTTTAACCCATAATGCTGGCTATAATTATTTTCATATATGGCAGAGACTGCTAGCTACCTAACTAATATCCATTTCCTCTTTCTTAGTTAATAACAAAAGCCAATTATTTTTTGGATGGCCTACAAAATGTGAGAGAGAGGACAGATCTTCAAGAAGCTCTCTTTAGGAACGAGATAGCACTTGGGATATGCATTCTTTGCCCACTTCATTTCCTGCTTCTTGCTGGTAATACAGACATCAATGGCTAGAGCCCCAGCAGCCATCATGAACAATGAAGTAATCTTGAGCCAATGCAAAAGATGAAAGACTATAAGCATAAAAATTCATCCCTTGTGACTTTGGGTTTAGTATTGTCAGCTTGGAATTGTCTACTTTTATGTTAGAAAAAAAGTGACTATTAAATCTTGTTTAATCTCCTGTTCATTAGGTCTCTGTTGCTGTTTCTAGATGATACTGTGCACTTTGCTAAGCATGTGCCTTGAGAGGCCACTTGTCTCTTGACTTGAGCCTGAGGTCACCATTCTGATCCCCAGTCAAGGCACATACATGCAAGAGGCAATCAGTGTACGACTAAAGTGAAGCAATTCGTTTATGCTTTATTCTCTCTCCTTCCCCCTCTCTCTCATTTTCTGTTTCTTTCTTTTCTCTCTCTCTCTCTCTCTCTCTCTCTCAAAAAATAAAAAAAGGGCCCTGACCGGTTGGCTCAGTGGTAGAGCGTCGGCCTGGCGTGCAGAGGTCCCGGGTTCGATTCCCGGCCAGGGCACACAGGAGAAGCACCCATCTGCTTCTCCATCCCTCCCTCTCTCCTTCCTCTCTGTCTCTCTCTTCCCCTCCCGCAGCGGGGCTCCATTGGAGGAAAGATGGCCCAGGCGCTGGGGATGGCTCCTTGGCCTCTGCCCCAGGCGCTAGAGTGGCTCTGGTCGTGACATAGTGACGCCCTGGAGGGGCAGAGCATCGCCTCCTGGTGGGCAGAGTGTTGCCCCCTGGTGGGCATGCCGGGTGGATCCTGGCCGGGCGCATGCGGGAGTCTGACTGACTGTCTCTCCCCATTTTCAGCTTCAGAAAAATACAAAAAAAAAATTAAAAAAAGGAAGAAACAAAACAAACCAGAGAAGACTTCTGTTTCCAGGAAAAGAGAAAAGTAAGGGGATGGGTAAACAAAGTGAATAGGAATGAAACGTATACATTCCAGTTATCAAAAAAAAGTAATAATGTCACTGGGATGTAATGTACAGTTTAGGGAATTATGGAAAATAGTTAATACTATTTTAATGACTTTGAATGGTGACAGGTAGTTACTAGAATTATTGTGGTGATCACACTGTAAAGAATATAAATGTCAAATCATTATGCTATTCACCTGAAACTAACACAATATTGTATATCAGCTATACATTAATTTAAAACAAAACAAAAACAAACAAAACATCAATTAACTCATGATTTAAAAACAATATTGAGACAAATTTCTGTTTTGTTTTCAAACTAACACATCATCCTTCTTCCTTCACCACTTTTTCATCTGATATTTACATATGTTCCCTACTTCAGTGAGATTCACAGCCCCCATACACTTCAGAATTCTGACAGTTTTCATTTCTAATCTCCTGTTTTTATTTCTTGCCATATTTCCACTTCCAAGTTGGGCTATTCTTTTGATACTTGTGATCTATTGGACCAAAGCACCAAAATCAGTGTCAGAATTTTGGCCTAGTTCTTTAGAACAAAGATGGTCAATTAGAAATAATTTTGGGTAAACATTAGATAAGCATCCACACTCTTAATTAATGCTTAGGTGAACCAGCCTTCAATAGGCTTTTCCAGACTGCCCATTACAAGAGGTTTGCTTTTATCATATTTGGCTTGATTAAAATTAACTTGTTCACCTTTTTTTTTTTTTGTATTTTTCTGAAGCTGGAAACGGGGAGAGACAGTCAGACAGACTCCCGCATGCGCCCGACCAGGATCCACCCGGCACGCCCACCAGGGGGCGACGCTCTGCCCACCAGGGGGCAATGCTCTGCCCCTCCGGGGCGTCACTTTGTTGCGACCAGAGCCACTCTAGCGCCTGGGGCAGAGGCCAAGGAGCCATCCCCAGCGCCCGGGCCATCTTTGCTCCAATGGAGCCTCGGCTGCGGGAAGGGGGGAGAGAGACAGAGAGGAAGGAGAGAGGGAGGAGTGGAGAAGCAGATGGGTGCTTCTCCTGTGTACCCTGGCTGGGAATCGAACCCGAGACTCCTGCATGCCAGGCTGATGCTCTACCACTGAGCCAACCGGCCAGGGCCTCTTGTTCACCTTTTTTTTAAAAAATGTTTATTGTATTGATTTTAGGAAGAGAGAAATAGGAAAGGAGAGTGGGGGAGAGAGAAAAGAACATCATCTGTTCCTTTATGTGCCCTGACCAGGGATCTAACCAGCAACCTCTGAGCTTTGGGATGATGCCCCAACTAACTGAGCATCCAACTAGGGCATAATCTGCTCACCTTTTGCTTTGTAAAAAAATAAAAGTATAAAACCAGTCTGGAAGCATCAGGCTTAGACTGAGTGTATGGAACTGCCAAGTACAGTTTGTGAGTATTTTAACACACAATACTGTTAGCCAAGTATAGTTATAAAAAGCTATAAATTAACACCAGTTTATTTTATTAAAAAAAATTTTTTTAAGAGTTTTAGTCATTTTAGAGAAGAAATAAAGAGAGAAGGAAGAGAGAAGGAGGGAGGAGCTAGAAGCATCAACTCCCATATGTACCTTGACCAAGCCAGCCCAGGGTTTCAAACCAGTGATCTCAGCGTTCCAGGTCGATGGTTTATCCACTACATAAACACAGGTCAGGCAGATTTAGATTGATTTCAAAATAGATCTGCATGAAGGAAAAAAGATTGTTTTTCTTTTCTTTTCAAGAAAGGCAAATTTGTATTTGTCTTAAAATTTTCTTGTATTTCCTATGGAACTTTTGAGATCGGTGCATTAATAATATTTAATTATAATGGCAACATGAAACCTTTTATAAGTGTTGTTTTCATTGGGAGAGGTGTGAATACACACATTATTTATGCACATATTTTTGGCTGTTTCTGTGGTTATTTGGCTTTGAAGCGTAGCAAGAAAATAATACTACATTGGAGACAGTCAAATAAATAAAAGAATGGGAAGTCAAACAATCGCCAAATGGTATTTTACTAGGCTTTGTTTGATCATTACATTTATCCTCATTTTTCAGACCAAAATAGTTACTTAAAGTTTGCTGTATTTTTATTTGTTGTAGTTTTTTTGTAATCTCCCTGACATTATCTTTTTTTTTTTTTCTTCAAAGGAGTGACATCCAGATCGCCATATACAAGTCAAGAGGGGGCTTCCTTTCTGCTTTTTGTTGTCACTTGGAGTCCCGGGTTCAATTCCCGGCCAGGCACACAGGAGAAGCACCCATCTGCTTCTCCACCCTTCCCCCTCTCCTTCCTCACTGTCTCTCTCTTCCCCTCCCGCAGCTGAGGCTCCACTGGAGCAAAGTTTGCCCGAGCGCTGGGGATGGCTCTGTGGCCTCTGCTTCAGGCACTAGAATGGCTCTAGTTGCAACAGAGCAACATCCCAGATGGGCAGAGCATTGCCCCCTGGTGGGCGTGCCGGGTGGATCCCAGTTGGGCACATGCGGGAGTCTGTCTGACTGCCTCGTGTTTCCAACTTCAGAAAAATCCAAAAAAAAAAAAAAAGATTTGGGAGACCTGACCAGGCAGTGCTGCAATGTACAATACATTGCCCTGGGATGCTGAGGACACAGGTTTGAAACTCTGAGCTCACCGGTTTGAGCTCAAGGTCATGGGATCACAGACATGACCTCATGGTTGCTGGCTTGAGCCCAAAGTTCACTGGTTTGAAGTCCAGGGTCGCTGGCTTGAGCAAGGGGTCATTGAGTCTGCTGGAGCTCCCAGGTCAAGGCACATATGAGAAAGCAATCAATGAACAACTAAGGTGCCACAATGAAGAATTGATGCTTCTCATTGCTCTCCCTTTCTGTCTTTCTATTTCACTCTCTTTCTCTCTCTCTCTCTTGCTAAAAAAAGAAAAATATTTGTTTGTTGAGTTGTTTTTGTTTTGTTTCTCTTTGCTTTTATTTTGGGAATCTAGATTGCTATTCTAACCATTTGTTATTGTTTTGCCTAAAATAATAATAATAATAATAATTAATATCAGCGATTGAAAACCTAACAATAAGATCTTTTTTTTTTCTTTTATATCACCTGAGGTCCATCAATAGACAGAACTCCAGTTAGTTTCATGGAATGCAATATTTAGCACCCTTCTTCCTGCTCTTTTTTTTTTTTTTAAGGAAAAGACAGACTTCAATGACTTGAAGTTGAGAATGTGGCTTAAGTTCCTTCACCCACACTTAGATTGCAAAGTATTCCTTATACCCTTTTAACCTAAATGCACACAGTGCTGTGTGGCAGAGATACACAAAGTCAGGCTCCATCATGGTCATCAGTAGATTAGGTCAAGCTGCTTTTTATGACACAACCATTGATCATATCTTTTCTCTACGGAAAAATCAGTCATTCCACTCAGCACTAACCAGAATACTGAAAAGCAAATTATAGCCTTCCTTGTGAAGAAATGGCTTTCATTTCTTTTCTTTCTCATCACCCTATCCTTTTCTCTCTCTTTCTTTTCCTCCTCCTCCTCAGCTTCTTCCTCCTTCTTCAAGTAAGTAAGTAAATCTATTATTTTTTCTCTTTTCCAAGATGTCTACTTTAATGTTTTTCTCTTGAGCCAGTGTTTGCATAGCAGCAAATGCCTTAGAAGATGCTGTTGATAGTCCCTCCTTCTGTGGTAGGATTTCCAATGCCAGTGTTTTCAGTATCTATGTACATTCCTTACTTCCACGTTTTATGAAATATTGCATATTTGTGTGTGTGTGTGTGTGTGTGTGTGTGTGTGTGTGTGTGACAGAGACAGAGAGAGGGACAGATAGGAACAGGCAGATAAGAAAGGGAAGAGATGAGAAGCATCAGTTCTTTGCTGCAGCTCCTTAGTTGCTCATTGATTACTTTCTCATATATGCCTTGACTGGGGTCCACAGCAGAGCAAGTGACCTCTTGCTCAAGCCACTGACCTTGGGCTCAAGCCAGCAACCTCGGGGTTTTGAACCTGGGTCCTCTGCGTCTCAGTCTGACCCTCTATCCACTGCACCACTGCCTGGTCAGGCAGGTTGCATATTTTCAATGATGAGCTTAAGTATCATCCCAATAGCTACAGACTGATATTGGTACTTCAGTTTCTTTAGGTGTTTTGTTGTCCATAGAACAAAGATTCAATTTTGCCAGTTTTGACTCTCTATCCCTTAATTAAGACTGCAAGACTCACCAACCTAGCTGCTGTGAATTAAATTTCAGCACATCCTTTCACATGCTATATATAAATTTGCTATGAAGTTAACAGCACTGGTACCTACACTCTCTGTATGACCCTCACATCTAGCCACAAGGTCAAGGAAAGATAGACTAAATTCTATTCCTGGTTGCATCAGCTATACATCTGGGTATGTGCTCTGTTTCGATCTTTGTCTCTTCGATCCTTGGATAATTACCGTATCGGCTCCCAAGCAGCCTTCCCATTCAGATAATCCAAAATGTCTCAATCTGACTTGTTTGTTCAACTGGAATTGCCAGCTTTGCTGAAACATACTCAATACTACCTACAGGTATTAGTTAAACTCTCTACCAATAACAAGGACACTATCACCAAACATTTACCAAAGCTGTGATTTCACAGACTTTAGAACACTGTGGTTTCCTACATCCTCCATTAACAAAGGGTAAGATACTAAATTTCAAGGTGTGATGTAAGTCCTCCCTCAACTTACAGCCTCCAATAAAATTTTTTTTAACAGTGAGATCATTGCCTCATCTTGGTGCTGCAATTGTCAGAGGACATTTTGAAGAGTTACATGGAACAAAGACTGAAGTTCATTCTATTGGAACTTACCAGAAGTGCTTTTGTATATAACTTCATCTGTATTGATATACTTTTGGCTGTTAGACCAGAGCTGCCAGAGTCCATTTTTAAACTGAAGGGTAATAGTGCTTGGTACTGTTTTTCACAGTTTTTATCAAAGTTTCATGTGCAGTACTTCTCAGGTTGTCTTGGTGACCATTAAGCCTTCCTATGATATCTAAGAGCTACTGAAATAGGAGAATAAGCAGTAAATTGCTGTTTCTTCCAGATCATCACTTATGAGGTTTCATACACAGCTTCAGCTGCAAAATTTGCAGCTCACATTTGATGCTATTCTGCTTTCAGTACTCAGGCCTCTTATTTGGAAAGCCAAGTAGGCACTGTTGATGGCAGTTTCATGGAGCAACTTAAGTAATCTACCTCCCTCCTTCCTTCCTTGCTGTTAGCAGTGGTAGCTGCTGCCCTGGTGGGGATAAGAGTAGCAGTGGTGGGATTCAGCCAGTTTGCACCAGTTCAACAGAACCAGAACTGATATCTAATTTTTTGTTGACTTGGGAGAACTGGTTGTTAAAATGACACCTGTTGTTGGAGTTCTCTCTAAGGTGGGCACCTGGGCAGCCAATGTAGAAATCACAGACTGACATTTCTTACACTTTTTGAATGTTCGTCTGCACAACAGTGCATTCTAAGCACCCTTAGTGATGCTCATTCTGTTCATAGGTGAAAAAAATTGCAAATGAGGATGCCAATCAAGAAGGTATGTGGAAATATCTTAAATAACAGTTTTATTGTTTTTCTTTTGTCAGGTATTACTGAATATTTTTTCATTAATATTTTAAAATTCTTTCTTAAAATATAATCTAGTTTTGTGTACCTCTTTTATTGTTCTGATTGATGTATTAAATACATGGAGTAATAAACTACCTTTCGGTTTATCTTTTTTTATACTTAAAACGGTCATTAGGGCAGAGAACAGGTTGTTAAATTATTTGAATTCCACCAGTGTGAAGTAGACTTAGGAGCAGCTCAGAGCATGGCTGGAACTTGGTTGGTGAGGAGAGAAAGGAGAAAGAAAGGCAGCGAGTGAACAGACGCCATCAAGGAGGGAGAACTTTGCTACAGTTTAGAACTCTAAAACTAAAAGCTATGTAAGTCATGAACATTGGAGGTCACTGGAATGACTTATGCTATTTGTGAGAGTGTGCATGAATATCAGTAATCAGTTCATTGTTTTGGCCAAGTGCCCAAATAGGTGATAATAACTTTTAACTGCAATGATTTACTTAAAGGGAGTTACAGCTTACCATTCACCAAAGTTTCTTCATGCCAGTTTATAGGAGAGAATCAAACTGCCATTATTGATTAAGTGCTATGGAATTTAGACAGGTGACAGGAACTGTAAAAAAACTAGCTTTGACTTGAACACTGAGGTCGCAGGTTTGAAATCTTGGGTTTGCCCTGTCGAAGGCTATATAGGAGTTGATGCTTCCTGCTTCTCTGTCCCTTCTCTCTTCCTTCTCTCTTTCCTTCTCTCTTCTCTAAAATGAATAAAATCTTTAAATAAAAAACTAGTAAACTGCTGTTTACATGGTATTAAAGAATCACACATTAAACTTTCTAGCCAAAATTACACAAATGTACAATAGCATGAACATCAGTTTCATCTGCAATATAGTTTAAGGGATGACTGGTTCCTCACCCAGTCTCTACTCATCTGACGCAGACCTGAAAGACAGGGGTAGTAGCTACAATACATGCATTAAAATGCTGTGGTGGCACACACTTCAAATACTGTTCAAGGTTACAAGGGCAAAAGAACTCTAAGGGCAAGAAAGAAACAATTTGATTTTGCTTTTAAACTGTCAACATTAAATGGCCAATCATTCTTGTATATCAGTTTGGTGCAGCTACCTAGGAATGGAAATAATCTGGTGGGTAGAGACGGATACAATATACCTAGTCCAAGAGCTTCTTCTTGGAAGAAGCAGATAACTGGTATACCCATGATGTAGAAGTCAAGAAACATGTTTCAAGAAATACCTCTTGGAAGAAACCATTGAAAGATTGGGAAAGAGTAGAAAGGGAAAGGATTTGAGACAATGGGGCTAGGATCACATTCCACACTAGGCATTAGGAAACAGATACACTTCTGAGTTTAGAATTTGTTGAGTTTAGGTAGAAATATCTTTGAAGGGTTGTGCTGAGAAGGCAAGGGGCAAAGCCTTTATGAAAAAAAAGTTATTCAGTTTGCAGTTGTAGCTAATGATGGTATGGAAGTCAGATTTACTTGTTGCTGTAGACATGTAAATTTTGCTTCGCAGCCTTGGCAAGAACATTTGTGAAACTGGTGAGTGTTTTCCACAAGATCGTCTCTTATGACATATTGGTGGATTTGATCTGTGCCATCTGCTCCACATTTTCACAGAGTGCTCAGATGCTTATTGCTATAAAGTCTCAAACTAGAGACGAGTTGTTGTGCAGTCTGGAAGGATTAATTTTTCCATTGCTGGAACTTTATAATAAGTATGTCTTAAAATCCTTAAATACTTTGTATATACTAAAATGTACTGACACATATTATTAAAGAAAAAATATCTTAACTATAATATGAAGGGTAAATGAAAAAATAAGTAATTTATAATAAAATATTATGTATTTGAATATGCAAATGCACAGGCAAAACCACCCCTGAAGACATAAATAAAAGTCAGATGCTTATAACTGTAGGTAAAATCATTATGACTTGGCAGTTACCTATGTTTGCTTCTTATCTGCTCAACACTCAAATATCCAAATACAGGAGGTCCTTGGGTTACAATACAGTTCCTTTCCTACGACAGTGACATAACCTGAATTTTGATGTAAGTTGAAACACACCCTAGCCTAACACAAATGGAATACTTGTGCTTTTAATAGTCCAAAATAGCATAAGTAAGCATCCTGGGGGACGCCAACTCCCTCACTCACATACTGAGTTACTGGGTATTCTGCTGCGTGCAACCAAACTAGTTTGTTCACATAGTCCGTAAGTCCAATGCCAATGGCATAAGCCAAAACACTCACATCTCAATTTTTTAAAGTTTTTATGGGAGTGAGCATAGTAAACTCGAAATGTCGTATGTTGAGACTGTGGTAACCTGAGGACTCCTGTATTATGTGCCAGTGCTACCTTTGGTATAATTTTTCCAAATGATGATAAATGCTAATTAAGTTTCAGATATTTCCTCAAATTACAATGTATAAAAAAGATCTTTCAACTACATGAATGTGTATTGGAACATTGCAAAGTCATCTAACAAATATTCATTGAGCACTCATTATGTGCCAGACACTGTTACAGGTACTTGGAATAAACAGTGAATAAAATAAGCAACCATCTCTGCTCTCATTGAGCTTACAGATGAGTTAGAGGTGGGGTGAGAAGGAAATAGACAATAAATATAGTAAATCATATTCTAAGGTAGTGAGTGATCTGGTAAAAAATAGAGCACAGTAATTATATTGGGATTGCCAAGGAGTTGTAGGTGTTTGGAAATTGAAACAGGGGTGGTTATGGTAGGCCTCATGGAGAAGGTGATATCTACATGAAATCTGATAATCCGGAAGGGACTTAGGGAGTTAACTGTGCAGTTGTATGGTGATAAACATTCCAGATATGAGAAAAGTCAGTTTAAAGGTTATAATGAGCATGTATGCCCAGCATTTTCAAAGCTCAGCAAGAAAGCCAATATAGCTAAAGCCAAATGTGTGAGGAGGGAAGTAACAGAACATGGGGTCAGACAGTTAATAGGGGGAGGGCATCTCATGTAGGGCTATGTAAAGCACTCTAAGAATTTCAGATTTTATTCTGAATAAGGTGGGAAGCCATTGCAGGGTTTGAACCAAAGAATGACATGATATCTGACTTAGATGATGTATTGGGGATAGTCTAGAAGTAGTGGGAGGAGGGTGTTTTTTGGGAAAAAGAGTGTAATCAAGGTGTCTAATTAGGAAGATATTATAGTAATCCAGGCTAGAAAAAAGATTGGGGCTAGAACGGTGTTTTAACTCTAAAAATGGGGAGAAGTGGCTGGATTTTGGATAACTTTTAAAAAGCCAACAGGAACTTCTGGTGAACTGGGTATGGAGAATGAGATAAATACAAGGATGAAGAGTGATTAATAAGTTTTTAGCTTGAGCTTGAGGAAGGTAGAATTTGCTATTTACTGAAAAAGTAAAGATTGCAGCTTTTGTAGGGTTGAGGAAGAGGGATATTGAGTTTAACTTTGAAGGTGTTGAGTTTGAAATGTCTGTTAGACATCGAAGTGAAGAGATTGACAGGCAATTGTAAATATAAGTACAGTATTCAGAAAGGAATTCTAACTTAAAGTTAAAAGCTTGAGATTCTTACTCATATATATGGTACTTAAAGCCATGATGATGAGTGAACCATTGTCGGGGATAAAAATGGAAACTGTAGATTTAGCACAATACCTGGCTTTCCCAGAAGACATCTTCAACTCCAAAAACAGGGGTCAAGGGAAATCCACACAAATCTTCAAAAATAATTATGATCTTCATCCAAAAAGAATTGATAGCAGGCTTTGTGCACTGGAACTAACATCACACCTTTTCAGGATGTCTATCCCACCATCAGAGTTCAATAGGGGGCCTGAGCATTGAGAACGACATTTAGCTCCTCCAGTGTTCTCAGCACCATCCATGGGTCAAAATGAAACTTCACAATGGGACTAAGATGCTACTTCCTCTACCGTCTACCCTCTATAATCAGGAATCAAGATGTGTTCTGAGCACTGAAATAACACCCAGCTTCCTCAGGAATCCTCAATTCCATAGATATTGTCATTCATTTATCCTTATCCTCACTAATAGCTTCATGTCTTCATAATCTTAAAGTAATACAATCACTCATTTGCATACTACCACAACTCTCATGTCATGGAACAATTTTTTTAAATGCAGGATTATCTTGTATATTATAGGATGTCTAGTATCCCTGGTTCTTGTGCAGTAATGTCTATAGGACCTCTAAACATTATGGCAACAAAAATATCTTATAAATTTCTAAATGCCCCATGGGGAAACCATACCTTCTTTACTGAGAATCACTGCTCTCTTTTTTCGGCAAAATATCAGTTACTAAGTTGCTGAGTGAAACAGCATTCATTTACCAGGAGTACCAGTAAAAATTTTCAGAATTTTCCCTTCTGGCTAGCAAGATCTATAAAGATATCCCCATTTTTACACATCAATTGTGACAGTTCTTTCGAATAACCCATAAAATCACCACCAGTTATTTTCATACTTATCTCTTCCATCTTTAAAGTGGAAATGCCATTTTATGGAACACCTCTTGGGTAATAATGCTGGAACAGTAAAGATGTTAGGTAATATGCTTGAGCTCTTCAGAAGGGAAGACAATACTTAACTCTTCTAAGACAACTAAAAACTACACGGGGTATAAAAAGGAAGGTAGAAGTGCAAATAGTGATTTTTATTAGGTTTATTTTTAAAAAACACAAATATTTGTTTTCTTTTAATATTTTTTAAATTTTATTTATTAATTTTTAGAGAGGAGAGAGAGACAGAGTGAGAGAAGGGAGGAGGAGCTGGAAACATCAACTGCCATATGTGCCTTGACCAGGCAAGCCCAGGGTTTCGAACCAGTGACCTCAGCATTTCCAGGTCGATGTTTTTATCCACTGCGCCACCACAGGTCAAGCATGTTTTCTTATCTAAAGAATAACTCTACTGTAGAAGTAGTTTCCAATCTTTTGGGAGCAAAGTACGCTCATCACACATGTTGGTAGTTTAAGGGACTACGGGTGCTCCAAGTGCATTTGCCACGATTTGCCTAATGAGTTGTCGCCAGATTTAGGCAAATCTTTCCAAAAATTCACAGCTTTTTAATTAAGTTTCAATGCTTAAAAAACAGAATTTGCATCTTCTTAAACTCAAACTGCCATCATCACCACCAACTTAATATTTCTTTAGTGCCCACTTGGTGCCTATTACTGGTTTAACACTTCTTTTTCTTTTTTTGCTAAGAGTAAGGGAAATAGGGAGGCAGATTCTCACATGTGCCCTGACTGGGATCAGCCCAACGACCCCCATATGGGGCCAATACTTGAATACTGAGCTATTTTAGCACCTGAGATGGAGGCTTCATGGAGCCACCCTCAACACCCAGGCTGATATGCTCGATCCAATTGAGCCATGGTTGTGGGAGCGGGGGAGAGAGAGTTGGGGGAAATGGGAAAGAAGCAGATGGTCACCTCTCCTGTGTGCCCTGACTGGGAATCGAACCCAAAAATTCCCAACCCAGGTTGACACTCTACCACTGAACCAATTGGCCAGGGCTTGGTGTAACTTTTAACATAAGTATTTTTCACAGTTTTTATGAATTTCACTCTCAAAGCTGAGACATTCACTTATAAATTAAAAAAAAATCATTTCTATGTGCCATCATCATCATATGTTAGTAGAATTGTGTCTTTATAGTAAGAAGTGTTAAATAGATATAATGAAAAGACTCCCGGGCACAAGTCTTGCACTGCCTACTAAAAAATCCTCCCTACAGGATATCTGCTTGAATGAACCCTGGGTTGTTGGAGTCAGAGAAAGATCTTTATGATCATTAAATTGTATTGACAGACACGGCCTTGAGACAATGGCAGGGGTTTCTACTAAGCACCTGCAGATCACAATGTAGTTAAAAGTGAATATTCTTATACAAGGATATCATTTCCAAAACTTGACACTGGATTTGCATAACAGACATGTCTAGTTAATTAAAAGAGGAAGATATAATCCAGTTGTGAGATAATTCTTCCATCCAACTCCAGAGCATCATCTGTGCTATCTCTATGACTAAGTACTTCGGGGAAAGGTTATTTCTGAACAGCTTTAGAGTCAGGTGGTTATATAAGCTGTACCCCAACATTTTGGCTTCAATTACAGCACATTTTGAAAAGCCAAATGCAAAATCTGACGGCTGGTGAATTTTGATATTTTTTGCCAGTAAATGATGCTGAATCTCTCAAGCAACAATGTATTATTTTGACCTTTCCATTATTATCCTTTAGTTATTCTCTGGCCTCTGGCGCTAAGAGATAATTCTTTCTGGGAGCAATTAATTCACCTAGAGATTTTCTTTAGATTCATTCTGTTTGTTATAACAAGAGGAGCAATTCAAAATAATAATAACAAATGCAAACAGCCTTGATTCACATGTCCGATGAGTCCAGTGCAGATTGAGTGGATGTAAAAGACACCATCACTTCTGACCTGAGGTAGACACACTTTTTCTCAGTTGTTAATCTTCATTACAAGTCTCTCTGGTTTCTGGGTAGCCCAGCTACTGAACTACATTGACCATGGAGTTTCTTCCTTCCCAAAACACGGCATAAAGCCATTCCTTTTTTTTTTTTTTAATTTTCATGCAGTTTTGCTTTCTTTGCCATGACTTTAAGAGGTATGTGTACCTCAGGTCCCAGCTGGTTAGCTCAGTTGATTGGAGTATCATCCTCATATCTAAGGTTGTGGGTTTGATCCCTGGTCAGGGTGCATATTAGAGTCAACCACTGAATGCATAACTAAGTGGAACCACAAATCTATGTTTCTCTCTCTCTCTCTCCCACTCTTCTTCTCTAAGATTAATAAAAAATTCTTTAGGAAACATGTGTATCTGGTGGAAACTTCTTAAATAATTGCCAAACACATCGCTATAGACTGAATGTTTGTGTTCACCTAAAATTCATATGTTGAAACCTAATTTCCAATGTGATGCTAGCAGGAGGTGAGATCTTGGAAAAATATAGTGTCTGTGGGTAGAGGCCTCATCAGTGAAATTATTGCTTTTATAAAACAAACTCCAGAGAGCTTCCTTGTTTCTTCCACCATGTGAGGAGAAAGAAGATAACCATCTGTTTATACAGAATCTACTAGTGCCTTGATCTTGAAATTCCAGCCTCCAGATCTGGGAGAAATAAGTGTCTCTTGTTTGCAAGCCACCCAGTCGATGGTATTCGGTTAGTGCAGCCTGACCGAAAGACACATTTTTGTTTTTTCTGAGTTCTTCCTCCTGCAACGCAAACAATTCATTTTCTGTGTTACTAATGCAGGTTTTCCTATGAAAACCTTTCCCTGTTTGAAATACAAAACTTAGCTGAGGAGTTTATTTCATTTATCTTATCCTAGAGCCCCACACTTGCCCACGGTTACTTTATTCATGGTGCCGAGAGCCACACAGACAATGAGCATCTGGGCAGATGTTGGGAGAGTGCTTGGTGAGTGACCCACACTCTGGGAGGCTGAAATACTAGGCTGAAATATTAGGTTTGATTAATAGTAGTATCTCCTCAATCACACTTGGAAACCTGTGATCTTTCTGCATCTGAAATCAAAAGTTAAGAGAAAACTTGACACTTCTTCTAATGCTTCTGTGAGGGGAATTTGCTTTCCCAAACAGGACACTATTAGAATGTGGGATGCAACATAAAAGTGGGTTAAGGATGAGGGAGCTAGTAAGAATGAAAACAGTGTGACATTCTTGAAGGAAATATGTGATAAAACCAGATATTCTAGTTAAGCTGACAGAGTGTCAGATAACTCAAGCAAAATGAAACCTGGCAACATTACAAATATCTCTTCAACACTTCAACGTGTAAAGAGACATCTCAAAGTACAAGGATACTACTTGTTCATAGTTATGCATGTGGCAGAAATGCTGATGTTATCTTTTTCCTCACTTACATTTTTCTTTCATTGTGGCAAAAACACTTCACATAAGATCTATGCTTTTAACAAAGTTTTAAGTGTAAAGTAGAGTACTGTTAACTATTAATACAATGGTATACAGCTGACTCTTAGAATGTATTCTTCTTGCATAGTTGAAACTTCATAAACCTTGAATGACAAGTCCCTATTTTCCCTTCCCCAACAGGCCCTGACAACCAGCATTCTTCCCTCTGCTTCTAGAAGTCTAACTTTTTAGATACATCATCTAGTATAAGTGTAGTCATGCAGTATCTGTCCTTCTTTGACTGGTTTATTTTACTTGGTTAAATGTCTTCCAGATTCATCCTGTTGTATGAGTCAAGATTTTCTTCTTTTTAAAGACCCAATCATTTTCCCTTGTCAATATATATCACATTTTCGTATCCATTCATCTGTTGATGCATGTTTCGGTTGTTTTCATATGTTGGCCATTGTGAATGATGTTGATATTATCTTTAAAAAATCATCAATAGTTTTCTAGAATAGCAATGAGGTAGAGGACCTTATTTTAAAAGTAGATATTCTAACACTTAGAGCAGGGGTCTCAAACTCGCGGCCCGCCGAACAATTTTGTGCGGCCTGCAGACTAATACACGAAGTTCAAAATATTTTGGATAAAATTAAGTAAGCCTAGGGGCCTAATTGTATTTTTCATTTCTCTAACATCCTAGGTAGATATTAGCTTAGTTAACAGCAGTTGTGATGCGAACTACAGTTTCTGGTCATTTTGTGACACTGAGTAAACTGCATGTACGATTGTGCTTGTTGTACTGATTTTTTTTTTTTTGTTTTCAACTGCAGTGAGAAAAGTGTTGCGTAACAGTTGCCTTTTGTAGACCTAGTGCGGCCCGCCGAACGGCTGTGATCTTGCTCTGCGGCCCATATGCTGAGTTGAGTTTGAGACCTCTGACTTAGAGACTTCCCACATTAACTGTTTCATAGGTTTTTCTATTTTATCTGGTTTCAATAGTATTTAGTACAGAAGACAATGATACATATAGCCAGGTGAAAGAGGTTTAAAGTCGATACATCTATCCAACCAGCCACTGAACAAACATGCAAACATGGAGTATCTGCTCTATGTTAAATGCATAAAAACTACAAAGGTGAACCCTAGACAGATACCTCAGTTGGTTAGAGCATCATCTCAAAGCACAGAGGTTGCAGGTTCAATCCCTGGTGAAGACACACACAGGAACAGATCAATATTTCTGTCTGTCTCTCTCAATCTTTCCCTTCTTCTCTCTCTGAAATCAATAAATTTAAAATATAATGCTTTTTAAAAGTACAAAAGTGAATAAATCATCAATCCTATACTCAAGAATATGACATTTAAATAGAGACAACAAGATATAAAGGTGAATGGAAAATAATGAGACCACTAGTTAAGATATACTCTTAGTCTCATTTTTATGTTCCACCAATGTATGGAATCATGTAGTTCTTGTTTTTTTCTGATATACTAATTTGTAATCCACATCTATCTAGAAAAGAATGAAGAAAACTTACCACATGGCAAGTATAATAAAATATTAAACTAGAAAAAATATAAACCAAGAAAAAGGTGGAATGTCTGTATGATAATTATAAAAATAAATAGAATTTCTGTAATTGACCTACTGTGGCAGCTCTGAGCTTCCCAGAAACCAGAACAAAATAGGTCATGAAGTTAAAAAGCGTAGAATCCATATCAAATCCATAGCAGTTCCTTGGGAGAGACAAAGTTTCCCATGGTGCTAAATTATACCATGAAGTTTATTGGATGAAGGAATAAAAAATGAATACTTCTAAGGAAAAATACAGAATATTTCATAATTGTTTATAAAAGCTAAGAGGGCAATATGCAAGGCTAACATTGTGAAGGGAAATCTAGGAGAGATTAAGTTAAAGTGGCTTGAACACAGTTTTCTGTCATCTCAGTGATAAAGGAAGAGAACTTATAACACTGATTCCAAGACACTGGTCTATGAACTCATAATTAATCATGGTTCTGTTTTTACGTGGATAAATGGGAAAAATAAGAAAAATATACCTTGTTTTTAACAAAGCTTACTTTATTTAATATAATGGTATTTTATTCTAAGATAATTTCTCCCTCCATTACATGTTACTGAATAACCTATATTTCTAAAAGTAAAGTAGGAAAGGTAAAATGAGAAAGATAACTTGAGGTTTTATTTAAAATGGGAGACAAGGATTCAAAGAGAATTCTGGGTATAAAAGAAATCTAACACACGTATCACAGGCTTCATTAACTTGTCACTAAGAAAATAGTTCTTTCTAAACACAAATTATTGTCATAGACTTCTAACACCTAATTCCCTGCTCCCAAATATGGGCTAGGTTCACTATATTGTCTCATGTGTGCTTAATCATACATCCTTCTAAAATTTTTGTTTAACTTTCCATGTCTTGATGCTGTTGGGCTGTCTCTTCAGCCAGTAATCCTCATAAAATTGCTGCTTTCTTAAATGGTTGCACCATGAGCACCAATTACATATACTCCTCCCCACCAGCCTCTCTCCTTGGATAAGAACTACCTCCTCATAGGGTTTTACAGGAAAGTTAATGAGAAAAATGCATGTAAAACACTTAGAAGGTGGTAGACACATTGTAAGCACTCAACAAATGGTAGTGGCAATAATATTTGCACCTGGTCTGTGTTAAAATGTCCTCTATGGTAGATGGTATTGTTTCTAATTACTCACTCTTTCCATGAGAGAATTATTTTTACATTCTTGACTGTGGCCATGTAACTGGCAGTATTTTCATGTGAAGTATGCTGCTCACAAAAATTAGGGGATGAGGGAACATGCAGATACTCCAGTACTTTTAGCCTTTTGTATACCGCATTTTCGCCAATGAAATAAAGGTTGGTTTTGCATCTCACTTGCATAATGGAACAACTTTCTTTGACTTGCCATTTGTTTTTTCTAATGTTATTGTTTAATAAAAAAATTAAATGCTTCTTTTTATTTTATCATTGCATATTCATTTTGAAATATCCCTTAATTTTTGTGAGCAGTATATATTCTCTGTCTCATTGATTTTTAGCTTGCCATGTGACTGTCTCCTCAATAAAATCTAAGTGAAATGATATGGGCCATATCTGAGCTGAAGCTTTAAATGCTGTTCCCATAAAAGCTTAGGTTCCATAACAAAAAAAGTGTAACTGAACAAAGCAAATACAGGTTCAGGCTGCCTATCACAACAAAAGTCAAAATCGTGACAGGTTTGTGCAAAAGGAAAGGCTTATGCTGGCGGCGCAACCCAGGAAAAGGGTGGATTCCCGTCTCAAAGACCAGCTCTTCATTCTACTCAAGCTCCTAGTTCTTAAAGGGATATGAAGAGGAAGGCATTTTTCCTATTCAATTATCTTGCTTGATTTTGGTATAGCCTCAAACAAGCTGACTGGTAGATATCTCCATATATTTCTTCATTTACTGTGATAAGGCGACCAATCGTTCCCCTTTAGGGAAAACAGTCCTGCTTTTGTAAGTTTTGTCCCCCTTCTAAAAGTATCCTTCTACATGTCTTCCTTTTTGATATTGTAAGAATAATCTGTAAATGTCCATATTCGATCAGTGCAGAGTCGATCCATTGTATGTGATGTGACATATTTGTATCTAAATGAGTCCTTTTATTACAATTATTATTAAAAATTAATAGGCATGTAAGCATAATTACAATATAAAATACTACAAATGTTTTTATTATGCATTTATCATATTATAGTGCATTATTGTTGCAATGAATAAAATGTTTCTTTTATTTACGATATTGTTTTCTTCAATTTTTTTTTTTGTATTTTTCTGAAGCTGGAAACGGGGAGAGACAGTCAGACAGACTCCCGCATGCACCTGACCGGGATCCACCCAGCACGCCCACCAGGGGCGAAGCTCTGCCCACCAGGGGGCGATGCTCTGCCCCTCCGGGGCGTCGCTCTGCCGCGACCAGAGCCACTCTAGTGCCTGGGGCAGAGGCCTAGGAGCCATCCCCAGAGCCCGGGCCATCTTTGCTCCAATGGAGCCTTGGCTGCGGGAGGGGAAGAGAGAGACAGAGAGGAAGGGGGGGTGGAGAAGCAAATGGGCGCTTCTCCTATGTGCCCTGGCCGGGAATCAAACCCGGGTCCCCCGCACGCCAGGCCGACGCTCTACCACTGAGCCAACCGGCCAGGGCCTCTTCAATTTATTTTTGTCCTCCTTTTCATTGCTAAAAAGTTGGTCACCTTAGTATATACCAAGTTCTTGTCTCATAACTTCAGTTACCATAAACATATCAGCTCCTAACTGTTATCCTACCTTTTTATTTTGGCTTTGTCATTCTTTCTTACATTTAGTTTCTTTTAGACTATGCTATCCAAGTTATTTGTTTTATTTAAATTTTCCTGAGTGTGAAATATATGCTACTGGTGGGACTCAAGCACATGAAGGGTATTTGGTCACGCAAAAGTTAATCTCTTTGCAAACCTCATACAATTCTTCTGATTACATTAATGAAAAATTCTTAATTTGGGTAAAGTTTGTCGTTAATAACTCTCAAATGGTTGCTAATGTTCTTTGAAAAGAAAGACAAAAATCATCTTTTAAAACTAGCAGCAATATCTGTTTTGAATTTAGTAATATTGTTTAATCCATCTTGTATTATTGTGTGATCACGTCTATTTGTAATGAGTGATAATGGTCTGTCTGTTACAATATAGCTCCCTTTTAAAAAAAATAAATTTATTGAAGTAAAAAAATGAGCTGATTTAAGTGAAATGTCAAGTGATGACATTTGGACGACTTTGTTTATATAAAGGCTCGCTTTTTTCTGTAGTTGTGGGGAGGTATCTGGTAGGATCTTGGCCTCTCATATGTTTTTTTCACTTCCTTTTTGACCAGGCCTGGCTTTTAGATTTACACAGTTTACCTCCTGCCTCAGGATAAGTTTCTGCACCTAATACCTTAAAACATAGGTCTGGTTTCTAATTTTTATAGTTCACTGAAAAGACAACTCCATTGCATCTACCTTCCCACAGACTTGAACAGATTTGAAGACTACTTACTGCTCTGATTCTGTTGCTGATGCTGGTGCACTCACAGCAGCTAAATGCCACTAGAACTGTTTGCACTATGACCCCTTTTCAGCTCCACGTACAGCCCACTACTCAAAGCTGAATCTGGGATCCCAAGAGCAAAAGGAATCTATTGCCTCTAGTAATAACATTTCCTTTCCCCTTACTAATTCCCCCAATAATCTTGAAAGGCTTTGGCAAGCTTACTACTACACATAGTTAACATAATCGAGCTATTTACAATAACTCATGGCTATTTCCCTTAGACCAAGCTTTAACTACAGAGTCCTATTAATGTGTATCAGAAAGTTAAACTTTTTCCTATAATATGTATTTTTTCATATTTAATATAAATGTCTTTGTTGCAGTATGCAACATCATCTGAAATTAACATCATCTGAAATTAATCTATTCTGGGCCCCTCCTTACAGAGTAATAAAATAATGGTTTGCTTTGTTCCAGTTCATATACTGAGCCACTGTCAGAAGCTAGCAAAGCCACAAGGGTGAGCCTGATGAGAGGAGATGGACCAGGGTTTCCTGAGCAACTTGGGACCAGGAAGCCACGATGTTCAGACTAGAACATTTGAAAATGAGGTTGCACTGAGGTCTTCCTCTTTCTGTTGCCACATGTACTATCATTACAGTTATTTCCACGTGATGAAATTGCTCTGCAGAGCCTGACCTGTGGTGGTGCAGTGGATAAAGTGTCGACCTGGAAATGCTGAGGTCGCCGGTTCGAAACCCTGGGCTTGCCTGGTCAAGGCACATATGGGAGTTGATGCTTCCAGCTCCTCCCCCCTTCTCTCTCTCTGTCTCTCCTCTCTCTCTCTGTCTCTGTCTCTCTCTCTCCCTCTCTCTCTCCTCTCTAAAAATGAATAAATTAAAAAAAATTAAAAAAAAAAAAGAAATTGCTCTGCAGAAACCAAAGAACAATTTTCCTATTTCTGGTTTCCTCCAGCTTCCAACAGCAACTCCAGTCTGATACCTTGCTGCCCACCAGAGCTGTACACATGGAATATTCTGGAGCTCTGGTTTTCTTATCCAGATTTACCTGTCATCAATTAATTTGTACTTGTGATTTACTAGGTTAACATTTATGTGGTGTTTTCTTTTTTTCAAAGTATTTTAATTATTCATCAATAATAATAATAGTAATCATTTTATAATTTATTGAGCATCTATTATGCTCCAGACATTTTACATCTTTGTTCAGTCAACAATTATTAAGAGGTTGCTATGTTCTCTACACACATCTCTGGGTCCTGGGGACCTATCAGTGATTGAGACAAGCAAGATACTTAGATACTTGGCCTTTTGGAAATAACAATCTATGACGGGAGATGGAAAATAAATAGTCAGTAATGATCAATCAATGTTGTATGCTCTCTGGGTAATATAAAGCAGCATATGGGGAAGTACAGAGTGTGAATGTAGATACTGCTCATTTATAGGGGGTTGTCAACAAAGGCCTCTCTAATAAGATGACATTTGAGTGAAGATAACATTTCCTTTCCCCTTACTAATTCCCCCAATAATCTTGAAAGGCTTTGGCAAGCTTACTACTACACATAGTTAACATAATCGAGCTATTTACAATAACTCGTGGCTATTTCCCTTAGACCAAGCTTTAACTACAGAGTCCTATTAATGTGTATCAGAAAGTTAAACTTTCTGATAAGTGAGGGGTGCTTCGCTAACTCTCTGATTTTGTTTCTACCACTTTCCTCACAGCACAGCCCAGACATGCTGTTCCATACTCACTGGGCTCCTCACTGTTCTTTGAGAACAGCTTTGCCATCTGCTCGGCCTACAATGTTCTCCTGTTTATTCACATAGCTCTTTCTCTCACTTCATTCAGAGAGCCAAAATCAACAGGAACAGGCACTTACTTGAGTGTTAAAATTCAGAGAGCAGCAAGAATGAAGGATGAGACCCACACATTGGGCTTGGGAAATTGGGTATAAGCTGATAGAAAGAACACAGACAGAATGAAAATGGTCAGGAAGTTGAAGAACTTCATTGTGAACAGTCATACATATCTCTGACCATCAAGAAAGGGATCTAGGCTGGCGATATATCTTATTTGGTTTGAATAAATGAGTGAATTATAGATTTTGGAGTCAACAGTTCACAGGTGCTTATGGTAAACCACAGGACTGAGTGAGATCATGCAGAAAGAGCATGCACCGTGACAAAAGAAGAAGGCTTAACACTGAGCAATGGCAAACAGCTAGGTAAGGGATGATGAATAGTGGGCAAGATCCTTGAAGGATACTGGGCAAGAACAGCCATAGAAAGAAATGAGAATTCAGGAGAACACAGAAATAGAAGCCAAGGGATAGAGATCTTCAAAATAGGAGGTGGACCAGAGTGACAAATACTGTTTAGAAATCAAGCAAGATGAGAACTGAGAATCCATCAGACATATCAGTGAAGAAGTAGGTGATAAACGAAAAGCGGGTTTAATTTAGTGGTAAGTATGGAAGACAGATTGTTGGTGGTTGACAGGAGAGTGGGCGGGTAGCAACAAGAGAAATGTGAATTTAGACAAGAAAGATGTGAATTTAAGCAACTCTCTTAAGATATTTGGATGTAAAGAGGTGAGGTGATAGTCTTAGCAAGATTAGAACTTTATCACATTTGATTCTCATAACAACCCCATGAGTCAGGCACTGATATCCCTCTTCATTGTAAAGTCTAGTCCCAGAAGAGTTAAAATGTGGTAGGACCAACATTTTAAGCCAAATCTTCTCACTCCAAACTTCTTTCTCTTTTAGTCCCTATCTCTAGTTGTTATAAATTGCAAATCTTTCCAGGAGGAAAGCACAGAGCTGATTATGAATAACTTACATTCTTTGCTTCTTCTTTTTGCTTAATAAATGGACCACAGAAATATAACAGAAAGTGCTACCACTTTCTGGAGTTGCAGTAAATATCCCTCAAGTGTCAGAATAAAAGTCAATCAAAATTATTGTCACAATTAATTTTGGCAATTGAATGTATATAAAAATACATGCGTTGAATGGGGGTTTGGGTCAGCATCCAGAGGCACTGTGCCTTGAGATAAATATTGGTCTGATCTGGATCAATATTTACCTCACAGCTGGGTGTGACTGCCTTCCACACTAGTCAATATCAGCTTAATGTCTGCAATCTAATTCTAATCAGTGCTTTCGAAACTTCCTTATAGCCTGAAGAAAGGTTGAGGATTTGCAGCGTTCTGGATCCCTGTAGGTTTTTTACTGTCAGTCTATGCACAAGAAAGCTCAATGATATGACAGATTCTAGCATAGTTGTAATTGTTACACAAGCAATTCTTGAAGCTTATAGAAGCTCTAATGAGAAAAGATAGATGAATACATATTACAAATAGCCAGAGTATTCATGGGGATAGTGATTTAAGGGGATTTTTATAGGGGGGAGATTTGGTGTAGAAGTATTTAGAATTCAAATCCATGTCCCCACTTATTTTATAAAATAACATTTTATGTATTGAAAATTTTCACTATTGTTAATGGCTAATTGCTCCTTCTTTATAAATAAGACATTTTATTTTTTAAAACTGATTCTTATGCCCAGTAGGCTCTGGGTTTTGATTTTTCTTGCTTGGAATGATCTTTGGCACAGTTTATAAGAACTCCTTTAGCTGACCTCCTAGGATGTAGAAGAAGTTTAGACATAGCCAGACCTGGACAATATTTCACATAGTCCCCTTCATACAGAGCACAATATGAATTAGTAACAGCAAAGTGCTGTGCACAGAACAACTTTGAGGTCATGAAAATGTCATTTGCGTTATATTAATTTTACCTTTTCACCCTTGGGTAAACACCCAGCTACAGTCAAACAGAAGAGAAAAGTTACTATTCTTACCCACAAGTTGAATAACAGAACCTGGTAGAGTGTCAGCACCCCAGGTTAGGATACACTTTCACTGAAACTAACATTTGTCAAAATATTTCTTGAATAGTACAAAAATGCATTTTCATACCATAAAAAGAATATGGGAGGTTATAGAAAAGTATAATAAAGAATTTCAAAGGAATGGAGAATAGGCTCTTTAAGAAAAGTTTAAAGGAATTGGAGTTACTTATCTTAACAAAAGGAAGGCTAAGGCATAAAAGATGTGATCTTAAAGTATATAAAGGGATTATGCGATGAAACCACTGAGCAGTTTTTCTGTTTGTCAGTATAAACTTGAATATGAAAAAAATTGTGTTAAACTGAAATAAAGTGGTATTTGGAGAGCATTTAAGCCAGACATTGATTTGAGAGTTTTTGGCATGAATGTAGTAGGTAGAGTAGCAAAAATATATTAGGTAGAGTAGCAAAAATATATTAGGTAGAGTAGCAAAAGAGTATAGTAAAGAAGTATACCAATAAACTGTGGGAAAACACAAACAAATAGGGTTTAGGAGGAGGAATTAAAGTCTGCATGTTAAAAAATGGAGGGAGAAGACACAACAATGCAGTAACATCAAGCAAGAGAGTTTTCATTGAATGCTTATGATACGGCAGGCATTTCCCAAAGTATTTGCAATTACTACTTCATTTAATCCTCATGAAAACCACATGAATTGGGTCAGATGAGACTATAATTACCCTCTTTTTTTGTAGATAAGGCGGCAGAGGCATGGAGAGGTGCATTAACTTCCACAAGTGCCCAGCACTCTCAAGGCAAAGAGTCAAGGTTCAAATCCAGGCAGACTGGTTCCAGCACCCATATCTCTAACATTTCCCTATTTCCTCTAAATATAGTTTCCAGTGGTAGATAAAGAAGCAAAGAGCATACACTGGAAAGATGGCAAAAAGGAAGAAGACTGATAAAAATATGTAGTGATTGCGATGAAAGCTAACGGCAGGAAGCAAGAACAGTGGGAAGGATGCTAGGCATTGAAGAGGGAATGCATTATTAGGGAGCGGCAGCAGCAGGTACTGAGGGGCACTGACAGGGAGATGAAAAACACAGTTACTTGAGGGAATAGCCAGGGAAAGTATGTTATTGTTGTTTTAGATGAGACTTGAATATATTTCTTTTTTTTTGTATTTTTCTGAAGCTAGAAACGGGAGAGACAGTCAGACAGGCTCCCGCATGCGCCCGACCGGGATCCACCCGGCACGCCCACCAGGGGGCGACGCTCTGCCCACCAGGGGGCGATGCTCTGCCCCTCCGGGGCGTTGCTCTGTCGCGACCAGAGCCACTCTAGCGCCTGGGGCAGAGGCCAAGGAGCCATCCCCAGCGCCCGGGCCATCTTTGCTCCAATGGAGCCTCGGCTGCAGGAGGGGAAGAGAGAGACAGAGAGGAAGGAGAGGGGGAGGGGTGGAGAAGCAGATGGGCACTTCTCCTGTGTGCCCTGGCCGGGAATCAAAACCAGGTCCCCGCACGCCAGGCCGACGCTCTACCGCTGAGCCAACCGGCCAGGGCCTCTTTCTTTTTTAAGTATTGAATTTATTGAGATGACATTGCTTAATAAAATTATATAGGCTTCAGGTGCACAATTCTACAATACATCATCTGTACATTGCACTGTGTGTTCATCACCCCAAGTCAAGTCTTCTTCCATCACCATTTATTCCCCGTTTATTCTATTCTACCTCTCCCCACCCCCTTTCTCTCTTGTATTCCCCATACTGCTATGTCTATGAGATTTTTTCTTTGCTTCATTCCTTCACTTTTTCACCCAAGCCCCAAACCCCTTTCCCTCTGACAGCTATCAGTCTATTCTCTATATCTATGAGTCTCTCTCTATTTTGCTTGTTAGTACATTTTACTCATTAAATTCCACATATGAGTGAAATCATATAGTACTTGTCTTTTTCTGACTGGCTTATTTCACTTAGCTTAATACTCTCCTGGTCCATCTATGCTGTTGCAAAAGGTAAGATTTCCATTGTATAAATCTAATATAGCATTGACTTTATAGATTGCTTTTGGTAGGATGAACATTATAACAATGGAAATTCTTCTTATCTATGAACACACTATATGCTTTCACTTATTTGTATCTTCAGGTCTTTTTCTTTACAGTTTTATAATTTTTTCAGTACAGGTCTTTTATTACCTTGGTTAAATTTATTCTTAGATATTTTATCTTTTTTGAAGCAATTGTGAATGGGATTGTTTTCTTAATTTCCCTTTCTGGTGGTTCATTATTGGTGTATGAAAGAACAACTGATTTCTGGATATTTATTTTTTTTATTGTGTTACTTTATTGAATTCATTTATCAGTTCAAGTAGTTTCTTGGTGGAATCTTTAGGGTTCATTATTTCTTCAAATAGGGTATCAATCCTTTGTTCTCTCTCATCCCTTATGATACAGATGTTAACTTTCATTTTGTCCAAAAAATTCTTGAACTATCTTCATTTTTAAAAATTCTTTTTAATTTTGACTGATCTAGTTAGGTGTTTTTTCTACATTGTCTTCCAAATCACTGATTCAGTCATCTACTTTATAAAAACCACTCTTTATTCCTTCCAGAACATTATTAATTTCAGATATTGTATTCTTTATTTCTGATCAGTCTTTTTTTATGTTTTTTATATCCTGTGTCATGCTTTTGAGCATCTTTATAACCATTCATTTTAATTCTATATCTGATATATTGTTTGCCTCCATTTTATTTAGCTCTTTTTCTGGAGATTTATTCTGTTTTTTTGGGGGGAGGGGTTTTCTCTTTGTCTCCCTACTGTGGATGCATCTTTGTGTCTGTTTCTATGTATTAGATAAATCTGCTATAATCATAGCAGATTCCTGTTCTTTGTGGGGTGGTCTTATGTAGTAGGTGTCCCGTGGGGTGCAGTGGTGCAATCTCTTTGATCACCTGAGCTGGATACTGCAGGGATGTTCCTTGTGTGGGTTATGTGGATCCTTCTGTTGTAATTGTGTCTTGATTGTTATTTGTTTGTTTATGTGTGGTATTGACCCTCAGGCTGGTTGACTGTGAGGCTCAACTGTGACCATGGCATGCAACTTGTTGTGCAGGTGCTGACTACACAAAGCAGAATTTGCCTCAGCAGGTATTGTTGCCTGATGAGACCTCCCTTTGGATATGCCTTTGTGAAGCTTATTGGATCTTGCTCTAATGTTGCCTAAAGTTGGCCATTGGGTGTATTGGTTCTGGGTCCCTTTGGAGGAACTTTAGTGCAGGCTAATGTCATATACTTCCTGTGACTGGTCCTGGGCAACCAGTTTGGAGCTACAGGTGATCCACAATTTATGGCAGCCTCTGCTGTGCTTGTGCATGCATAGGGAGGATCAAACCACACATTAAAGCTGTATTTTTATCTGCCAGAGATGGGGAACAGGTCAAAAAAGTTCTACCTTTAATGTTCGCTTTTGTCTGCTGGTTGTCTTATAGGTTCAGTCACTGAAAGAGCCTTTGGTGGAACTCAAGTTGCATGAAGTAGGTTCACAGTGAGTCATCAGGTAGGAGCTAGTGGTTTTTACAGGAAGAGGATGTGCTAATCAGGCTTTGGGGAAAGTGTAGTTTTGACACCTACTCCAGTGGCACACAACTCAGTCTCTCTGAGATTTTGCCTCAACCTTGACAAATAAAACCACTGGGATTCAGGCAGGTGAAGCCTCTGCACCTGGATATGTTTCTAATGGATCTTTCATAAGGGTGAAGCCCAGTCACATTCACAGGAGAGTGGGCAGAATGGCCTTCTCCCCAAAGCCACTCAGCTCAGTCATTGACATCTCCTGAGTCTACCCAGAGCTCGACATCATGGCTAAAGCAGCTGACTTCTCAGCAGGGTATAAGCTCTACAGGATGGGGCAAAAGGGATTCCAGAGTGTGGGGTTTTCCTTTGCACTGATGCCCCATAACAGAGAGTGCTTCACCACAGAAAGTTAATTTCTACACTGGGAGAATGATTTAGCCTAGGGATCCTAACAGCTGTCCCTTCTGCTATTTCCTAGAATAAAAAGCACCAGATTTGCCTCACTCAACTCTAGTCAGTTTTATCCTCCCCCCACTCACACCAGGGTGAATGGTTACAAACAAAATTCTGTACATTGGTTAAGAGTGTGCCTGCATCTCTACCAGACTTTTGTCTTTCTCTGATGGATAGAAACCTCACTGTTTTTCTAGATGTTTTGCTAAATGTTATGTGGTTGCCTCTTATTGGCTTTGATATTCTTGGCTAAGGATCCCAGTTTGGAGTTTTGACCCCATGCTTCTCATGGGAAACCACCTCACAGTTGAGATATTCCTCTGGAAACTCTGTCACTGCTCATGGGAGCAGGACCAGCACTTTAAGCATTTCTGCCCTTCCTATGAGTCTTGATGTGACTTATTCTGTAAATCCTTGGTTATAAGAGTTCTCTATAACTAGTTTTCAGTTGGTTATTTAGGATGATTATTCTCTAGTTTAGTTGTAATTCCAGTTTGGTTCTGAGAGGAGGTGAGTGTAGCTTCCACCTAATCTGCCACCATCTTGGATTTACAAGATTTATTTTTCAAAAACCCAAATATAGATCTGGAAGTCAGAAATGACCTGATGGGTTTAAAATCAGGGTGTTGGCAGGTGTGGTTCCTTTTTAGAGCTTCAAGGAAGAATTTATTTCTTGTCTCTTTAGCATCTAGAAGCTATCTGCTTTTCCTTCCTGAATCACCCTAACTCCTTGCTTCCTTTGTGATATATTTTACTTCTCTGAGCCCAGTCTTTCTCAAGTAATGCTTAATTGATCCACAGATGCATGAAATAAATGATTATTTTAAGCCACTGAATTGAGGAATGTTTTCACAGCATTTTTGTGGCAATAACTATACTTGTCAGTGACTTAGCAAAATGGATGGCACATGACTGGTGTTTAACAAATGTTAATTCTCTTTGCTTTTTTGTGGATAAAATGTAATAAGTGTTCTATATATTTCATCAATGGTGTAAAACATGCAGTTATTATGAAACATTGGGATGATTAAATGTTTCTATTTGGTGTCATGCATACAATATTTTTGCAATAAACAGTGAAACAAATCCTTCACAAAGAGTCTTCTTAGACTTTTGCATGTTGATTGCTATATTCTTCACATGCAAGTTTTACTTCCTTCTACTAATGTTAATATGATTTATGTGTGTGCATTGAAAGGAAAATATATTCCATATATATTAGACTAATGAATTAATTTAGGAATTTACAGTCTCATCTTTTTATTAACTTCCCACTTATCACCTTATGTATTTGCATGTTATAGTAAACGCAGAAGGGAAAATTTAAAAATATTTACTTGCTTTTTTCATAAAGACCAAATCAGAAGTTTATAATGCTACTTTAATATTACATGTGCATTGAGGAAGTATGTTAAAAATTATCTTGACTCCTCATTTTTTGTTATAATTATTTAAACCTGTTCATTCTAATTTATTGCCTTCAAAGTTTCCTTTGATTAATGTAATGACAAACCTCCATGTACCAGATGTCTCAACATCCTGATTGATACTGTAAACTACTTGTCATATTCCACTGGAATATATTTACGTCTTTGTTGATATTCAGTGTATAAAGTGTAAGTAATTGACACTACTTTCTTTAAAGAGTCTCCATACCTCCTTAATCAATAGCTTATAATATAAATCTTCAAATCATACATTGGTTTCCAATTAACTTGATTCTATTTGAAATTTTGTTTTTGGAGGACATGAAGGTAGATGGTAGATTATGCAGCAAGGGGTAGAAAGAACGAGCATCTGCTCTTTATATGTTCTTACCTTCACATATTATTTAAATTTGTAGCTTGATTTTTACATGCATAATTGAAAGTATGGCACCATAGAATAAATCCTTTCTAAAGGCTTGCAAGGTGTTTAGGGCAATGTATATGTGAAGGAAGTAGAGTTTGAGTAAAGTAGAATTCTTTTTACCCATTGGAAAATGGCTTAAAAGTCATTCAAAGCTCTTAAGTTGTAATAAAATGTAAGAGGCTAGGGGGTGTAGATAAACCTAGTTGGTATTAACTTATATCTAACTTCTGTGCTATAACAACTGTAAAATCTGTGTTTATGTTTCTATTTGTCTTATTATAGGACAGTTTAGTTTAATTTAGATGGTTTTTATTATTCAGATCTAATTACCTTCCATCCAGTCCAAGAACTTGTTTCATTAATTATCCTCACATCTATAACCTCAAACTCTGGGTATTTCCACTAGAGATATAAATATTATCAAATATTCTCCTTTAAAAGAACCTTCCTTTGGACCCATACCACTCTTTTTCTGGAGCTCTTTCTCTTTCTTGTCACATGAGAGTCTTTACAAAGACTATTCTGCTCAGTTGTCTTTGATTTCTTTACCTCTAATTCAATCCACTTCAAAATGGCTTCCATTCTTATCATGTTGCTAAAATATCTCTAGAAAAAGTACCTAATGATTTCTAAATTGGTAATTTCTATTTTAGTCTATCACCAGACCACTTTATAGCAGTTGACATTGCTGAACATGCTCCATGTCTTGAAAAGCTTCTTTTCATTGGCTTTCTTACTTCTCTTTTCTTGAGCCTTTCTTTTTGTTCTCCTTTGTTGGCTTTTTTCACTTCAGTGGTTCTTTAATATTGACATTTTTCAGTATTAAAATCTTTAGCTTTCTTTTCAACTCTGTCTTTATCTCTATTTCCATTGCTTCAACTCTCCGCAATATTTCCAAAAACTTTTAATAGCTGAAGTCTAGATTTCTAGCTTTCAGTTCCTTAATGGAAATTTTCTTTTAGATCTTACAGACAATTCAAAGAATTTATTAAAAACTAACCTTATTATTTTTTCCAAAGCCTTTCTCTGCCTGTATTTCCTATCTTGGTAAATGGCAACATTAACTATTCATCCATCCAAGAAAGAAGCTTAATAGATTCCTTATCATCTTCAGTTTGCATTGGCAGAAAAATTTCAATTTTCATGGATTCTATTCCTTATATATTTTTAAAATCTCTTCGCATAGTGTTATTTTAGTCTATGCATTTTATTAACTCCAGAATACTTCAGTAATATCTTCAGTTGTTCTAAGACTTTTGGATTTTATGGACAAGCAAAATTTCAAAAACAATTCAATTTAATTAGTGAATTTATTAAATTTACTTGAAAAAGTCAAGATGCAAAAATTAATTGTATTTTTGTAAACTAACTAAAAATTTTGATCAAATACAATTAAAATGCCATTTAAAATAGCAAGAAAAACATTAAATACTTAGAAATAAATCTAATGAAAGATGTAAAACCATTATACTTAAAACAGCAAATCATTCTGAAAGACAATGAAGAAAAGGTAAATAAATGGAAATATATATATGGTTTATGAATTGATTGGAAACCTTGGTAGTGTTATGATATCAATTCTTCCAAAATTGGTCTATAAAGTAAATGTAATCCCAATCAAATTATTTCAGAGTGTGTGTGGTATATGTGTAAACTGACAAGCTGATAATAAAATTTGTGTCAAAATGTAGAGGTCTGTGAATAGTGAATATAATGTTGAAGGAAAACAAAGTTGGAGCAGTTGCAGTACTAGATTTCAACACTAACTATAAACTTATAGTGATGAAGAAGTTATAGTATTGCTGAAAGATTTGACAAATAGAGCAATGGGGCAGGATAAGGAGTCCAAAAATAGGCCTACACATACAATACTTTGATTTATATCCAAGATCCCACTGTAATTAAGTGGGAGAAAGAAAATTTTTTTAATAAATGATGTCAGAGTAATTGTACATCCATAATGAAGAAAATGGACCTGATATTTATGTTACACTATATACAAAAATCACATTATGGTGTATCATAAACCTAAATGTGAAAAACAAAACAGTAGAACTTTAGAACTATGCATCATGGACAAAATAGAACCCACTCCCTCTGTTTATAAAAGAAGTTTTACTAGAACAAAAGCAAGCCATTCAAATATGTATTTTTATGACTGCTGTCATGCTACAATGGCATAGTTGAATACTTACAATGGAGAATATATGGCCCACAAAACTATATATATTTACTATTTGACCCTTTATAGAAAACATTTGTGAAACTCTGTTCTAAAAGAAAACATAAAGAAATATCTCCATGATTATGAAACAGTAATTGTTTTTACTTTTATAAAGAAAAATAAATCCATAAAAGATGAAATAAAACAAATTTAATTTTATTACATTAGGATTTATATCCAAAATATCATAAAAACTATTAGAGATCATTAAGAAAAAGTCAAATAATCTAATTTAGAGATGAACAAAGGATTTAAATGGACATTTAGCCGAATAAGATATACAAATAGTTAATAATCATAACTTACCAGTAAGTTGTTCAACATCCTTAATCATTATGGAAATACAAACCAAAAATAAAATGTGATACCTACTCTTCATCCACCGGGATGACTATAATCTAAAAGACAAGCAATTAACAAGAGTTGGCAGATATGTAAAAAAATTGAAATCCTCATGCACTGCTGGTGGGAATGCAGACTGACTCATGCAGCCTCTTTGAAAAACAATTTGACATTTTCTCAAAAAAAAATGAAACAGAGGGTTTCCATATGATCCATTAATTATACTCCTAAGTATACACCCAAGTATTAAAAAATCTTCCTATAAGAACACATACACAAATTTTTATAACAGCATGATTTATATTAGTCAAAAATTGTAAATTCCCAAATGTCCATCAACTGATGGATAAATAAACAAAATATGGTGTATTCACACAATGATTTGGTATTCAGTCATAAAAAGGAAAGGAGTACTGATAGATGATTCAATATCGATGAAACCTGAAAATAAAAAGAGGCATGCTATCTTAAAGAAGTCAGACACAAAGGGCAATATATTGCATGAGTCTATTTACATGAAATGTCAAGGATAGGCAAAGACAGAAAGTGGGAGACTTATGGTTGCCAAGGATTGAGGGACTTGGTGGGGGTTGGAGAAGGGGTATGAGTAATGACTGCTAATAAATGCAGAGATTGTTTTCACGTGATGAGAATGTTCTAGAACTAGATAATGTTTATAGTTGCAAAACTTTGTAAATAGTGTAAAAAATCACTGAATTGTATATTTTAAAATGGTGAATATTATGGCATGTGAATTATAACTCAATTTTAAAAAGATAAAAAAATATGTAATCAAGGTTACTTGTAAGACATGGAAATTACATTAGGCCATCAGTTAAGATAAATAAAACAGATGTTGAGAAACTGAAATTTTCTTTAGATGACACAATACACCCTGAAATAAACCACAATGATACACTACTACTCACTCACCATAATGGCTAAAATTAAAACAACATAATACCAAGAGTTGACAAGCATGAAGAACAAGTGGAACTTTCATATATTTGTAGTAAGAGTGTAATTTTATGCAACCACTCTGATTAAATTTAATTGATATTGTTTTCTCTTTTACTATATGCTAAATATATTTCACTAGGCTTATATCAGGATAAATAAAATATATGCTTATCCTATGACCAAGAAATTCTACTCCTATGAATATAACCAAGAGAAATAAGTACTTATGCCCACAAAAAGATCTTAAAAATTGTCATACTAGCTTTATTCATAATAAGTAAAAAACAGAAATGACCCAAATGTCAATCAACAGGAGGATGAGCAAACAAGTTTTGCTAATATCATGCCCTGAAATTCTGTAAGGATATCAAAAAGAAAGAAAAAGAAAAAACCTACTGATGTACAGAGATGTGTTGTAGAATTGGGCACCTGAAACTTGTTTAATTAGGTTAACCAGTATCATCCCAATAAAATTCAATTTAAAAGTTTTAAAAAACTACTAAAACTTACACAACTTGCATGAATCAGAGAGCACTGTGTGTACTATAAGAAACCAGACACAAAAATAGACATACTCTATGACTCCTTTTATGTTAAGTACCAGAATAGACAAAGCTAATCTATGATGCTATAAATCAACGGTGTTTGCCAATGGTGGAGGAAGAGAAATTTAATAGAATGGGATGAAAAGACTTTCTCTGTCATAATGTAGGTGGTGGATACAGAAGTTTGCTAAAGAAGAAAAAAAAGTCAACTGAGTAAATTTTTAAAGATCTTATTGACTTTCTTCAATGTTTTATGAATTGGGCAGCCTCCAATCTAGCAAATAAAAAAAAAAAAACTCTAAGGAGCTGTACAAAATAAAAGACTTTTGAAGGAAGAAGAGAACAAGAACAAAGAAGTTGTACAAGACAAACAAGCTGGTTGGTTATTGCAGGGTCATTTTCTTTTAGGGGATGGCAGTGGTCTATCAGGTAGAATAGATTCCCTAACTTGTGCTAATTAGGGAACCCCTGATTGTCTGATTTGAAATTTCATTTCTGGGAGACCCAAAATTATAATTAAGTCTTGGTTTTGTGATATGGAACTTAGCATAAGTGATTCCATTTTGGGCCTCTTGTCTTGTTTTTAACTGTACAATATATATAAATTTAAAATTTCATTGAGTTGTACATTTAATATTTGTACATGTTATGCACCTAATAGTATACACTTAATGTCTTAGTTGTGCAAATAAAAGCAAAAGCAAAAAAAATCTTGAAATTGTAATCCCTTCTGATGGTGAAAAACAAAACTGATATTTCACCAAGACTTCAAAGTTTGAAATTAAAAAGTAACATGTATATTCTCCATTATTTCATAAAATAAGCATCTTAACATAAAAAGCTAAGAATGATACAATATCAGAATAGGAAATCTTTATGTAGAATAAATCTAATATAGAAAACTTACTATATTATCTTTATTTTTGTACCATTTTGCTTTGATATAAAAACAATCTTATTTTAGATTAGGAGAAATTGAAGAGTGATATCTTGGTGTTATTGTTCTAATTATATCTCAATCTTTAGTCTTTTACTTCTTCAATTTAAAGAAAGCAATTTTCCCCGCAATTATCATTCATGTACAAAATTAATTTTCAAAAATTGGTTGCGTTTAATACACCAACAATAAACTATCAGAAAGAGAAATTAGGAAAACAGTTTCATTTACAATCATATAAAAAACAATAGAATACCTAGGAATAAATTAAATCAAGAAGGTTAAAGACCTGTACTCAGAAAACTATAAAACATTGAAGAAGAAAATTGCAGAAGATACAAATAAGTGGAAGGATATATCATTATCACAGTTAAGAAGAATTAAGATCATTAAAATGTTTATAAAACCCAAAGCAATCTATAGATTGAATGCAATCCCTGTCAAAATACCAACCACATTTTTCACAGAATTAGAATAACCCTAAAATTTACATGTAACCACAAAAGACCCTGAGAAGGCTTGAAAAGAACAAAGCTAGAGGTATCAGGCTACCTGATATCAAACTATACTGCAAGGCTATAATAAATAATCAAAACAACATGGTACTGGAATAAAAACAAACATGTAGACCAATGGAACAGAATATCTGACAAAGGAGGCAAGAATACACAATGGGGTAAAAATAGTTTATTCAGTAAATGATGTGGAGAATACTAGACAGGTACACGCAATAAAATCAACCACTTTTTTAATACCATATACAAGAATAAACTCAAGGCCCTGGCCGGTTGGCTCAGCGGTAGAGTATCGGCCTGGCATGCAAGAGTCTCTGGTTAGATTCCCGGCCAGGGCACACAGGAGAGGCGCCCATTTGCTTCTCCACCCCTCCCCCTCTCCTTCCTCTCTGTCTCTCTCTTCCCCTTCCACAGTGAGGATCCATTGGAGCAAAGGTGGCCCGGGTGCTGGGGATGGCTCTGTGGCCTCTGCCTCAGGTGCTAGAATGGCTCTGGTTGCAACAGAGCGACGCCCCAGAGGGGCAGGGCATCGCCCCCTGGTGGGCATGCCGGGTACATCCCGGTCGGGTGCATGGGGGAGTCTGTCTGACTGCCTCCCCGTTTCCAGCTTCGGAAAAATGAAAAAAAAAAAAGAATAAACTCAAAATGAATTAATCACTTAAATGTAAAACCTGAAAACATAAAACTCCTCACAGAAAACATAAGCAGTAGAATCTCAGACTTTGCTCTCTCCACAGGCAAGAGAGACAAATAAAAAAATAAGCAAATGGTTCCACATCAAATTTAAAAGGTTATGCAAACCAAGGAAACTATCAACAAATGAGACTACAACTTACTGAATAAGAGAACATTTCACCAAGGATACAATTGACAAGCAGTTAATATCCAAAATATATAAACAACTCAAAACAAAGCAAAACAATCTAATTAAAAATGGACAGAGGACCTAAATAGACATGTCCTGAAAGAGGACATAGAGCTGGTCAATAAACATCAAAATATGCTCAATGTCACTGACCCTCAGAGAAATATAAATTAAAACCACAATAAAATATCACCTCACACTTGTTAGAATGACTACCATCAATAAATTAACAAACAACAAAGTTGGTGAGGATGTGGAGAAAAGGAAACCCTTGTGTACTATTGGTGGGAATGCAATAAGTGCAAACACTGTGGAAAACAACATGGAGGTTCCTCAGAATATTAAAAATAGAACTACCATATAAGCTAACAATCCTATTTTGGGGTATTTACCTTAAGAAATTTAAAATACCAGTTTTAAAAGATACATATCTATTCCCATATTTATTGCAGCATTATTTGCAACAGTCAATATATGAAAACAATTTAAGGGTTCATCAATAGACAATTGGATAAAGAACTGGTAGATACATACAATAAAAGATTAGTCATAAAAAGTAAAATTTTACCATTTGCAACAACATGGATGGGCAATGTGGTTATTACGCTCAATGAAGTAAGTCGGCTGGAGACACACAAATGCCACGTGATTTTACTTACATGTGGAATCTACTGAATAAAATAAACAAAGCCAAAACAGACTCATAGATTCAGAGAACAAACTGATGGTCCCCAGATGGGAGGGGATTTGAGAGGGTGGGTGAAAGAAAGTGAAGGATTAAGAAGTACAAATTGGCACTTACAAAATGTCATAGGGATGTAAGGTACAGCATAGGGAATATAGTCAATAATATTGTAATAACTCTGTTATGGTGTCAGGTGGGTTCTAGGCTTATCAAGAGGATCACTTCATAGTTGATATAAATGTGTAAACGCTAAGATGTACAACTGAAATTAATATACTATTGGATGTAAAACATAATAAATTTTTTTAATTAAAAAATTTATTGTTCATGGTCCCACTTAAAACCCTTCAGTGCCCTCTCATTGTGTAAATTGGTGGGTTTCTACTGGTTCTAGATTCAAATAACCAAGGAGCTTTTATAAATTACTTTCTAAACCAATTTATTATAATCTTAGGAAGGTAAGGTCTGGCCACAGGCATTTTTTACCCTTCTTAGCTTAGTCTAATGTGTGCCAAGGGGCACCACCGACCTGCAGTATAATGTAGAACTGCGTTCAACTATGTATTATCTGAATTGGTCATGTTCTTCCATGCTGTGTTGCTTCCTCTTGCCTTATCTTTTTCTGAGTTCTTAGTTGAGACCCCTGTAATAAGAGATAGATTGCTAAGAGAAAAACAAACAGTAGTTTATTAATACGCATTACTCATCCATACATGGAAGATACCTAGAAGACAGAGAGCAGTTCCTGGAGGTGGCCTAAGCCACCAGTTTAAATACCATGTCTAGCTAAAGACAAAAGAATGATGGGGGAAGGAGGGTAGAAGGACAGTTAAAATTTCCTGTGATTAAGGGTCATCCTCTTCCTATCACAGAAGAGACCACACACTTATAAATAAAGATTTTGGCATAAGTATAAATTTCTCTTTCAAGGAGTTACTTCTACTATTTCTCAAAACAATCAGCGCAACATAATAAATAATCCTTATGCTGGAGAGACATGTTTAGTGGTGGCATATTCTGCTCTGCTTCAGATATTCTTCTTAAGAGACTCGGTTTGTGTGCCCTGTTTGTGAAGCTTGATCCTGTTTCCCCTGTCCCCCTAAATTAGATCCTTTATTAATAATAACCACTTATTACAGCACCTGCCACTTAGACCACTTACTATCATTATTAGGCAGGTCCTCAACCTTATTTATATTTTTATCTCCAGGGTCTAGTAAATTGTATAGCACAAACTTCAGTAGAACTTGAATGAATGAATAAATTCATCTCTTATTTTGGGAGTTTTCAGAGACAAACCCCCCTGATCACCTCACCTAATTGAACAGACTATGCCATTTTGTCAAAATAAAGAATTCATATATTGCCCTGGCCGGTTGGTCCAGCGGTAGAGCGTCGGCCTAGCGTGCGGAGGACCCGGGTTCGATTCCCGGCCAGGGCACACAGGAGAAGCACCCATTTGCTTCTCCACCCCTCTGCCGCGCTTTCCTCTCTGTCTCTCTCTTCCCCTCCCGAAGCCAAGGCTCCATTGGAGCAAAGATGGCCCGGGCGCTGGGGATGGCTCTGTGGCCTCTGCCCCAGGCGCTAGAGTGGCTCTGGTCGCAACATGGCGACGCCCAGGATGGGTAGAGCATTGCCCCCTGGTGGGCAGAGTGTCGCCCCTGGTGGGCGTGCCGGGTGGATCCCGGTTGGGCGCATGCGGGAGTCTGTCTGACTGTCTCTCCCTGTTTCCAGCTTCAGAAAAATGAAAAAAAAAAAAAAAAAAAGAAGAAAAAAAAAAGAATTCATATATTGAAAAAGAAATGTGTGAGAGAGGACAAAGGTAGAAATCAATACAAGTTTATGCAAGCAAGATAAAGTCTAAAGAACGTGCATAGAATCATTGTTACAATCATTATACACAATCATGTGAAAATAGCAAGCAACAAATAGGGTGTTCTTGGTCAAAAGTGAGGAAAGCCACAGCAGCTACTGAGTACCACAAAAGTGTTACATTGACCCAGAAGGAGAACTTCTTAAACAAAGCACACTCCTGTGTGAAGGAGACTTGCAAGAATATAATTCTGACAATCAGACATCCCTTGAGCACAAATTCTGGGCATGCCTTTTGAACAAAAAACTTAATGTGTAAAAATTGAAGGGCAAAAATCAGACACTGTTCCTGTGTACAATTTCACCATTTTCCCCACTGCGGGATGAATTGCAGAAAAAGGAGATAAGTGGGAAGTCTATTGAGACTGAAAAATGGGTCTGCTGTTTGTGCTATGTCGAACAACTCAGAATTCTTTACTGATTTGTAGAACGTTTATGGGCAAGAACATAATCAAATACAGCAAAGAGTAATTTTAATATTCAATAGTTTGTGGAGGAGATCTTATGGAATACTTATCATACCTTTGTGGCCTTTGGTAGAAAAAAAAGCCAACCCAGATCATTAAACTGATTTGAACCTGGCACTGACTTTTCCATGTAGACAAGCTTATTTTTTTTATTTGTTTTTTATTATTGGTGACAGAGACAGAGAGAGAAAGAGAGAGGGATAGACAGACAGGAAGGGAGAAAGGAGAAGCATCAATTCTTCTTTGCGGCACCTTAGTTGTTCATTGGTTGCTTTCTCATGTGTGCCTTGACTGGGGGGCTACCGGGGACTGAGTGACCCCTTGCTCAAGTCAGCGACTCTGGGCTTTAAGTTAGAGAGCCTTGCTCAAACGAGATGAGCCCGTACTGAAGCTGGCAACCTTGGGGTTTCAAATCTGGGTCCTCCGCATACCAGTCCAACGCTCACTGTGTCACCACCTGGTCAGGCGACGAGCTAAAACTTTAACATCCCCCCCCTTTTTTTACCATATGATTTCTTTCAAAATTCTTAATAGATATGGGGTTGCTGAATTTCCGTAAACTGCGGAAGGCAATGCACTCTGTTTGTTGTCACAATCAGAGCTTGAAGAAAACAGGTGGAAGGATTTAGGAACCTGCTTTGAAGCTTTAACACCAACTTGGGGGACTGTGGGGATTATGGCTGCTGCTGATGGCAAGGCTAGAAAAGTACCCTATTTCCCTGCGTGTCTTCACATTGACTCTCTGGTAAAATCTCTCTGGCTTATTTTTTATTCTGGCCCTTCTGTTTTGTCTCCCTCCCACTCCCCCCGCGTCGTGTTTCTGGCAATCAGTGCTGCCTAGGCTCTCTGAGACCAACTCCACTTTCCTTTGAGAAATAGAAAGAACAAAGTGAATTGGTTATTCATCGGCACGGCTTTCGCCATCACAATTCCAGCTCGTCAGTTTCATCGGGTGTTTTACAGCCAGCCTGCTATTCTGATAGAAGGCATTTTGAGTGTGCTGGCTTGACCCAGAATGTTATTGCTACAGCTCTCTGATGAAGATTCATATGGCACAGTGCCTTCTTGTCATTTCCAAAGCAACTGTGGCCATTTCAGGGTGAGGACTGCAAGATTAGGATGATTTTTTTTTCCTGGAACCTCGACCACATGCTTTCCAATCTATGGCCTCTCAGAGACAACATGGTCTGGACACTGACACAACTCATTTTTTTCTTCAGTGTGTGCTTCAGTTTCCTCCCATGGCAACTCAAGCCATTCTTCATTTGCTATTTAGTTTTCCAGAGTTTTATATTCAGGTATTGAAGAAAGACACTGCTCAAACATTATTTTATGTATTAAAAGTTTCACTGTTATTTGTGAAATATTTGAGTACCCTTTTCTTAAATGCCAGGAAAGAAATGGTTATAGAGAATTGTGTAGCATTCCTATCCCCATATCAACTGATGAAATCAGTCCTTTGGTTTGTTATTTTGAGGAAATGCTTTATGTGAGGTATTATGTCTTTGAGCCAAAGCATTATTTTTTTTTTCTTGAACCTTGATAGTACAATGTTGTAAACCATCTCTGGGTTTGGGGAAGTGCTGAGTATATAGTTGTAAAGTTGTAAAGTTGCAGAATATAAAAAACAATGTGTATATGTATTATCTTTTCACAGTTTGCAAACTGGCACCTACTAATTGTATTTCTTGCCAGTACATGGGTTATTTTCTTATGGTATTTTGTAGCTCTTAAATCTTGGTATCATAAATGGTAGTGTGTATCAATATATTCATCTCAAAGAAAAAAATCTATACACAATGATTCCTTCCAACTCTGCTGACAGAATCTTTTCCTTAGATTTGGATTCTGATTATGTCTGTCTATCCTTATACAGCTCCAGGGGGAATGGTACTCTATTAAATGGGGTCAAGATCTCAGTAAGAGTTCTCTAGACTCTCAGATTGCCTAAGTGAGAAGGTTTTAAGGCAATTAAATGTCAGTTTGCACCATCTTTAATGCTGCCATGAGAAAAATAAAAAAGGCTACCTAGAAAAATTATTTCATTTGAGCCCTTTAATCTACTTTATTTCAAATTTGTGAGGTATTGGTCAAATGAAGTACACTGTGTGCTACTCAATAAGGAGGATACATTCAGAGAAATGCATTGTGATGTGGTTTCTTGGTTGTGTGAACATCAAAACGGAGAGTTGTACAAACCTCGATAGCACAGCCTACTGCACAAGTAGGCTATGTGGTGTAACCCATTGCGCCTAGACTAGAAGCCTGTACAGCATGCCATTGTTTAAAACAACACGAGATTAAGTCAAGCACCGCAAAATATGATGCAATCAAGAGACGGTAAACATGAGATATATGAGGCTGCTACAGTTTTACAGCAAACTATTTTTTATAAGTAGAAAGAGTACACTCTAATGATAAAAAGTATAGTATAATCAATACATAAATCAGTAACATAACTTTTTATTATTATCAAGTACATAAAAGTATGTGCTATACTTTTACACGAGGGGTTGTGCGGTAGGTATTTTTTACACCGACATCGCCACAGTGTGTGAGTAATGCATTTCTCTATGATATTACAGTGCCTATAACATTCATAGAGAATAAAAATTTTCAGCTCCATTATAATCTTACAGGGCCACTGTCATACATACAGTTCGACACTGAGGAAAACATCACATAGACAAAGGGACACTGTAATAAATCATACATTTCTAACTGGGAAGGTCATGATGAGTGGTCGCCCCAGGCCTGGGGCCCATAACTTCTTCAGTGACAGGTTTTAAACCAGCCTTGCCCATTGTTCTGTGCATCAGGTTAGCACACTTTTGCAATGCCAGAAACAATACACCTGGAAGGCATAACCACCCTTAAGAAAGTATGTAGTATATATTTTTTAATTTTATTTAGAAAATTAAATTTAACAGTGTGACACTGATCAATGAGAGTACATAGGTTTCAGGTAAACATCTCTAGAGCATTTGAACAGTTGATTGCATTGTATACCCATCACCCAAAGTCAAATCATTTTCCGTCCATGTAATTTTATAATTCAGTCTCTGCCTTGTTCTCTTCCACCTTCACATAATCTTCCTTATAATCCTTCTAATTAAAAATGCAGAAAAGAAGCTACAAAACTGCTATTCTCTGGAACATTTTCTTCTTAGCAAATGTCATCAGTTTTGGCTCAAATAAACCCATAAGAATTCTCTACAGGTTTGTATGTTTCTTATGTCCACAATTGTTTTGTGGTTCATGATTGTTTGACTTGAATTATAATATGAATTACAATGTTTTTGTTTATATGAAAAAAAATGAATACAGAAAAAGGTGAAAAATAGACAAAAATAATTAAAATTAAAAAGGAAACAAAATGTTGTACTTGTAACTCACAAAACGTTTTGTAAAAAAATAAAAAATGAAGCAGAAAAACAAGGCCGTGGTGGACTTGCTCTGCCTGAGGAGACCCTGATGCCCTCTCCCCTATAAAAGGTGCTGTTTTCTGAAACAATCCTTTTCTTTTACTAGAAACTTTCTTCTCCTACATAGTTTCAGCCTATAAAAATCTTCAATTTTGTAAAAATTCTTAAAGAACATTTTTATACTCTAGAAGGAAAGCTGCCTGATTTATAACTCATTTAATAAAGACAATTAGATCTTTAAATGGACTTGGTTGAATTTTGTTTAACAGAATACATGACAGTGACTGTGGGAGCCACAGTGAACTTCTCATGCCTTTTGGGGATGACTAGAAACACAGGCGTGGTACCCCTGAACCCCCTTTTGAGTTCACTGACACTTTTACCATTATTGAGAGCTGTTGTTTAGTTCCTCTTGGTTCTGAGCTCTGCTGTTTTTGTGTTAAACGTCCAATCCAGTTGGATTTTTAGTCCATAGCTTGAGCTGGAAGATAGTTAAATGTGAGTCCATTTGGTTCATTCAGTAATTACCCAGTTGTTTGGAATCCCTTTCCTCACTTCTACTCCAAAGTCCCCATTTTCTTAGGGTTTCCTGGTTTAATCCTTTCCCCAATTCCAGTCCTCAGTCCCCATTTACTGGAATCTGCTGGTTTACTTCACCCTGCCGATTGTTGGTAGTGTGCAAAGCTGTCTATTGGCCAGTCTATAATAATACATTTTTGGCTGCTGATGGAGTATTAAGGTACCCATTTTTGTTTTTTGTAGATAAAAGCTAGTATTACAATTTTCACATTGAGAATTGTTGGTTGCTACTGGTTGGAATAGGGTTGGGTTTGACTTGATAATGGGACCTGGTTCAGGATTGAATTGCATCCAATTTAAGCTAGACTGAGGCCAATGGGAGGCATCAGGTAAATGAAATTTTGTTTTAATTAAAGTTAGTTGATATTGGAAATCTCAGAAGTTAAAAAAAAAGCTGCAAATATTGTTTGGCATGAGTCGAGTATTTAAGACTTGTTAGAGTGCTTGTTGCCTTAACAAGACTCCTGCGATAGACTGTGGTAAGTATTAGGTCGGTTCTAGGAATAACAAACCTCAACTAAAGAAACGAGCTCTTTTATACCCAAAGAGTTGTACACACTATCTTTCGGGACCCCTGTTTATTTGATGTTTTGGAACTATAGTCCAGGAAGTTGCAGATATCTAGAATGATGAAAAAATTTTACTAAAAACAACTTAGAATTATGATGACCTTTATGGGGAACATTCCAACTAGACAAGATTATTCAAGACGTTAATTTAAAAGCAAGGGATCTCAAATTGAGCAAAGAGAATGAAGTGCCTATTTTAATTGATATGCAGAAATTTTCAAAAAGCACGAAAATTCCAAAATAACTTTATTGAGAAATTAATTGCAAAGGCTATTGAAAAATTAAAGAGCAAAAACAGTACTTAAAACAAAAAAAATTATAAGACTGATATAACTTCTACTGTTCCCTTCTATCCTCTTTTGAGTGTTCATTCTACTCTTAAGAGAATATTCAATATTTATGTAGTTTTTATTTTTTTAATATTTTTAAATTGATTTTTAAAGAAAGGACAAAGTGAGAGTAAGAAATAGGGGGGGAGCAGCATCTACTTGTGTAGTTGCTTCCTATATGTGCTTTGACCGGGCAAGCCCAGGGATTCGAACCAGCGACCTCAGCATTCCAGGTCAATGCTTTATCCACTGCGCCAACACAGGTCAGACAGTATTTTTAAAAATAATACCACCTGAGGTTAGACGATTCTTTTTAGGTGTTTTTCACTCCTTGGTCTAAAGTTGAACTAAGGTTTATAGTAAAAGAATGTCTTAAACCCAGGGATCATCCTCAAAAATTTTGTCAATGGATTGCCTTGTGAGAATAGTCTGCAGAGGAAAATAAAATTTTGCGTTGCTATTTCCTTTCCAAATCCAGACCAACTGGTTATTGATTCTTTTTCTTTGGAAAATAAATAGATAGATATGGCATTTTTGCTTGTTTTGTTTTATGTCTGAAGAACTTAACTTGGTTTTCTGCCTGACTGGCATGTGTAGAATGTTGGTTCTTTCTTTTATCATTGGAAGTGACCTCAGATCTTGTGACATGTCTTAAGTGCATTGGGTTGTTTAATATTGCTGGAAATATTTACTGTTTTTCCCAGCTGAAATCTAATGAGATATTTGAAAGACTTTAATAACTTTATGATCTACCATTCGCCCAGTTTGAAAGCTGATATTCAAAGCCTACTAAATTTTATTAGGTCTTCTCCCCTAAACCCAGAAAAAAAAGAAAAACATTCTGACATATGTGAATGTATGTGACAGTCTTCTGATATAATTTAGATGACAACCCAATTTGAAAAATTTAGAACAGTTGTTCTTGTTTTAGAAATGTAGCCTTTATAGGACTAGAGATGTGGCTTCTAAAAATTATTCAAAGTCCATCAATTCCTTGTACCAATCCCCGGATCTCCTCTATTTGTCTCAAAAGGCTTGTAGGTTTGTAACAGTTTTGACCTGAAGAAACAAAGTCCTTCTTGGTGGATCTTGCATTTTTATTTTTGTGATTTGAGAAGTGAATGTTAATCCCTGTCTAGGTCATCTTTTAAAATACAAATATCAGGGAGGTAGTCTTTATATGGAAAATGAAAGGGGGAAATGCCATTTGAATAGATTCATGAGTCTTTAATTCATTTTGAATTTTTTCTTGTATCTGGTGTAAGAAGGTAGTCAAGTTTCACATATTTTTGCATGTATCTGTCAGTTCCTGCCACACCATTTATTGAATGGACTGTTTTACTCCAGTGTATATTCTTACCTCCTTTGTTGTATATAATTTGAACATAAAAGTGTGCGTTTATTTCTGGATATCTATTCTCTTCCATTGATTTATATGTCTGTTTTTATGCTAGTAACATGCTGTTTTAATTATTATAACCTTGTAGTATGACCCACCAGTTCCATTATTGAAATATATCTGAAGAAATTCAAAACATTAATTTGCCCCTTTATGTTCATTGTAGCATTATTTAAAGTAAGCAACCCAACTGCCCAGCAATAGACAACTGATGAAGAAAATATGGTACATATATGCAATGGAATATTACTTGGCTCTAAAAAAGGAATGGAATTTTACTATTTGTGATCAGATGAATGAACCTAGAGGATATTATGCTAAGTGAAATGAGAAAGACAAATAACATATGATTTTTTTTTATATTTGGAATCTGAAGAACAAAATCAACAAAAAAAACCAAACTAGACCCATAGATACAATGAAGAAATTGAGAGTTGCCAGATGGGAACCAGGTGGGCACTAGAATTATCAGGAGTATCAGGGGACCATTTGATAAGCTATACAATTATCTAACCACTATGTTGTACATTGGAGAAAAATATTTAAAACTCCCCTAATTATGAAAAAAACATGAGAAACAAAAGGTATAAATGCTTAAATATCTACAAAAAATATTGTCAGTAAGGAAAATAATTTAGTATGATAAAATTTTTCTAAGTAATCTAAACTTAGGTTTTAAAAACAGGTAGAATATATAGATGTAAGTGAGATAATTTCTAGGTAAACTTTAAAATAATTTTCCTGAATCTTTTTTGGAAATCTGAAACCTTAAGGTCTTCTTCAGTTAAATTAAATGATGAGTTAAGTCAAATTCATTGACTATATAGATTTTTTTCTAAATAAGATAAAATAATGAAACATTATTTACTGAATATAAGTCTATCTACTTTTTTGCTCACTTTTACAATGGAATTAAAAACATATGGGTCTGTTAGTAAATATTATCTGTGCCATACTTAGAAATGTTCTCTGATAAAGCATATATTTCTAGAAATTATAAAAAATATTTATATGTCTGCTAATCCAGAGAATGTTAATGTAAAAAACAGTTTTTAATTGCTTATTTCTTGGATGTCAGTAGTTATTAAAGGTTTCTAGGGGTTAAAAATTTTAATATATGTAATTAAAACTACTATAATTGAAGAGAAAATAACTTTATGTGTGGTGAAGAGTGGCTAAGATCTGAAATAAATGTAATTAAGTAAATTAGTTTCAATATCAAAAATAAGCTGGTACAAAATGTTAATTGAGTTTTCTATCTGCTTGAAAAACAAAATGTTCTTGGACTGTTGATCTGTTCTTGACAAGAAATTGTAAAAGACTTTATTTTTTAAAGCAATTTGCTTAGAAAACAAGAATTCTTTGTTCTGCCAAAATAATTTCTTGTGTTCAGAAGGCTGAAAATTCTGTATTATAAGAACTTAAGTGTTTCCTTTTTATGACTATTTAATTTTCTGTATTTGTCTTTAACATCATCTATTATCACTTTGGTTAAATGGATAACTAAGCATTATTTCACAGTGGTTTTTGATTGCATTTGCTTGTGTGTTTTATAGACCTCTTCAATATTTTTAACAAACTTTCCCCAAATCAAATTCTAAATAAAATCTTTTTGACACTGAACCAACATTCACACTTTAAAAAGTTCATTGAATTGTTTGGGGTATCATTAGTTAGTAAAATTATATAGGTTTCAAGCCTACAATTCTACAATACATTCTGTATATTGTATTGTTTGTTCACCACCCAAAGTTAAGTCTTCTATGTCACCACAACTTTGATGTTTTTAGGGTGGTATCCCTGGAACATTTCAAAGGATTTGTTCTCAATATGTTAATTTACCTAGGAAGCATTGTTAAATAAAAGTAATACTAAGTTTTCTTTATGTTGTTTCTGTATAGGTCAATGTTACATGTTTCAGAAATTCTGTGACATTCTTGGAAATCTGATATGTCTTAATATAATGTTATTAGTTATAATTCAGATTATTAACTTAAAATGTTGTATGTCACAGAAATAAGAAAATTTCCTTGTCAGTTGAATGGTAATGAATGCTCAAAAAATCTTTGAGCATCGACATTTTAAAATATTTGTCATTGCAGTCTTATTGTTTTTGTAAAAGTGTTCCTACAAAAGTGCTTAAACTTCATAGTGATTCATGCAAAAAGACTTTAAGGAAAAATTTTCTCTTAAGCTATGTATGACTCACAGCAATTTGGTTAAATATATCTTTGTAAACAAAAATGAAACATTTACTTTTTCTTCCTACTTGATCTCTCCAGAATGCAGTAACTCTTGAATATTTTTTCATGAACTTAATAAAAATCTATCCTTCTTATAACAGGATGCAACTGGAAATATTGGCTGCGATACCTGGGTTTTGACGGGATATTTATATTTGAGAGAGATGTGCATAGTATTAAAAATGACCAAATTGATTTAAGGAACTAAGGGTGAGTTTATGTAACCAATAAACTCCTTTGGAAATATTGGCTTGATACCTTTCTTAAAATGTTTCAGCAAAACAGCCTTAAAGAGAGATTATAGAGTCCACATAAATAATCAGGTCAAGATTCATGATAATAAATTAGCTTTACTAAGCTTATCTTTGATTTTTTTAAAGAATGGGTAAAAGTAGAGAGAAATCTTATGTTTGCCCCTTTGTCTACATTAAATTCTAGTCCTATTAATAGTCTTTGAGCATCGAACTGGGATGCAGAGGACCCAGGTTCGAGACCCCAAGGTCGCCAGCTTGAGAGTGGGCTTATCTGGTTTGAGCAAAGCTCACCAACTTGGACCCAAGGTTGCTGGCTTGAGCAAGGGGTTACTCAGTCTGCTGTAGCCCCACGGTCAAGGCACATATGAGAAAGCAATCAATGAACAACTAAAGTGCTACAATGAAAAACTGATGATTGATGCTTCTCATCTCTCTCTGTTCCTGTCTGTCTGTCCCTATCTTCCCTCTCTCTCTGTCTCTGTAAAAAAACAAAATAAAATAAAAACAAAGAAACAAACAAAAACAGACCCAATGTGAAGATGATTGCTCCCAGGATGGCAAACTAAGACATAATTACCCTTTTAGCCTTACCCAGGAATGTGACCTTAAACCACACAGTCTGAAATTTCCTTATCAGTGCTATTGAGGTCATTTGCTTATAAGACCCCAGCTTTTCTTTCTCCAAAGAATGGTGCCTTTACTTAAAAAAAATCTTTTCTTTTAATAACTTTCCTGTCTCAACAAGCTTCTGCCTGTAAAACCTGCCATTTTGGACAGCCTCTCAGAACCCCTTTCTAGTTACTAAATAGAATGCTGCCCGATTTGTGGAACATTCCATAAAGCCAATTAGACCTTTAAATTTGCTCGGTTAAGTTTTTATTTTTTAACAATTTTAACAATGTAACATCGTTTGGACCAACTTGAGCCATGCTGTTAAAGGATTGAAAGGCATATACTGAAGCAAATAACATGGTAGAACAGATTCTTTTTGTTTGTTTGTTTGTTATTATGTTTTGGGTTTGTTTGTTTGTTTTTGTATTTTTCTGAAGCTGGAAACGGGGAGGCAGTCAGACAGACTCCTGCATGCACCCGACCGGGATCCACCTGGCATGGGCATGCCCACCAGGGGGTGATGCTCTGCCCATCTGGGGTGTTGCTCTGTTGCAACCAGAGCCATTCTAGCGCCTGAGGCAGAGGCCATGGAGCCATCCTCAGCGCCAGGCCAATCTTGCTCCAATGGAGCCCTGGCTGCGGGAGGGGAAGAGAGAAACAGAGAGGAAGGAGAGGGGGAGGGGTGGAGAAGCAGATGGGTGCTTCTCCTGTGTGCCCTGGCCGGGAATCGAACTTGGGACTCCTGTACCCCAGACTGACACTCTACCACTGAGCCAACTGGCCAGGGCCTTGGAACAGATTCTTATGCCATCAGTAAAAATGAAATAAAGATTGAGTATTTCTTGTCAGAATTCAGAGCAATGTGATTATGTGCGTTTGATCCAGGTAGGTGTAAATGACAAGATTCAGACCTATTTATTTTACATTTATAAGACAAAACTAGTGGCCTTTGCAAGATTTTATGATCCTCTAAATTGTGAATGACCATATCAAATCAAATATTTTTCTTATTTATGAAGTACAGCTGTGTGGTAAATAAACAAACAAACAAACAAAAAAAAAAAACTGCCATCTAACACTTCCCAGAACTAAAGAAAGCTCATCTTTACTAACAGTGACCTGGTTGTAGAAAATGTGATGTCTTATTTTCCTGATGCATAGAGTACAGTGTAAAGTAAGCTAGGAAGAAATATCATACTAAAACAAGTCCTTTTTTGTTGTTGTTGTTGGCTGCAAAATGGCACCAGAATGTTACTGACAATTGGACTTTGGTTCAGCAACCTCAGTACTTGAATTCTGGTTCAGAAAGTATTTAGAGTCAAGACTCAAATACAAGCAAAAGTTGATTTAGAAAGTCATAGAGGTAGAAGAAGTAAGCCAGGGAAAAGGTGAGCCAGCTGGGCTGTGTAGACTCAGGAAACAAGTTACAGGGGTGAACGAAGGGCCCTTGGAGCTCAGGAGAAAGAAAGTGAAAATATACATGCCTAGGGAAAGGCTCAAATGTGAACTGAGGAAAGAAGAGGGTGGGGAAAGGCACCTGTGCTCATGTGCATGTGTGCTTGCACATGCATGCACACGTGTGATAGAGAGAAAGACAGACAGATAAAGAGAAAGCTCAGAGTGCTAAGTCCTTGTAAGGCCAATAGCTGCAGCCACCATCACAGCTGCCTGGCCTAAGCAGGTTCGCATTTGATTTGGACAGATGGTAATGAAACAACAGAGCCAAGAACTGGCGGGCCATTAGCTTTAATCCTAGCTTGCACCCGGCGGGCAAGAAATACACACAGTGGAAAACACTTCCCTTTCCATTCAGGGCTCCCAAAGCAACTGACTTATCCAAATTTTCCTAGAATCAAAGGTTTGTACCTCACCAGCCTTATTCACCTTCATTCTCCATCTCCTTCTCTCTGCATAAACTCTGCACAAACTGGCTTCTCCTTCAGCACTCAGCCATCTTGGCTGCTTCTCTCCTCTCCTCCACATGGCCTTTCTCTGCTCTGCTTTCCTCCAGCATGGGCTCCTCCTAGAACGTAATCACTCTTCCCCAGAACAAGGTGATCTCTCTTCCTTTTAAAACCTTTTGGTGCAAAAGCCCTTCCCCAAAACACATTAATATAATCACGCCCATCCCAAGCAAGAAGGGCAACCAATATTATCACCTGGGCCAACGGGCTTCCACGTGGGCAGCGCCATCTTTAACAAAGTGAACATAATATATTTTATCTGCCCAACAGTCCTTCATCTTGAAAGGTTTTATCTGGAGGTCTCAGGGAGAATTTTAATAGACTATTCATCAGTTCTCCAGGTATCTCTCTTCAGGGTCATGGTCCACTGATTGGTCAGCACCAGAGAAGAGTCATTAGTCATTGCAGCTGGTCCTAATTTCAGCTATGATGTCACCCCTCCTGGCTTTGCTGCTTTTCTGGGCCTGGAGCTGAAACACAACTGAAGCCTAATTTTATTATCTCTTGGGCTTAATGCTTAAGGGAGTGGTTGTATGGCAGCAGTATGAGGCTACTCTCTTTTTGTACCTCCTTAAAGGGGGTCCATTGTATGGCTGGCAACATTTCAGGTACGGAAAGGTCAAGGGAGGGTCTGAGTTACATGACCAGCAATATGCTAGCAGCAGCAAGGTCACTCTCGGGGTGAGGTAGCACCTTACAATTGTCCATTGCTAAGCACCCAGGGCTTTCTGCCCTGGTGACTTGTCACTGGCCTACTGTTCCCAGTCTGCTCATGCCTGTTTAACTGCCTACTACATTTTCACAAATACAGTTATCTTTCTAATGGTGTTTTACATACAGCAACGTTGTACTTTTAAGTGTACCCTCTTTAACATGTCCTAGAATTAAAACACTAAACACATATGTATTTTTAAATGGAAGAGAGGGAAAGATGGGTTATTTTAGCCAAATTAAATTCAAGCGCCCTACTCTAATAAAATTTAAGCTAGTTGGTACCCATTTCTTTCAGCTACAACTTGATACCTACACCATTTTCTTTTAAATTGTTTCAAAAATGATATGAAGAAACTTTCTTGATAAGTATAAAACTGCCAAGCCAGGGTCTGTGAGTTCACACTTTGTAGAAAGTGTTGATTGAATGTGAAAAGTCAAAACAATGCAGTTCAATTAAGCTCTTGAAGAAAACACGGAAATCACAAATCTTGGAGGCCCTGTAAAAAAATCAGAGATTTTACCACCTCAGACTTTCTCTTTTCCTTCTTCAAATATTTGAAGCAGGTTCTATAAAAAATGTTTCTCCCTAGGACATTTCATCTTTTTTAAAGTGTCGAATGAAAGTTCTGTGTTTTTAACTGAGCAACACACATCAAATAGATTTGTAGATTTTGGTGATTGACAGCTGTGCCATATCTCATAAAATGCTGTATAAGAGATGAATTATTGTAGTGAAGCTATCCTACAATATATTTTTGTCTTAATGGCATGGTGTGTATCATGTTCCAATTTCAACCTCCTTGTGGTGGCAAAATATATGCATACTATTTTTGCATATAATCAAACAAGACTTTGAAATGTTAAGAACGCTAGTAAGAAGAATAGTCTTACTCAATCCATCAGAATTAGAAATTGTTTTGGAGATATTTAGTGCAGTGATTATTATAGAAATTATCTAGTATATTACTATGGTTCAGACTGCCTTGAAATTTTCAATATATTCTTGAGAATATTTTGTGAGTTTCAAAATCAGGTTTCATTCATTTGCAGTGAAGGAATATGACTTGTTACATTTTGAGTTGCCATCTTTCCAGGTGTCATTAACTACCAAAAAGTGTATCTTGTATGCATAAAACTAGTCTATTTGATTTTCACTTGGGAATTAAAATTAGAATGAGTCATCAGCCAAACTGAGCTACATGAAAAAATTTATGCAATATTGAAAAAATTTTAGGGCCCTCATTAGACACTGAGCAGCTCTCTGATTATTAAAATAAATATCTTTCCTTCTGGATATTTTATGAGTTCATCCATGCTTTACTTAGGGGTGAGTGTTCCTTCCCCAGAACTGTTGTTTGAAATAAAGATTTTAGTACAAAATTGGGTTTAAAGGATCATAAAGAAAGAAGTCCTTCTGCTAGTGCACTAAAATGTGTGACTAATATTAGAGATAAGTAGAGAGGCTGTAAATTCTAATAGAATTTATTATTATTTTTGTGTTCCTTACTCCCATCACCAATTCTTTTTCTTTTTCTTGTTTTTGGTGCTCCAGAGTTTTTCTACTGAACTCTAGTTTACATGGAGTGGAGGACAGATCTTAAATGTGTAGGTCAATCAATTTTGATAAAAACTTTCTATTACCCACACATCCATATATATATAGGCTATATTGACTCTAAACATTAAATAAAAAAACATTTTTTTGTGCTTTGTCCCAATCAATTTTTGACCTTCAATTTCTCTTACTTCTTTCATCATTGATTAGCTTTGCCTGTTCTAGAACTCTATGTCAATAAAATCACATAACATAAACTCTTTTATGACTGGTTTCCTTTGATACTCATAATGTTTTCTGAGGTTAATCCATATTGGGCATGTATTGGAAGTTCATTTTTTTATTGTTGAATGAAATTCCATGATATAAATATATCATAATTTACTGGTATTCTCTTGTTTATGAACACTTCAATTGTTTCTAGTTTTTGCCTATTTTGATAAAATACTGTAAATATATTTTTACATAGGCTTTTTTATATTTATGTTTTCATTTCTCTTGAGTAAACTCCTTAGAATAAAATTACAAGGTCGTTAAGAGAGTGTATTTTTAACTTCATAAGAAACTGCTAAACTGTTGTCATACTAGTTTAACATTTCACACACCCATCAGCAGTATTTGAGACCATCAGTTGTTATACATGTTTGTCAACATTTGGTGGTGTCAGTTTTTTAAATGTTAGCCATTTTGGTGAGTATATAATGGTATTCCATCATATTTTTAATTTGTATTGATTGTTGATTAATGATGTTGAGCACTTTTGTATGCTAATTGGCCACTTGTATTTCATTCTCTGTGAAGTGTCTGTTCAAGACACTTAGTAATTTATAGAATTTAGTTTTTAGCTTTATTTTATTGCATTGAAGTGGTTCTTTATATATACTGGATTTCAGCTATTCATTAGTTATATGTTACAATTATAATCATACTGTTTGTGGTTTGACTTTCATAGTCTATTGACATCTCTTGATGTAAAGATGATTCCAAATTTATTTGTTTTTTTTTAATTTCTTAGAGTCCAATTTATCCCTTTTGCTTTCTTTTTAAATTAGTAATTTCTGTGTACTGTAAAGGAGAATTCTGTCTATTACATGATTGTGAAGAGATTCTCTTATGTTTACTTCTGTATGATTTACAATTTAACATTTATGTTTAGTTCTTTAATCTGCCTAAGATTAGTTTCTATGTATTTTATGAAGTAGTGTCTGTGTGTCATTGCTTTTAGGTAGACGTCCAGTAGTGTCTGTGTGTCATTGCTTTTATGTAGACGTCCAGTTATTCTGACTCTATTTGTTGAAGAGACATTTCTTTATCCATGGAATTGCTTTGACATCTTTTTAAAGTAGCAATAGATGTATAAGTGTAGCTTTAAATTGATCTTCATTCTCTTCCATCTATCTATTTGTCTATATTCAATTTACTACTGCACTGTCTTGATAGCAGTAGATTTATAGTACGTCTTGATATCAGATAGTCTAAGTACTTTAAATTCGTCTTACTCTTTTCCAAGATTGTGTTGGTTATTTTAGGTCCTTTGCTTTTCTGCATGTATTTTAGAATTAGCTTCTCCATTTTGGGAAAAGAAAATCTGTGGGGATTATAACTGAGATTACGTTGAAACTGCAAAACAATTTGGGAGAACTGACATCTTAATACCATTGACTAATACCTTATAGACTTCTTGTCTAGTGGTTGTAACAATTTTTGACAAATGAATATTAAGACCTCCAGTTATGATTGTGGATTTGTCTATTACATCTATTACTTTCTATAGTTCTGTGACTTTTTCTTTATATATTCTGGAGTTCTGTTATTAAGAACATGTGCAGTTGAAAATATGTCCTCCTGATACATTCACACTGTTAGTAACATGAAATATCTATTTTGCTCTGGTGATAGTTTTATACTAAGAATTACTGTTTCTGATAGTTTTATAGCCACTGTAGCTTTGTTATGATCAAGGTTTGCATGGTATACCTTTTAGAATTTTTTATTATAATCTGTCATATTTCTGTCTTTATGTTAAAGGAGTATCTCTTTAAGATAGCGTATAGTTGTGTCCTCATGTTGGGTTTTTTTCTTTTTTTTAAAGTTGGTCTGTGCTTTTCAATTAGAATATTTTGTCAATTTCCATTTAATTTAGTTATTGATAAAACTAGGTAAAATTCTTATTATTTGTCTGCTATCTGTCCCATGTCTTTTTGTTTTTGTTCCTTCCCTGCCTACTTTTAAGTTAACCAATAATTTTCTTTTTGTATTTAGTTTTATCTTCCCCATTGTCTTTTAATTGATATTATTTGTTTTAATTTTTTAAGGGTTGCTTTAGTGGCTGCTATAATTTACCAATGTTATACTATGTCATATAGATTGTAAAAACTTTGCTATTTTATATTTCTATTTATTTTCTTTCACTCTTTATTATTGTTGTTGTACAGTTATCAAACACAGTATGTCACTGTTACTGTTACTATTGTTGCTATTACTTTAAACAATGATCTTTCCAATGTGATTACTTCTTTATTTTTTGATTGATTGGTTTTATAAATACAGAGAGAGGAGGCAGAGGAGAGAGAGAGAGAGAAAGAGAGAGAAAAAGATAGAGAGTGAGAGGGAGTGACGCTTTCATTTGTTGTTGCACTTAGTTGTGCATTCATCTTATCCATAGCTTCCTGTATGTGCCCTAACCCAGGATCAAACACATAAGCTTGGTGCTTCAGAACAATGCTCTAACTCAGTGGTCCCCAATCCCCGGGCCATGGACCGGTACCAGGCCATGGGCCATTTGGTACCGGTCCGCAGAGAAAGAATAAATAACTTACATTATTTCCGTTTTATTTATATTTAAGTCTGAACAATGTTTTATTTTTTAAAAATGACCAGATTTCCTCTGTTACATCCGTCTAAGACTCACTCTTGACGCTTGTCTCAGTCATGTGATACATTTATCCATCCCACTCTAAAGGCCGGTCTGTGAAAATATTTTCTCACATTAAACCAGTCCGTGGGCCAAAAAGGGTTGGGGACCACTGCTCTAACTGACTGAGTAGTACCCAAAGCGACTACTTTTTGTAGCTCTGACTTTCCAGCTGGTATAATTCCTTTTTATAGTTTTTTATAATACAGGTCAACTTTACTTGAAAATGTCTTTAATTTGCCTTCATTTTTGAAGGACATTTTTACTGAATATCAATTTTTAGTTGAATAGTATTTCTTTTCCAAAGTTTAAACATGCCAGTCCATTGTTTTCTGGATTGCATAGTTTCTGATGAAAAATCAGCATTCTTGTTATTCTTTTATATATAATGGGTCTTTTTTCTATATGTTATATTTCAAGCAATTTTGTTATGATTTATGTCCCTAAATGTGGTTTTCTTTGTGCTTATTTTTCTTGAGGTTTATTTAGACTCTTGGATCTATGTATATATATTTTCATAAAATTTTGAAAGATTTTGTCCATTATTTCTTTAAACATGTTTCTCTGTCTCAATGTCTCTTTTTTCATTCTGGGAAACCTAACTTATTACATGTTTGAATGCTTAATATTGTCACTCAGGTTACTGAGACTATTTTTATTTTTTAACCTTTATTTCTTTCTGAGCATTCATTTGTATAGTATTGTTGCCCTATTTTCAAGTTTATTAATTTTTCATCAGTGTTGAATTTGCTATTGAATCCATCTACTGATGTTTTATTTCAGTTTTGTAGGTTTCATTTTACAAATTTTTATTTTTTGTAGTAATTCCCTTTAGTCTGTTAAGATTTTTCCATCTGTTTATTCAATATGCTCATTTTCCTTTAAATCCTTGAACTCATGTATAATAGCTTTGTTAAACTTACTTTCTGCTAATTATAACATGTCATTATTATTGATTGATTTCTTCTGATTTTAGGTCACATTTCCATTTTTCTTTATAGGTTCAGCACTTTTTGTTATTATTACCTGTTGAATACTGGATGCCATATTTTTGAGTGTCTAAGGTTTATTATCTTCCTTCAAGGCATAGTCAATTTTCTTTTTTTACTGGCAGATAATTAAGTTATTTGTGCATTGACTTGATTTTCTTTCTTTTTTCCTTTTTTCTGCCACCAGCTTGAATTTTTTGAGGCTTCTTTTTTAAGCTTTGTTAGGACAGGTACAGAGCAGTGCTTGTTCAAGAATGGAAGAAGCCTTTTGCGTTAGGTATGCATCTAAGTGTCATCTGAATGTCTATGTTATTCAGTAATGTCTCTCTGTAGCATTGATCAGAATTTGAATGGCTTATAGTACTTTGCAAATTCTGGAATCTCCTTTTAGTTCATGGACTCATAATAGTTGTTTTCTGTCATGCATGTATGTAGCTTAGTATTCAGCTAAAGACTCATTAGGACCCTCCTGTGGATTTTCTGGAACTTCTCTGAATAGCTTCCCATTTTCTGTTATTTTGCTTCACAAATTCCAGCCATCTACACAGCACCAAGCTCTAAACTCAACAAGATTACTATGCTCTGTGTTTCACATCTCTGTGATGCAGTCTAGACAGTGCCTCTTGACAGAAGGTTAGGGCTCATCTCCAGTGTATTTCTTATGTTAGCAATCATAATCAGCACTGTCTATTGTATACTATCTGAAAACAATTATTTCATATATTTTGTCAAATTTTATAGTTACTTACAGAGGGAGGGCTAGTCTATTACTAAGTACTCCATCATGGTTCAAAGTGAAATTTATAAAAAAAATTTTTAAGTAAAATTATAGTTCTGCCAATTTTTTAAAACAATTTTGAACCTACATAAAAGTTGAAAATAGAGCATGTGCATCCTTAACTTAGTTTCACCAAATTATTATAATATTTTGCTAAAGTTGACCTATGTATCTTTCTTTTTATCTATGATCTATTATTATCTATATACTACTTGGTAAATTTTCCAAAATAAAGTTACAAATAGCATGGACCTTACCTTTAAACATTTCAGCATGTGTTTCCCAAGAACAAAAAAAATTATCTTAAATAACCCAATACCAGTGTCACATCTATGAATTTAACATTGTTAAAGAATTATTACCTAATAGTCTATAAAACTTACTCAACTTTTTCCCAAAGTTCTTTAGAATTTTATTTTAAAATCTAGGATCCATTCAAAGGTCACTTACTATATTTGATTTGTTATATCTCTTTAGCTTCCTTTGATATAGAATAACCCACCTTGCCTTTGAAAAAATTGACATTTTTAAAGAGTCAGAACAGGTATGAGAGATTCTCTCATCATGATTAGATTTAGGTTATCCATTTTAGCAAGAAATATATGCAAAGTTGTGTACTTTCTATTGCATCATATCAATTTCACATGTAATCAGTTCATTTTGTTCTACATGATGCTACTTGATTGATTACTTCTTTAATGTTATTTATACCATTTTCTCCAATGTAAGGTATTTATTGTCTTTTATAATCAATATGTAATTTGTGGACTGATATTTTGAGACAATGTGAGTGTTCTGTTACCCAGTATCTTTGCACTGAATGGTTTAGTAACCATCAATAATCATCACTCAAATTAATTTATTGCATTGTAGGTTGCAAAATGGTAATTTTTCCATTCCATCTACATTTATTATCTAAAATTGTTTTGTAATAAAACTCATATTTATTGTATCTTAGAAAAATACATTTTTGAAAACTAAATGAAAATTCTGAAAAATAAAATCTTTAGTATTATACAGTTTTTAGTGTCCCTGATACACCATGACTCTCTATAACAGTTATTTAAGACACTACTTCATCCCAGAAAGCTTCCTCATGTTCCTATCTAATCAATTGTATTCCTGTTTCCCAGAGATAACCACTGTTTTGTTTTTTCTCACCATAAATTAGTTTTTCTGTAGTAAAGTTTCAAATGAATGAAACTATACAGTATGTAATCTCTTGTATAAATTTTATTTCTCTAATCAACATATTTTTAAGATTATTCACATTGTTGCATGTATTAATAGTCCCTTGTCATTGCTGAGTTGTATTTCTTTATATTTATTTTCCAGTTTGTTTATCAATTTTTCTATTGATGAACACTTCGGCTCTTTTTATTTCTTTTTGTTATTAAGAATAAAGCTTCTATAAACATTGTGGTGGACAGACTCTTGGTTGTTTTTCCATAATTCTCACTACCTGGTGATTCCCTCTCCTTCAGTGCAGGGAATACCTGTGACTTCATTTTAATCAACAGATATAGTACAAGTGAAGTTATGTCGCTCCTGTGATTTTTGTTATATTATATAAATCTCTGTCTTGCTAGTTATCTTTTTCTATAGACTCCCTACCCAGATTGTAAAAAAAAAAATCATGTTAAGGACAAGCACATGGAAAGGAGATAAAGGAAACCTCCAGCAAATGGTAAGCTAAAAGCTTCAGCTCCTTAACCACATGGAAATTAATTCTTCCAACTGAAGCGAGATTTGAACTGGATTTGTACCCAGTGGCGTGAAAATATATCCCAGCTGACACTTTTGCCCTCTTGTGAAACACTAAACAGAAGACCCAGTTAAGATGTGTTTGAGTACTTGGCTCACAAAAACCATTCTGTAATAACTTATGTGTTGTGGTCCTGGCCCTATAGCTCAGTTGGTTAAAACATTGCCCTGACATGCAAAGGTTGAGGATTCAAGCCCTGGTTAGGGCATATACAAGAATCAACCAATAAATGCATAAATAAGTGAAACAACAAATCGATGTTTCTCTCTCAAATAAATAAAATTTAAAAAAATTATATTGCTTTATGCAACTAAGCCTACAGTAACTAGTTATGCAATAATAGATATGTAACACACCATTCTTATAGTATAATCAAGCTGTTAACTTAAGTTTTCATTTATCTTTATTTAATACTTAGAATTGGAATTGGTGGTTTATCAGGAAGGTACATGTTTAGTATTATAATAAATTCCAGATTTTTCTCCAAAATAGTTTTTACCATTTTTACATTTTTACTAATAATGCATATGAGTTACAATGACTTTATATCTTGATAACATTTAGTGCTGTCAGGTTTTTTTTTTTAATTTTAGCAGAACTGTTAAGTGTATAATGGTATCCCATTATGGTTTTAGTTTTCACTTCTTAGATAAATGGTATTGAGCCATTCCTATACTTATCAGCCGTTTGAGTGCCTTTTTTTGAAAAATGTCTGTTCAATTTGTCCAATTTTTAATTTATTTTTGGTTTTTTATTTCTTATTTGCATATATCTTTTAATACATACTGAACACCAGTCTTTTATATTTACTTTGTTTTGCAATTATGTCCTTCCAGTCTGTGGCTTGCCTATTTTTTATTTTCAATTTGTATTTTAATAAGAAATTTAAAATTTTGATGGTGTAGTATATCATTTAAAAATGATTTTATTTGTTGAATTCAGAGAGAGAGGAAGGGAGAGAGAGACAGACAAGAACAAGAAGCTGTTCCTGTATGTGCTCTGACTGGGGATTGAACTGGCAACCTCTGCATTTCGGGGCAATGTTCTAACCAACAGAGCTATACAGCCAAGGCTCATTTTTTTCTTTTATAGTTTTTATTTTCTATAATCTTAAAAACCTAACTTCTCTAAGTCAAAAATATTTTTTTATTTTTTATTCTAGTCTTTGTTTTAGCTTTTATGTTTATGATTTACACAAATTAATTTTTTCATTAGTAAAGTTGAAGGTGAAGGTTCTTTTTCTTCCACTGCCTTTATGTGGATATTCAGTTACTCTAACATAAGTGTTAAAAAGACTTTTTCAACAATTGGATTGTTTTTTCACCTTTGTCAAAAATAAAATAACCAGAGAAGTCTGTGACTACTTCTGGGTTCTCCGTTCTGTTTCTTCGGTCTGTTTGTCAATCCTTATACCAATGCAGTGGTTTCTCAATCAGCTTAGCATATACTGAAATCATGTTGAATAAATGTCCAGATTCATTTTTTTCAAAATTTGTTCCATATTCTAGTTTACTTATATTCTCATATAAGTTTTAGAATCAGTTTATACATTTTTACCAAAAAATTCTATCCTGCTAGAGAATGATTGTTATTGTTTTCAATCTATAGATTTGTAGGGCCGAAAGTCATCTTAACAACTCGATCCTTTCATTTTCTAATTATTTGCTGCTTGTATAACAGCAACATTATATTTATATTAGATTTATGACTCTTACCTTTGTTAACTGGAAGAATAGGCTAGACCCATTTCTGGTGCAAATAAGAGGTTTTTTTTTTTTACCTTTTTTTTGTGTGTGTGAGCGAGAGAGACAGAGACAGAGAAAGGGACAGACAGACAGGAAGGGAAGAAGTGAGAAGCATCAACTCACAGTTGTATCACTGTAATTGTTTATTGATTGCTTTCTCATATCTGCCTTGACTGGGGGACGTCAGCTAAGTAAGTGACTTCTTGCTCAAACTAGAGAGCTTGGGCTTGATCTAGTGACCTTGGTTTTCAAACCAGCAACCATAGAATCATGTCAGGAACCCATGCTCAAGCCGGTGAACAAGTGCTCAAGCTGGATGAGCCCGCATTCAAGTTGGAAACCTTGAGGTTTTAAACCTGGGTCCTCAATGTCCCAGGTAGATGCTCTATCAACTGGACCATGACCACTCAGGCCAAGACTTTCAAATACACATGAAAATCTGCTTGGTCTCCACATTTTTTCTTAAATCATTATACCTCTCTTCCCCACAGCTTGCTGGCAGCTGATTTCATCATTAACAACTATATCATTCTATATGACTTAGTGTTCAATAAAAGTATCCCAGCTGTCCTTAAGAACCATTGACTTGCTAAAATTGAATGGGGCAACCTAGATTCCCTGTCACTTGTAGATTATGTGGTCATGGTTTTCAAACCCACAGATGCTACATCAAAACCAGATGTTTATATGTGTGTGTGTTTAGAAATTTATACTTGTGTTTGTAAATAGGATGATTTCTGTTTTATAGATGACTAAATGGCAACAGTGACAATAATATGCTACTGAAACAGTGAAGTCAAAATTGGAAACAGATGGACCTTTGACTAATTTGTATTTGACTTATAACAGGAAGAAAGCCAGAAGAAGAGATAGGTTTTCAAGCCTTTTTATTTTATTTTTTGTATCCAAGCACTGTCTTTTTTTCACAAGAAATATTATGTTAAGTCCAAATAGAAAACAATAAGAAAAAAGCAGAGATGCTCTGGTTTAAGTGGAGATTGAGGTCTTAGTTCTCATGCATTATGTGGGACATTTTTTATCATACCGGAGTTTCGGAGGAAAAGTTGAGAAAACACAGATGGTTTCAAATACCATATTTTTAAAAAGTAAGGACAATATTCTAGTCCTTAAGTCTGCTTTAGCTATTTACAAAAACTTCTGTGTCTGAGCAAGTCACTTAGTCTTCTCTTAGTATTAGTTTTTCATTGTCAATTGAGGAACGTGATATCTGTTGTAGTTTCCATAGAGTTACTATAGGAATCCGATCAGATGATATATATGAAATGGTCTTTAGAAACTGTAAAAAATTTTTTAAATGTAAAATCATATTATCATCATTATGAAAGCTGTTCTGTCAATGCAGGAACGTTTTAGTGATAAAACAGTATGGCTTATAAAACAAAGTAAACTGCATGCTTTAAAGAAGTTGACATCTTAGCCCTGGCCAGTGGCACAGTTAATAGAGCTTCACCCTGGAGTGCCAAGGTGGCTGGTTGAAGCCTGGTGTTGCTTATCTTGGGGTTGTTGACTCCATCCCCGAGGTCACTGGTTTGAACCTCAGTCACAGCACATATGAGAAGCAATCAATGGCACAACTAAGTGGAATAATTAGTTGAAGGTCATCCCCTTACACCAGGGTTGTAGGTTCAATCCCTAGCCACATATTGAATACAAGACTCAACAGTGAATGCATGGAACAACAAATCAATGTTTCTTTCTTTCTCTAAGATGAATAAATAAAAATTTAAAAAATAAAATACAGAAACTGAAATCTTGTCAGCAGTCTTTTTCTCATTGGTTTTTATCACATGTCTTACTATCTGTGGGAAGTAGACGATACCTGTATGGTAAACTGAAGCAGACCAACCACAAAGCAGGGGATAAAATCGCTATAAATATACAATGTATCTGACTCTCAGAACAACGTGGTGTAATAGTGGTAATGAAAAGCAAGAGATAAGGTGGACTATTTTGAAACATCACCAGTGAGTTTCAACTACCAGTTTCTAATAGCTACAAACCCTGTAAAACACCAACCATGGCTATGACTGAAAGTGTTCTTTTATAGCCACTTTGAAGAAACTTCTACTTAGATGTCTGTTTCATAGACCTGAGGCCTGAATATTTTATCTCCGAATATGGATGATAATGGCATCAGCATTCCAAACCAACTATCAGGATTTGTGTTGAAAGTTACCAAAGTCAAGCATAAACAGTTCTTCCAATGACTTTTTATTAAGAGATCTGAATAAGTGTAATGGTCTGACCTATAGTTTACTTTTGAATGCATAAGCATCTGAAACTTGAGGTTATCTACTTCTGTTCCCAAGCCAAATAAGCACTTGAAAGCAAACAGAAAAAAGAAATGTCAGATTCTCTAAGAAGAAGGCAACTATTTCAGCTTCTCTGTTTCTATTCAGAACACACCCATAACAAATATAATTTAAGTCCACATCATAAATATTTCACAAGAAATATTTACCAGTTCCCAGAACTTGAAGTCACCTCTTTGGACAATGGACCATTCTGAAATATGTCATCATCCTTATCTGGGAGACAGCAATCACAGCATATTTATTCTGGTGTACCTTATTTTGGTAGAAAATATCTCTAAAGACTATTGCAGTTCCCTCTGAATTATATAGAAATAAAAATGCTCAGCCTGACTTGTGGTGATGCAGTGGATAGAGCATCAACATGGAATGATGAGGTCGCTGGTTCAAAACCTTGGGCTTGCCTGGTCAAGACGCAGAGGAGAAGCAAACAATGAACAACTAAAGTGAAGCAACTATGAGTTGATATGTCTTGCTCCCCTCTTTTTTCTCTCCTCTCTCTATAAAATCAGTCAATACATTTTAAAAAATTAAATAAAAAATAAAGATGTCCAGCTTCATTGTGATTGTTTTTATTGTTCTGTCATCTAAACATTGCCTGGAAATCAGGAGGTATGAGGAGCCTGCTGATTGGATGCAGTGCTTTTGCATTGGCTTGGAAAAAGACAGAAGGCACCAAGTCTAATAACTTAAATAAATTTCCTAGAAAAATCTAAACATTATTTTTGGTTATTGTTATTCTAGACTACTAAATAGTCCTTTATCTTTCCTTATAAACAAATATTAGTGAAGCGTATTTTGTAACCATAGAAAGCACTTTTTTTTTACATGTAAATATATGGCTTCCACTCTGCATGAAAATGTCTTGATTTTCTGTGAAACACATGCATCTAAGAAATTCAGGGTCTAGCAACAGGGCAATATGGGTAATGGTAGATAGTAGAAATAGAGCACTATGCACAACTCAATTAAACCATAACACATAGGGTCTAAGATAATTATCCCACTTACTCTTGTTAGAGAAAAAAAATTCAAGCAAGTAAATTTAAAAAAATAATTGGTTTTATAAAATGATTCATGAATTAGAGAGCATTCCATGTCAGAAATAGAAAGGATCTCAAGAAGTTGTACAAAATGAAAGGTTTTTCTAAGCAGAAGGATGGTGGGAGAGGAGATTAAAAGAGTGGATTGTTTCAGTCAAGGTCATCTTCCCTTAAGGAAAGCCAGGGAGTGTTATGAGGCACATTACCTCACTAGTGTTGGCCAGGCATTGCAGAGTAATTGGCTTAAATTGATCTAAAATTCCACTGCTGAGAGACATTGAATCTTCAGGTTAGTTATATAGTTATCAAGCCTTGGTGGGGCTTATCACAATGATTCCATTTTGGGTCTGGTGTTTTTTTTGTTTGTTTTTTTTTTAGTGAAAGGAGGGGAGGCAGAGAGACAGACTCCCATAGGCACCCTGACCAGAATCCACAAAGCAAGCCCCACTAGGGGGCGATGCTCTGCCCATCTGTGGCCACTGCTCCATTGCACAGTAACTGAGCCATTTTTTAACACCTGAGACAGAAGCCACAAAGCCATCCTCAGCACCCGGGGTCAATTCACTTGAACCAATTGAGCCATGGCTGCATGAGAGGAAAGAGAGAGGGAAGAGGGATGGGGAAGGATGGAGAAGCAGATGGTCACTTCTCTTGTATGCCCTGACCAGGAATCAAACCCAGGACATCCACACACTGGGCTGATGTTCTACCACTGAGCCAAACCAGCCAGGGCTATTGCTTCTTTTTAACGCTCTCTGAGTCATGATCATCAGAGCAAGCTTCTGATATGTGGGAGAGCAAGGGATTAAACAGAAGTATTGTATTTAAAGAGATAAACATAAATGAAGTAATTAAAGGTCCAGCTCCAAGTATAATACCTTGAATATTGTGACCACCTAGAAGGATTTGCTGCCTTGTTGAAATTACTCTATTTAATCTAATTTATCTACCTCCTTTTGGTTCATTTGTAAAATAATGTTAAACAAACTTTTAGGAAAAAACAATGGAAGAATATTTTTATACATTTAGTGTAGGGACTTTTTTAGTAGATACAAGAAATAGTAACCAGAAAAGATCTATATATTAGACTCCATTAAAGATGAGAACTTCTGTTCACTGAAATAAAAAGCCTGAAATTGAGAAAATGCATTTACCATATATATATATACTCTCATATATATATATATATATGGTCTACCGGAAAGTTCTGTCTGTTTCTATCACAACAAGTTTCGACATGTAAGCACATGTTTATTTGGCGCATGTGTGCCTCTCTATTTTTATCACTTAATGGATACATACTGACGTAGCAAGTTAACTAAAACAAAGTTGATTCACATTAGTCTTATGTGTGAAGTGATAGTGTACCCATGGCTACTGATAAAGTTCATTTACGCCACTGTAATTTTTACGAATTTCAACAAGGAAGAAATGCTACAGAAGCATGTCTGTCACATCCACCATATTCCCCGGACTTAGCACCCTCCAACTATCACTTGTTTTTGTCCTTACAAAATTTTTTGAAGGGTAAAAAATTCAAAAATGAAGAAGATATCAAACAAGCACTGGTTCTATTTTTTGCATCAAAAGATAAAACATTTTTCAAAAATGGGATATACAAATTGCCCTCAGGCTGGCAAGAAATCATTAATAATAATGGCAATTATATTATTTAATAAAGTTTATTGACGGTAAGAAAAATTTGTATTTTGTTTTATTCCAAAAATGGACAGAACTTTCCAGTAGACCATATATATATCTAGATATATAGATATATAGATATATAGATATAGATATATATATAGATAGATAGATAGATAGATAGATAGATATCTGCAAAATGATTAATATGTAGAATAATTTTTTTAGAAACCACTACAAATAAAAAGCAGAACCCCATAGCTGAAATGGCAAAAGTTACTATAAAAGTTTTTAAAAAGATAAAACAAATACCTAAGATAAAAACATGAAAAAATGTTTTATTACTAATCAGAGAAATACAAATAAAAAAGTCATTAGATAGCATTTTTACATATCTAAAAAAATTAAGATTATCAGTACTAAATGTTGGCAAGATTAAGGATCAATGGAAATACAATCTGCTGAAAAGAGAGTAAACTTGACACATGATTTGGAAAACAATTTGGCATTATCTTGTAAAGTTAAATATTTGTATACTCTATGACCCAGAAATTTCAAATTAGCAGTAGCTTTGAGAGAAAATCTTGCACGCATTCACTAGGAGAATCTTATAGAAAATATTTATAGCAACATTATTCATATTATTGCTTGAGAATGGATAAATAAAAAGATAAATAAATTTCAGTATACTAAAAATTGGAATATCATACAACATTAAAAACAACCAATTACAACTCACACCTTCACAATAAACTATTTACAGTATGATTTCATTTTTAGAAAGCTTAAAAGCAGGGAAAACTAAACAAAATTGTCTTGTTTAAGAACAACATAAATATGTGATAGAACTGTTTTCAAAAACAAGTGAAAAATAAACATGGAATTGAAAATGGAGTTAATACCTTTGGAGAAAGGCGTGGGTTTAAGAAGTACACAGGTAGAGTCATTGGTTTTTGTAACTTGTAGCAATGACGTTGGGTGGTGGGCTCTCAGGTGTTTATTATTATATGCTATGTTAGCCAATATATATTGAATATATTATTTTATTTTTATTTTATTTTATTTTTTCATTTTTCTGAAGCTGGAAACAGGGAGAGACAGTCAGACAGACTCCCGCATGTGCCCTACCGGGATCCACCCGGCACGCCCACCAGGGGCGACGCTCTGCCCACCAGGGGGCGATGCTCTGCCCATCCTGGGCGTCGCCATGTTGCGACCAGAGCCACTCTAGCGCCTGAGGCAGAGGCCACAGAGCCATCCCCAGCGCCCGGGCCATCTTTGCTCCAATGGAGCCCTGGCTGCGGGAGGGGAAGGAAGAGACAGAGAGGAAAGTGCGGCGGAGGGGTGGAGAAGCAAATGAGCGCCTCTCCTGTGTGCCCTGGCCGGGAATCGAACCCGGGTTCTCCGCACGCTAGACCGACGCTCTACCGCTGAGCCAACCGGCCAGGGCAAATATATTATTTTATGTGTATTAAATATTATATAGTATTCAGTTAAAATATTCAAACAGCATCAGTCCTTGCTAATCAGGGCTTACTAATTATTTTATTAAATTCTTTATTGCTTTCTCCATCTCCTTTATATTAGATTCAAAACTGGAGGTGCCCAGGGATTATCTCTGTTACCTCTAATTTTCAATTCTCCTTATCCCTTGGCATTAGACTAGTCCTATGCACCTTTGTTCTTTTATTTTCTTCTTCTTTTTATTGGGGGGGTGAAAGGAGGGGAGATAGTGAGGGAGACTCGTGCATGTGCCTGGACTGGGATCCACCTGGCAATTCAATTTGGGTAGATGCTTAAGTATCGAGCTATTTTTAGTGCCTGAGATTGATGTGCTCAGACCAACTGAGCTATCTTCAGTGCCTGGGGCCACACTCTAACCAATCGAGCCACTGGTTGTGGGAGGGGAAGAGGAAGAGAAGGGAGAGATGGAGAGGATAGAAGAAAATGAAGAAAATGGTCTTTCTCATGTGTGCCCTGACTGGGAATTGAACCTGGGATGTTTAAACACTGGGATGATGCTCTATCCACTGAGCCACCAGCGAGGGCTGCACCTTTGTTATTTACTCCTAGATTTCAACATATTACCCTACTTCTTCAGTTATTTCCAGACAGATTTTTTGGATGATATTTTTTTTTCCTACTTCGAAGTTTGAGGACTATTTTCTATAAAGTCTCTGATTTAGTCCCCTGCTTAGCTATTTGGGATCCTGCTTTTCATTTTGAATTTCAAATATTTTCTAGTTGGATTTGAGACATCTGTGTTTCTTGGATACTATCCTATTCATCTGGATGCACTTTCAAATGAAGCCTCTACTGCTAGAAGAGTTCCCTCAGCACTTGGCCCGTCATTGTTTGGCCTTTGCACTTTTCTACTGTTCTGCTTGCTTGTATTTTTGAGTAGAATAATAATGACTCTTACCCAAGTCCTTAGTTAATATGAAAAGAATGCAGACAGTAAAGATAATTCATAAGATTGTTGCATATAGCAAAGATAATAATTGACATTTTTCTATTTCTGGAGTCCCATGATTCATTCACATATATATAGCTCATCTATTGTGTATAGCTAATGTAATTTTTAGGAAATTATCACACAAATGTTGTCACATAGTGGATTTCCCTTTCAGGGGATACTATCAGCGAATAAGGACTACTTATTTCTGGATAGAATTCAGCACAAATTGAGAATGCCTCATGATGTGCTAAAGTATGTACACTGATGACCCTTGAAATTTTTATCAGATCACAGCAAAAATTAATTCTACTTTCATCATTTATCTTTTTCCTTCTCAAACAGAATATTAAAATACCAATTTCCTTCCTTTTGAACTACTTTTAGCAAATTCTTAGAAGACAAAGTTTGTATGGGGTTCAAAGTCATTTCTATTAAGACACATTGTTCTCATTTTCAAACATTGTTCTTATTAGTAGTTGCTTATTTTTGTCAGTCAACCAAAAACATTTTTAAGCACTTGAGTATTTAATAAGCTATCCCGAAGACCCATCTTTTCCTTTCAGTTGCTTAATCAATTTAGTACTATGATTTTCCCCTTGCAAAATTTCATGATGGCAATAAATTTTCTCTTCTTAGAAATACATGCCCTTAATACTCTCAAGCAACATTGCCTCTCTGGAGAAGCTGCTTCATCAAAGTAAAGCATTTAAAGATGTGTATCATTTGGTGTCCTTAAGCTATTCCTTCTATGTGATATGATTTCTTTTAATCTCTAAGCACTAACTTGAATTCTAGAAATAGAGGTGAGATTCATCTGTATGCTTCACATTTCTCCAATCTGACTTAGCAAGTAAAACCTGGATGTTATTAGAATCAGGATATATCTAACATGGGGGTTGGAAGGGGTCTGAAAGGTCATCTATTTCAATGATGCATCTAACTTTTTATTATTCAAACAATTAAGAATTCAGTGACAAGGGTATTAAAAGGCACAACTCTATCCCTTCTCTATAAATAATAAATTTTGTAAAATGCATTTTTGGGTCACTAGAAACCATGTCTATAGCAGCCAGGAGAATAAGAATATGATTTCCACCTGAAAATTAAAAAGAAAGCTTTTTGTGCTTATTTGCAATCAGAGAATGCTTTATTTTTTTTCTCTAATCAGAATAATGTGCAATTATTTGAAAAAGTACTACAAATTATAAGTCTGTCTAAATTTTCATTCAGGTTTTATTGTTTTTGTAGTCTACGAATCAAACACCTGCTGTAATCTCCCATGTTTTAACCTTCCCTAAGATAAACTCTGATTTTCATCTTTCTGTTGTCCTCTCTATTTTCCACATCTTAGCATTTTTAATCATCATCATGTTTTGTGAAAACACATCTTTTAAAACATACAATTATCTCAGGACTGCTTAATTTAAGGTGTTTTATCCCTGCCATCAGGCTACTAGATATAACAAATGTAATTAATCTGTCAAAAAACAAAAGTTGTGAATGAACTGTGGATAATAATTCACTTGGGAAAAAAAAGGAAAAGAATGAACATTTATTTATTCATTTTAGAGAGGAGAGAGAGGGGGGGACAGAGGAGCAGAAAGCATCAACTCCTATATGTGCCTTGACCAGGCAAGTCCAGGGTTTTGAACCAGCAACCTCAGCCTTCCAGGTTGATGATTTATCCACTGTGCCACAGGTCAGACCAAGAATTAACATTTAATATGTGCCATAAAGCACATTAATAACATTTTCTAAAGTCTTATAGAGAATAATTGGATATATATTTTTCATATCTATAAATTAAACTGGGTTTTTAAACAGATAAGTGTTAAAATACAGAACACATTGATATATACTCTATTTTCTTTAAAGTGTGGCTTAAAGCAGAGCAAGTGGAAAGTCCATACTGAGTGAGCATTTTAGATTTGCATGGGGCAGTTTAGTCTATGGCTCTGTCTATATAATATGAACTAAAGAGTCAGAGCCACTGAATAACTGCCAAATTGATTAGCCATTGGGTGGGCAGAAGAGAGGGAAGAAGAGACATCTTAATTAGTTAGGTTATTTAATTTTAGTCTGTGGACAATATGGTGCTAGATCACCCAGTCCGGTGCATTCCATTGCTATTTTATTCTGCTTCACTAAGACAAGCATTGATTCAACTGTTTTTCTTTGAATTTGTGCTTCTTTGAATGGGTTGGTGATATCTGACAAGCTGAGCTATTGGACAACACTGTGTCTAAATGCCCAGTACCTGTGTAAACTATTGCCTGTGAACACTAGCATGAAAATTTCCTTTCTGTTCTTTGCAATTTGTATGAGGATGTATTTATGCCCCGTGAGACCCCAAGAGAGGCAACAAATTGATCCACTAAAGATAGAAATCTGATCTGGTGGTAGTCTCACTATACCTCTGAGTTAAATGCAAAAACAAACAAAAAAATAAATTCCCCATCGAACTTTTATTTAGACATACAGAACCCTCTTAAGATTGATTAGCAATTTATTTACGTGTTCTTCAACATTCATCCATTTATTCATTTGTTCAGTACAATCATTTATTCAACACCTCCTCTGTGAGAGACACTGTCATAGGCATGGGGAAACTCTGTTGAGCAATGGTCATGTCTCTTCCCCAGAGCTGCTGTGCTTCAGCAGTGGCTATAATAAATCTCTCAGAAGCTGGATTCAAGTGTGGGGCAGCAGGGCCCTCCCCCACTAAATTAAGAACTTTCATGACTTTGATGTCAGACTTCAGCTTGGCCCTGCTGACTTTTCAATCTATTTCCTGGAGAGAAGTAAACAGTGTGCAGGTGGAAGGGAAACACCTGAAAGAACAGATTATTCTGCTTTTGATTAGCACATGTCTGTGATTTTGAACCAAAAGACATGCTTCAAATAAGTAGTTTGAATATGACACGTCACCCGGTGTTAATGGACTCATAGCTTTTGTTTACATTTCGCTGCAGTATCTTGATATAGCTCATTCACACTTCTTGTTAAAAGTAGACATGTACTAGGGTTAGTGACTCTAAAAATGAAAACAACAGAGATGATGTTGAACTAGATTGAATCTAAGCTGCCTCCATTCATATATATATAGTGAGAGGAGGGAAGATAAATAGACTCCCGCATGCGCCCCAACTGGGATTCACCCAGCAATCCCCCCAGTTTGGGGCCATCGCTGGAATCAACCAAGCCACTGGCTGTGGGAGGGGAAAAGGGATAGAAGGGGGAGAAGGAGAGGAAAAGAAGCAGATAGATTGAACCTGATACATCCATATTCCAAGTCAATGCTCTATCCACTGAGCAAACTGGCCAGAGCTTTTATTTGAACCTATCAGCATTATTTTAAAATGTATTTCACATTATTTGCAGGGAGAAATTACTGTAGGCACAAGAAGGAAAAACTTCACCCCTGTATTCTTCCTCTTAAGGAAAAAGTTAGAAAAAGGGAAAATGATAGGGCACTGCAAAGTGGAAAAACAAAGCAAAACAAAATGACAAATGCAAATTTCTCTCTAAATTTGACAAGATAATGTTGGTAAAAAAGGTAATTTGGTAGCAGTTAAATTGTTGAGTCAAAAGTGCAAAACCTTTAATGGACAGAAATCATCTAGACTAATCTATTTTGTCAGCAGGGAAGAAAAAAAGAAATTCAAATGCATGCATCTTACAGAAAGACTATAAATGCTTTTCTTTATCCAAAAAAGAGAACATATGCATCTGTTTGTTTAAAACTTGACTTATGTATATTTTGTGTTTGCTGTGGTATTTGTTTCTTGGTTTTGTGCCTAAAGATTGCAAAGTTCTTTTAATTATTTTCCCAAAGAAATATGTTGGCATCATGTTATACAAAATAGGCAAGGTTTATTTTAGAAAATTAGAGAAGAAACTATGAATGTATTTGCTTAGGTATGGACTAACATGTATCTACATCTAAAATACACTTAACACATTTAATAAAATACATTTAATATAAAATACATTTAATATAAAATATCCTGACATTCATTAATAAGTGCATATTGTTCAACTTTCAAGGATAATTATATTTTATGCATACAGATACATTCAATGCAGATGTCAAACTGCTTGCTCAGTAATTAGTGTTACCTGCAGCTTGAGAGAAATTCAAAATTGATATGCTAATTGCATTCAGTGATTACAGTATATAGGAAATAAGTACAGCACATCACATGAATATATATATTTGAAATTTGTTCATGATACTTTGGTGTATATTTTGCCTAATGACATATGTTATTCTAGTGCTTCTCAATAATAATTTAGAGTAACTTTTAAATTGGGCCATGTTTTGTCCTGCAAAATGATAATGTCCTTGTTTATCATTCTGCTCAAGTCATATTAAGTTACAATGAGCTCTTTAGTTGTGAATACTTCAGAACAATGATTCCTGTTTTTTTTCTGTATTATTTAAAGAAAAAGTTTATCAATAGAGGGATAAGGTTATGGTTCTCATAATTTCGGCTCTATCATTTATGTGGTCAAGGTTCTCCAATGGAGTGTTTATCGGTGCAGCAAACACCAGAGCGAATCTCAGGATAGAAACAATCCAGGCAGTTTGAGACTTCACATTTGCTTCTGTTTGCATTCAAAAGTGCATTATTGCTCAAAGTTAGTCCATAGTAAGCATAACCACAATATTTTTCAAGAGTTCTTATTTTTGAGACTAACAATTCTAAGATGATAGTCCGATCAATACTTAAAATTAAGATCTGTCACACTGAGTTATCTTAACCCTAACAAACCTATTCCAAGGCACATCATAATGAAATTGGCACAAACCAATGAGAAAGAAAAAATTCTCCAGACAGCCAGGGAAAAGAATACAACATATAAAGGAAGACCCATTAGATTATCATCAGATTTATCAGCAAAAATTGTACAAACTAGGAGAGAGTGAACCCAATATTTAAAGTTCTGAAAGTGAGGAACTTCCAGCCAAGAATACTATACCCATCAAAGCTATCCTTCAAATACAAAGGAGAAATAAAAACATTCACAGATACAGAAAAGATGAGGAAATTTATCACCAGAAAACTCCCACTTCAGGAAATACTAAAGGGGGTTGTTTGACCAGATACAAAAGACAAACAAAACAAAACTATGAGTAAAAGCTCCATCAAGATCACAATAAAAACAAGATTGATCTGTGACAACAAAAACAAAAGAGAGAAGAGGACAAAGATTAACAGTAGCAAAGGAGGATGGAGTGCAGAAGCACTCAAGAGATAATGCACTACAATGAACATGATAGGTATCCTTTCCATTTCTTAATGGAAACCACCCCTGAAAAAACCACCACAGAAGCACATGGCTTGAAAAAAGAAGTAACAGAGGAAAGAAGTATGGAATACAACCAAACAAAAACAAATGATAGAAAAAAAAAGAGAGGAACCAAACAAGATACAAAACTATCAGAAAGCAATATATAAAATGGCAATAGGAAACCCTCAATTGTCAATAATTACACTAAATGTAAATGGATTGAACTCACCAATAAAAAGACACAGAGTAGCAGAATGGATTAAAAAAGAAAATCCAACTGTATGCTCCCTACAAGAAACACATCTAAGCAACAAGGATAAAAACAAATTCAAAGTAAAAGGTTGGAAAGCAATACTCCAAGCAAATAATATCCAAAAAAAAAAGCAGGTGCAGCAATACTCATATCTAACAATGCTGGCTACAAGACAGCAAAGGTAATCAGAGAAAAAAAATGGTCATTTCATAATGATAAAGGGAACATTGAAACAAGAAGACATATCACTTCTTTTTTTTTTTTTTTTTTTTTTGTATTTTTCTGAAGCTGGAAATGGGGAGAGACAGTCAGACAGACTCCCGCATGCGCCTGACTGGGATCCACCCGGCACGCCCACCAGGGGGCGATGCTCTGCCCCTCCGGGGCATCGCTCTTTCACAACCAGAGCCACTCTAGCTCCTGGGGCAGGGGTCAAGGAGCCATTCCCAGCGCCCGGGCCATCTTTGCTCCAATGGAGCCTTGGCTGTGGGAGGAGAAAAGAGAGACAGAGAGGAAGGAGGGGGGAGGGGTGGAGAAGCAGATGGGTGCTTCTCCTGTGTGCCCTGGCTGGGAATCGAACCCAGGACTTCTGCACGCCAGGCCGATGCTCTACCACTGAGCGACATAACACTTCTTAATATATATGCATCAAACCAAGGAACACCAAAATATATAAGACAGCTACTGACTGACCTAAAAACAAAAACCGAAAGAAATACAATCATACTTGGAGACCTCAATACACCACTGACAGCTCTAGATCATTCATCCAAACAGAAAATCAATAAAGAAATATTGGCCTTAAACGAAACACTAGAACAATTGGATATGATAGACATCTACAGGGCATTTCATCCCAAAGTGCCAGAGTATACATTTTTCTCTAGTGTATGTACATGAAACATTCTCAAGAATTGACCATATGTTGGGCCACAAAAATAACATCAACAAATTCAGAAAGATTGAAATTATGCCAAGCATATTCTCTGATTATAAAACTTTGAAACTAGAATTCAACTGCAAAAAAAGAGGTAAACAAACCCACAAAAACGTGGAGACTAAACAACATACTTTTAAAAAATGAGTGGGTCAAAGAAGAAATAAAAGCAGAGATCAAAAGTTACATACAGACAAATAAAAATAACAATATGACATACCAGAATCTCTGGGAATCAGCAAAAGCAGTAATAAGAAGGAAGTTCATATCACTACAGGCCTATTTGAACAAACAAGAGAGAGCCCAAGTGAGCCACTTAACTTCACATCTTAAAGAACTAGAAAAAGAAGAACAAAGACAACACAAAACCAGCAGAAGAAAGGAAATAATAAAAATCAGAGAAGAAATAAACAAAATAGAGAACAAAAAAATTATAGAAAAAATTAATAAAACAAGAGTTGGTTCTTTGAAAAGATCAACAAAATTGACAAACCCTTGGCAAGACTCACTAAGGAAGGAAGAGAAAGGATTCATATAAACAAAATCCAAAATGCAAGAGGAGAAATCACCACAGATATTATAGATATACAAAAAAATTATTATAGAATACTATGAAAAACTATATGCCATGAAATTTAACAATCTGGAAGAAATGGATAGATTTCTAGAACAATACAATCTTCCTAGACTGAGTCATGAAGAAGCAGAAAGTCTAAACAGACCCATAAGCAGGGAGGAAACAGAAACAATTATAAAAACTTCCACAAAAATAAAAGTCCAGGACCATACGGCTATACTAGTAAATTCTATAAAATATTCAAAGAAGACTTGGTTCCTATTCTACTCAAAGTCTTCCAAAAAATTGAAGAAGAACCAATACTCCCAAACATATTTTATGAGGCCAACATAACCCTCATACCAAAACCTGGCAAGGACAACATAAGAAAAGAAAACTACAGACCAATGTCTCTAATGAATACAGATGCTAAAATAGTAAACAAAATACTAGCAAATTGAATACAACAACACATTAAAAAAATAATTCATCATAATCAAGTGGGACTCATCCCAGAATCACAAGGATGGTTCAACATATGTAAAACGGCTAACGTAATAGACCATATCAACAAAACAGAAAAAAATCTATATGATCTTACCAATGGATGCAGAAAAGGCATTTGATAAGATAGAACAACATCTTATGTTTAAAACACTCAACAAAGTGGGTATAAAAGGAAAATATCTCAACATAATAAAGGTCATTTATGATAAACCATCAGCTAACATCATATTAAATGGCTTAAAACTGAGGACTTTTTCTCTAGAATCAGGAACAAGACAAGACAAGGTTATCCACTTTCTCCGCTCTTATTCAACGTAGTGCTGGAAATTCTAGCCAGAGCAATCAGACAAGAAAAAAAAAAAAAAAGGCATTCATATTGGGAAAGAAGTAAAGGTTTCACTTTTTGCAGATGATATAATCCTATACATTGAAACCCCCAAAGACTCCACAAAAAGACTACTAGAAACAATAAACCAATACAGTAAGGTTGCAGGATAAAAAATTAATATACAAAACTCCATTGCCTTTCTATATGCCAAAAATGAAACATCAGAAAACGAACTAAAAAAAAAAAAGTCTTCTTCATGGTTGTAACAACAACAAAAAAATACCTAGGAATAAACATAACAAAGAATGTAAAGAACCTATATAATAAAAACTACAAAGCATTATTAAGGGAAATAAAAAAAGATACAATGAAATGGAAAAATATTCCTTGTTCTTAGATAGGAAGAATGAATATAGTCAAAATGACTATATTACCTAAAGCAATATACAAATTTAATGCAATTTCCATCAAAATTCCAATGTCATTTTTTAAAAAATGGAACAAAAAAATCATCAGGTTTATATGGAACTATAAAAAACCCCAAATAGCCTAGGTAATCCTAAGGAAAAGGAACAAAGCTGAGAGCATTACAATACCTGACTTCAAGTTATATTATAGAGCCGCGATAATCAAAACAGCATGGTATTGGCAGAAAAATATACACTCAGACCAATGAAACAGAATAGAAAACCCAGAAATAAAACCACATATATATGGTCAAATAATTTTTGATAAAGGGGTCAACAACACACAATGGAGGAAAGAAAGCCTCTTCAACAAATGGTGCTGGGAAAACTGGAAAGTCACATGCAAAAGAATGAAACTCAACTACAGTTTGACCCCTTGTACTAAAATTAATTCAAAATGGATCAAAGACCTAAATATAAGACTTGAAACAATAAAGTACATAGAAGAAGACATAGGTTCTAAACTCATGGACCTTGGTTTTAAAGAGCATTTTATGAATTTGACTCCAAAGGCAAGGGAAGTGAAGGCAAAAATAAATGAATGAGACCACATTAGACTAAGAAGCTTTTGCTCAGCAAGAGAAACTGACAACAAAATAAACAGACAGCCAACTAAATGGGAGATGATATTTTCAAACAACAGCTCAGATAAGGGCCTAATATCCAAAATATACAAAGCACTCATAAAACTCTACAACAAACAAACAATCCAATAAAAAAATGGGAAAAATACATGAACAGACACTTCTCCCAGGAAGAAATACAAATGGCCAACAGATATATGAAAAGATGCTCTTCTTCATTAGCTATTAGAGAAATGCAAATCAAAACTACAATGAGATACCACCTCACACCTGTTAGATTAGCTATTATCAACAAGACAGGTAATAGCAAATGTTGAGAGGCTGTGGAGAAAAAGGAACCCTTATCTACTGTTGGTGGGAATGTAAAGTAGTACAACCATTATGGAAGAAAGTATGGTGATCACTCAAAAAATTAAAAATAGAGCTACCATATGACCCAGCAATCCCTCTACTGGCTATATACCCCCAAAACTCAAAAACATTGGTACGTAAAGACACGCAGCCCCATGTTCATTGCAGCATTGTTCACAGTGGCCAAGACATGGAAACAACCAAAAAGCCCATCAATAGATGACTGGATAAAGAAGATGTGGTATATATATACTATGGAATACTACTCAGCCATAAGAAATGATGATATCGGATGATTTACAACAGCATGGATGGACCTTGATAACATAATACTGAGTGAAATAAGTAAATCAGAAAAATCTAAGAACTATACGATTCCATACATAGGTGGGACATAAATATGAGACTCAGGGACATGGACAAGATGGTGGTGGTTACAGAGGGGGTGGAGGAGAGGGAGGGGTGGGGGGGGAGTAGCACAAAGAAAACCAGATAGAAGGTGATGGAAGACAATTTGACTTTGGGTGATGAGTATGCAACATAATGAAATGTCAAAATAACCTGGAAATGTTTGCCCTTAACCTACGTACCTACCTGATTGATCAATGTCACCCCTTTAAAATTAATAATAAAAAAACAAGAAAACTAAAATCCGTCTACTCTGATGAAAAGAAAAAAAATATTCCAAATGGATTTAAATAACCAGTTTTTTATTTCACTATGTAAAATTAAAATAATGATGTGATCTGTGTAATTACACCTCACGTCGTTCAAATTACATGAAACAAAACTCCACTTGAGACAAAAATTTTGTCTTCTATTTTACATAAGAGAAAACTGACGCTATACTACATCTAAGATTCAAGTCTATCTATATCTGACTGTAACTTGATGTTGTGCTGCCTCATGGTTGTGTTAGCTAAATATTTCCAATTATCTGTACCACCTGGTGAATCTTAGTAACAAGTGATACTCATTTTCTATCTAGTATGTATCAGCTTACTGCTAGAAGACTCCATATATTATCTGATTCTTACAACGACTCTTTGAGGTAAATATTGTTATTAACCCTGTTATTAAACTTTGAAACAGGTAAGTAAAGCAAATTGTCTGAAGTTATAAAGCTAGTAAACTGGAGGAATCAGGATTTGAAACCAGGTAGTGTGATTTTGGTGTCCATGTTCTTAACTCTACAAAGGGTACATGAGTACAATTGAAGTCCAATTGAGAACTACATTTCTACTATTGACTTATATAGAATTTCAGAGTAGCAAAAGAAATACATGTGGGTGTGTGTGTATATATGTATACACACACATGCACACACACACACATATTGTCAATCACTAACCACCTGCTTAAATCTCCTCTTTAACATCTTTGCCAGGTGGTCATCCAACATCTCCAATGGCTTATGCTATTTCATGTGAGTTTCTTTTTATATATTAAACATGTTTTGAAATTTATAAAATTAGTGATAAAATCTTGGCCACTTCCTTACATCATGAGGATAATTAATGAGACAAGAAATTTTTAAAAAGCATTTATTATATAAGTAGAAAGATTGCTTATTACTGGTTCCAAAACACTTCATACTGTATTTCAATAGTGATAATGTAATTCTCATTAGATGATAGTCCTCTTAAAAATGCTTACTGGGTCTTATTTTTATAAATAAATTTTAGCAATTCTATTTCTTTAACAATAAAATACATTGTTGCCTGTAGATATTTAAAACATTATCTTGCTATTATTTGAGGATAAAGAGATGTAATTTTCCACACTGAATTTTAGATTTCCTGATTGAAAAGCCATATTAAGTAAATATTTCTTTCTGATTACCATCAATAATACTAATTAGTCATGTGAATTAAATTGCTGACCCAAATTACAAATTGTTCAGGGATATTGTCCAGTTTTTCTTTATTTTATGTGGTATCCAAAACATACTGATCTTGTATGTAACATTATTCTATATAATATGAATTTAAAATATACACATGACTTGCAGAAAGAGATCTAAGGATCATCAAGTATCACAGTACTGTAAGGATGACTGTGTTACAGTCAAAATCTTGACATTTAAGTTTATTGATTTAAAAGTTTTCTTTTCTATTCTTTGAGAACATACATAATTTGACAACAATTATCTTTAAAATTACTCTGAAAAATTTTTTTGTTATGCTAACAAATCTTCAATTGTTTTTCATATGTCATTGTGGTTTTGTACCAATCAACCTATACCTTAACACAAGGGTCCCCAAACTTTTTACACAGGGGGTCAGTTCACTGTCCCTCAGACCATTGGAAGTGGCCACCAATGAAAGAGGTGCCCCTTCAGGAAGTGCGGTGGAGGACCAGAAAAATGGCCTTAGGGGGCCGCATGCGGCCCACGAGCCGTAGTTTGGGGACACCTGCCTTAACGCCTTATTTCTCACATCCAAACTGTTCTTTTGACTTTGTGTCCTACATACTTTGCAAATTGTTCCATTTGTTTCCATCACCACCTCAATTATCATAGTTTAGATATATTGTAGCTGATAACCTTTATGGTAATATTTGAAAACAAGCACAAAGACACATAGTCTTGGAGTTATTTCTTGAACTGGATAAAAAGTTCTGAGAATAAAGAAATATATGTATGACTGTAACAAGAAAAACATAAAAAAACATATACCAGTTTGTGAAGATATATCTTCTTTTATTGAATCTTAGATGCCATCGCTTATAAGATACACTATTATTTTATGAATCACTAAAACAAATTTAAAATGCTGCCAATTAAGTGATGATACATAGTTCATTATAAAATACATCTAGATTTCAGAGATGTAAAAAAAATTTAAAGAAAAAATGCATTATGTGATTATTTACATATAATACTTATGCATATTTACTGTCTGTTTTCACCAATCTCTAAGATTTAAGAAGGCAGGAAACATGATTTTTTTGAAATCATCATTACATACTCAGGAAACTAGCTTTATACATGTATAAAATAAGTGCTAAAAATCTTATTAAAGAAATGAATAATATATGTAGGGTTTTTTGTTTGTTTGTTTGTTTTGTGACAGACAGAGAGAGGGATAGACAGGAACAGACAGACAGGAAGGGAGAGAGATGAGAAGCATTAATTCTTCATTGGAGCTTCTTAGTTGTTCATTGAGTGCTTTCTCATATGTGCCTTGACTGGGGGTGGGGGTTCAGGGGGTGGGGAGGTGGGGTGGTATAGGGGATATAGCAGAGCTAGTGAGTCCTTGCCCAAGCCAGAGACCTTTGGGCTCAAGCTAGCGACCATGGGGTCATGTCTATGATCCCACACTCAAGACAGCGACCCCGCACTCAAGCTGGCAACCTTGGGGTTTCGAACCTAGGTCCTCTGCATCCCAGGTCAATGCTATATACACTGTGCCACCGCCTGGTCAAACCATATACTATAGGTTTTGAAAAAAAAATTTATGAGGGGCTTCTAGTGAAGATGGTGGCATAGGTAAATGTGGTACATGTATTTGCATCCTGTCACAATCACATCGAGATTACAACTAAGCTACAGAAAAGCCATCATTGGGAACCACAGGAAACCTAGCTGAACAGAAGCCCTGCAGCTAAAGATATAAATCAGAAGCCATGTTGAGACTGACTGGAGGGGTGGAAGTGAAGAATGGGTTGGTCCCACATCCACATGTGGTGGTTAAAAATCAGAAAAAATATTTATACAAAATATTGAATGGAATGATCTTGTATATACCCCCATTCAAATCCTTCTTAAGTGTCAAGGTTTCAACTATAACACAGTCATCCTTACAGTATTGTGATACTTGATGATTCTTAGATCTCTTTCTGCAAGTCATCTGTATATTTTAAATATGTAAATACTCATCACCCCCACCCTGCCACATACAAAATAAAACCCATGCTACATTCAAGGGTATTAAACCGTAGGCAGTATTTTTATAGTAATATTTTATTTCACTTTTATATTGTGTCTAAAAAGCAAAATAAATGAACAAGTGGAACTAATGAATACAGAGAGCACATTGAAAGTTGCCAATTGTGAGGGGGTTAGAGGAATGGGAGAAAAAAGTAAAGGGAAAAAGAACTACAAATTGGCCTGACCAGGCGGTAGCGCAGTGGATAGAGTATCGGACGGGGATGCAGAGGACCCAGGTTCGAGACCCTGAGGTCACCAGTTTGAGCACGGGCTCATCTGGTTTGAGCAAAAAGCCCACCACCTTGATTGAACCCAAGGTCGCTGGCTCCAGCAAGGGGTTACTCGGTCTGCTGAAGGCCCACAGCCAAGGCACATATAAGAAAGTAATCAATGAACAACTAAGGTGTTGCAATGCACAATGAAAAACTAATGATTGATGCTTCTTATCTCTCTTCGTTCCTATCTGTCTGTCCCTGTCTATCCCTCTCTCTGACTCACTCTCTGTCTGTAAAAAAATAAATAAATAAAGTAAAAATTAAAAAAAAAAAGAACTACAAATTGGTAATTACAGAATAGTCCTAGAGATGTAAAGTGCAGCATAGGAAATATAGTCAATAATATTTTAATAACTATGTATGGTATCAGATGAGTACTAACTTTATTGAGTGATCACTTGTAAGTTATAGAAATGTCTAATCACTGAGTTGTACTTCTGAAAGTAATATAATATTGATAGATAAAATAACTACTCAGCTGCCATCTTGAAGCTGCCATCAGTGCAGGCTTAATGGAGGAGGAAGGGCTTGAAACAGAACATTCTCATCCCTCACTGTGAGGTTGTAGTTAATTTTCTTGCTCTTCTCTCTCTTAGTGGCTTTCCAGCCTTTACTTTGAATTGTAGCAAAAAGTTTACCTTTGCAGGAATGTCAGGAAAAAGTTTTATTGGGGAAGAACCTGACAATTAAGAGAGTTTAAATCATATTTGTTTGTAAAAGCCTGGCCACAGACCAAGGGGTACCAAGACCCAGCTGTTCCTGGAAGACACCTGACCTCTTGGCTGTCTTTAAGATTTACCAAGAACACCAGATAAGACCATGCTGGTTCGGCATGTGCTATGTCAGAAAGAACTTGTGTTTCTGCAGCTGAATACCCCTCCTCCTGTTCATCGTCAAGTCAGTGACTAAGGCCACAAACTGAAATATGCTAATTTGAGCATATCCAGGTGAACTCAACCCCATGCCAGTAAATTCCTGCAGCAACCTTTATATCTAATGCTCCTTCCCGCAGCAGCTCAGGGCTGACACGCTTTGTTGGTCTCAAGCCTGCCTGCACACAGACACTTTTAGAATAAATTTTCTTTTTGGAACACACTCATGTTTTTGGTTCGGCTCACAGTTTCTGCTTTTCAAATATTATCAACTCTAATTGGAAAATAAAATACTATTGCAAAAATATTACCTATGGTTTAATGTCATTGAATGTTGCGTGCGTTTTATTTTGTATATGGCAGGGTGGAAATGATAAGCATTTACTTAAAATATACAGAGGACTTGCAAAAAGAGATCTAAGAATTGTCAAGTATCACAGCACTGGAAGGATGATTGTGTTATAGTCTAAACCTTGACACTTAAGAAGGATCTGAATGGGAGTGTACACAAGACTCTTTCATTCAATATTTTGTCTGAACATGCTCTCGTGCAAAAGTGCCTCCTGAACCTTTGGCATGTGGTTATTCTAAAAGAGAATAAGGAGCTGTTAAAGGCTGAAAGCCCATCAAGGAAATGTTAGTGTAGACTTCTAATAGATTAACAGTAAGGATGTATTTGTTTGGTTAGAAAATGCAGAACTTATGCACAAAGTTTGATCATTTCTGATTTCACCAAGTAGAGTAGTTCTTCAGCTATAAAAATTATAAATAATTCTCAAACTTGTTGGGCAATTGTGAAATGTAGATTCCATGACTCCACCCCCAGATATTTTCTGCATAAATTTTTCTTATTCAAATATAACTTAAGGAAATTCCTCAAAGAAAGCTTATATAGAACTGACTCATTCTTTTCTAATGTTTGCAGAAGATGCTATTTTGAAGCTATAGTATAATTTATTCAATAGTGCTCCTATTAAGAGATACATAATTTTTCATTTTTTTTGCCACTATGAATAGTGCTGTAATATAGATATCCTTGTATATAATTCTTATCAATTGATGTTTTTGCTTTTGTATTTTTTAAAATTGAGATTCTAGATTGAAGGGTATATTGACCATTCTTCCAGAAAATCTTCATTAATCAATTCATAACTTCTCCAGCAACCTATGAGAACAGCTTTTCTTCCATATCTAAACTATAGATGTGTGTTTTCTTTTTCTTTTTCTTTTTTAAGTGAAAGGCGGGGAGTCAGAGACAGAATCTTGCAATGGTCCTGATCAGGATCCAACAGGCAAATCACTACCAAGCAATGCTCTGCCCAGCTGGGCTGTAATTCTGTTGCTTGGCAACCGAGCTATTGTAGTGCCTGACACTGTGGCCATGGAGCCATCTGCAGCACCCGGGGCCAACTAGTTTGAATGTTTTAAGCCATGGATGCTGGAGGGGAAAAGACAGAGAGAGAAAGGGTGGAAGGGAGAGGGATGGAGAAGCAGATGGTCACTTCTCTTGTGTGCCCTGACTGAGAATTGAACCCAGGACTTTTACATGCCTGATCAATGCTTTACCGCTCAACCAACTGACCAGGGCTGATGTGTGTTTTCACTGCTTTTTTTTTCATAGTATTATACTTTAATATGGTCTACTATCTTAATTTTTTTCTTTAACTCCTATATTTTCTATTTGGGTGAAGAAGCTGAACACTTCCCTGAGCCCCAGATATTATATATAAACTCCTGTACATTTTTACATGAATTTATTGTTTCATTGTTCACAAGGAAGTCTTCAGTCAACCTGGAGATTAATTTTCTGTTCATGTTTTAAGTTTATTTTCTTTAAGGTATATAACTAGTTATACCAGTGACATTTAAGACGAAATTTATCCTTTTTACTCAAAAGATTAAAATCTTACCTTTGTCATATTTCAAATTTTTATCTATACTGACATCTATTTTAGTTTTCTGCATTTCATTCTATTGACATACTGTACTTGCATATGTTTATACTAATACCATACTGATTTGATTAAAGTGAATTTATAGTATACTTTGTTTTACCAAGCAAGAATCAACCAACATTTGTTCATAATTTTTAGTTATATTTTATCACTTAAACTTCAATATGAATTTTAAGATGATTTCATCCAATGACACCTCATCTTTGATTGTTTAGCATCTTTTCGTACATCTATTATCCATTTGTATTCCCTCTTTGGAGAAGCATCTATTCAAATCCTCTCTCCATTTTTAAATTGGATTGTGTTTTTTTTATGTTGAGTTTTATAGGTTCTTTCTAAATTTTGAATATTAACTACCTATGGAATGTATCATTGGTGAATATTTTTTCCCTATCAGTAGTAGGTATTTTATTTTGTTGAGGGTTCCCTTTTCTGTGCAAAAAATAATTAGTTTGATGTAGTCCCATTCATTTATTTTTTCTTTTGTTTACTTTGCCTGAGGAGATGTATCAAAAATATTTCTAAGAGAAATGTCAGAGATTTTACTGTTTATGATTTCTTTTATAAGTTTTATGGTTTTAAAAATCCCCTTTCTTTCTGATCAGAAGTCGCAGGTCTTTTGCCACAAAAGAACTATGTGAAACCTCACCTTTTGACAGTTTTTTAAGGATTAATCATAAATAATAAGGAAGCAATTAATGGAAACAAGGTCTATAATGTATGGTAATTATAAATTATGATTAAACTTGAAGCTTACTTGGGGAGATGTTGATAGAATTCTTAAAATGTGTTAAATATAGGTCATGACTTAATAAGATATGTTAAAGACAAATAGACATATTAAAGATAGAATAAATAGACTATGTGATGGATCATATAAGAGTGCAACTTTTTGGTAGAAAAGAGTGGAAAGATCATATCATAAGATACCAGTATGTCCCATCTGGATTTACAACTATGTCATTCTTATTATTCCTAAATTGTCCATTCATTGATAGCACTCTATAATTCCCCTCTGGTTTCACATGTGCTCTGCCCAAGAAGCAAAGATAAAACCAGAGTTGTTCAGTAAGGTAATTGGTATGCTACACCTATTGGCAAAACACACTTAATTTTACATTTTTCTTCCTCCTTTTTTGTCAAAACTCATCTCTGGTCCTCATAAGTACAACATCAATGGGAATAGTTGATATTACTGAGGATTCAGTTAGTGTGGTTCATCCAACCACTTGTGTTCTATTCTAAGTGTGTAAACATGGCAGAATTTTTTCTTGTTGCTTTTCTTTTTGTTCAAAATTAATTTAATAGATGATATAATTAAAAATCTAAATTTTTCTTTGTGAGTTTTTCTGTTCTGTGATGTTTTGGAGAGAATACTTGGTAGTGTGCTTGGTAAACATCGTGCATTAAGGCAACATCCACACAATAATCGCAGGAACTTGTAAAAAAATTTTTCTGATTGTTTCAGTTTTTCTCATTAATGAGGATGTAAGTGATTAACTGAGTTAATAAAATTGGAAATGTACAATAGTCATCTGGTAGAGGCATAATCTAAATTGATTAGCTTAATGGAGTAGAATTATTGGGAAGCAGTAAGGGACCCACACAAGTTTAGTGGTCATAATTTTAAAGTGAAACCTGTCATCATGGTCTTATGTTATTCTCCAGCCACATTCAACTGTATAGTATAAGCAAGAAGGTGATGGATCTGTATATATCAAGGTTTGGAGATTCTCCCTGAGGGTGTGACAAAGAAAGAGGGTAAAAAAAGGATTTGATATGTCAGCTGCATGAAAGAACAATTCCACAGTGCATGGAGTAATAACTAACACAGTAGGGGTTTAATAATTTTAAAAAATTAATGAAGACTTGTTAAATTTTTCTCCTTATCCTTGAAGTTTAGTCATTGTATAGGTGTGTCTTTTCTCATCAGTTCCATGTATCATTTGATGAGCCCTTGTGGCCTGTGAGTTTAGATATATATTGATTGTTGCCATTCCTCCATCTATTCTTGATATTCTTCTGGAACTCTTATTATTTATATAGTGAATCATCTTGGATTTATCAATCAAAGCTTTGACCTTTTCTCCTATGATTTATTTTTCTTTATACTTCTGTTTGTTCTTTTGATTTTCTAGTTTCCCAGTGACAATCTCAATAGACATTATCTTCTTAAAGGTGTGTGTTCATTTGTTTAGTTGGTAAATTACCCAGTGGTTTTCTTTCTATGGGCATGTGTTCTCTAAGTTCTGAGTGATATTTCTGTCCTTGGTGCTGGGTCCTTCAGATTTGTTCTTTTCTTTTGTCATCCATCGTTATCTCTTTAAAACCAAGGCATGTTCATTAGAGTTCTTGAAGTCCCATAAGTGTTGAAAGGCAAAGTGTTGTCTATTCCTTGGGCCTAGTGGTTTTAAAGCAGGTAAGCTGAAACCTTGGCTGGGTGACTCACTTGGTTGGAGCATCGTCTCGACATGCTGAAGTTGTAGGTTTGATCCCAGTCAAGGCACATATAAGAATCAAACAATGATGGTATGAATAAGCGGAACAACCAATCAGTGTCTCTCTCTCTCTTTCTCTGTCTCTCTCTTTCCCCTTCTCTAATAAAAGAATAAAATCATTTTTAAAATAAAATAAAACAAAAGTAGGAAGGCATTCAGAGTTAGGGAAGACCCACCTATTATTTCAGCTTCTTTCTGGCCTTTTAAAGACAATGAGGATCAATTAATAACACTCATACTAAGGGGTAATTTTCCCATTCTTCCTTTGCCACAGCTACAAGACCTGCATTTCTGTGTAGGCAAAGTTATGTCTAGGGTCTACTGTAATCTGACCCTTTCATTTCTACTGCTACTCTCCAGCCTAAGTCTCTTAAAAACCATGCTATGATAACAAAGAATCCTATATATTTTAAATTTTCTTGAAGTAATCCTGCTCTATTTTGACAAGTGTCTTTATGTCCACTCAACACTTAGATGTTCAATTTTTAATGTATACTTGTATCTCACTTGATATAAGACCAATTTGTGAAAATAAAGATTAATGCACAAGACAAATCAGGAAAAACTCTGCTTTATCAAGCTTTTCAAGTGTATCATTGCAAGTAAGCTCCTGTATTTACTTCCTAAAAGTAATTTAATTAGAAAGAACTTAATTCATGTACACATTTTTAAGATAACATTTTTTTTGGCTGGAAGTCCAACATTTTAGTATAATTTAATACCTGTTAATTCATTTTTTAATTATTGTCAAGCCACAGAATAAAAATATGCTGTGTAACTAGACCATAAACTGTTAACAATAGATACTGTCACTCAATTTTTTTTCTTCCTCTTCACAGTGTCTGCTACTGTGAGCTGTAAATTGAAGATTTTCAATAACTACTTAATTAACTGGGTTGTGAATCAAGTTCAGATTGTGGTAATTATTTTGATAACTGTTATCTTATGACAGTAAAACATATTTCAAAATGAATCATAACATTTTAGTACAGAATTTTAAGAACTATCATCTGGAAAAACCAACTTTGGACTAAACTAAGAGGACTCTTTAACCAAGGAACACTGAAGAAGCCACATTGAGACTGGTAGGAAAAGCGGAAACATGAAGAGGGCTGCCCAGCTCCCCGGAGCGAACGGCAGCTCAGAGAGACTCGCATGGCAGGAAGTGAGTTTAGAGAAGAGGGGAGGGTCCTGACCCCAGGAACAAAACCCCAGCCTGCAGCCCCAGAGCCTAGAAGAGGCGTACGGACAGTATTTAGCTGCAAAACAAGCCAGGATACTGTTTGTAAGAAACAGATTTCTCAGACCAAGGATAATTCTTAAAGGGACCACACAGAAAACCTCTCTCACAACCACCCACCTGGGGCTCCGGGGGACAGGAGAGAGGAGAAGACTGGAGCAGTGGGAAGAGAGTGTAATCTAGGAGGCACAGGGAGAAACACTTTGGGGGACAACCACCCTAACCCCTGGGCTGAGTCACTCCCCAAATCTGAAGCAAATATTTCCCCTGGAAACAGCAATACCAATAAAGGAAAGCAGGACACCAGCCAAACAAGCTTATTGGAGGCACTCAGAACAGAGTCACTTAGAAGGAGGAGCTTTCAGGATTACAGTATGGAGTGTTAGGGTCTGAGCAGCAGCACCCCCACCCACACTGCTGAGGGCTTGCTGGAGGGCGGGAGGCAGAAGTGCAGTTCCATCGGCAAGGACAGAAGCCAGTGGGTCATGCCCAAGGCTCAGGCATGAGCTCAGACTTGCCCCGCAGGGGCAGAGGGGATGCACAAAAGTGGTCAGGCCCAGCTATGTGCCCACCTGCAATCCCGCCTGCCAGGGAAGGGTGGGAGCCCCAGAAGGGGTAGAGACTTGCCCCTGAGCAAGGGCTAGCAGGTGCGCAGCCTCACCTGGCCAGCAAAACTGAGGCTTATGGCCCAACACATGAGCCCACTTCTCCCATCGGGGTGGGGCGAAAGCCCAGAACAGGAGAAATCCCACAACTGAGCTCAGGCTCAAAACCCCACCCGGCCTGTGGAGCCGAGGCTTGCAGCTGACCCATTAGCAGGCTCCTCCTGTGGGGGTGGGGTGAAAGCTTGGAAACAGGTAGAGACCTGCAGCTGAGCAAAGGTGTTCACCCCTTCCTGCAGAGCCAAGGCTTGCAGCCTGGCTTGGCACATAATTCCACCCATGGAGATGGGGCAAACACTGAGGCCACTGAAGGCCTGTAGACCTGGGCATGTGATCACAGCCCCTCCCATGGAGGAGAGGCGGAAACCACAGTGACAACCCCAACAGGCTGGCACTAGCAATGCCCATACCTGAACACCCTAGGCAGCAAAGCAGAGGGGGTGGTGGGCCTGCAGACAAACCAAACCTAGGGAACACAGAGGCCACACCCATCAGACTCCAGTGGCCAAAACCTCCTTATACACAGACAAAATTGGAAGGCAGAGAAATGTAACACAAATGAATCAAGAGAAATCCCCAGAAAAGGACCTGAATGAGTCAGATATAACCAAATTATAGGATGCAGAGTTTAAAATAATGATTGTTATGATGCTAAAAGATCTTAGAACAACAATAGATGGTCGTTACAAACACCTAAATAAAGACATAGCAAATATAAAAATGGACATTGAAATAATAAAAATGAATTAGTCAGCCTGACCGGGTGATGGCACAGTGGATGGAGCATTGGCCTGGGATACCAAGTGCTCAGGTTCGAGACCCTGAGGTTGCCAGCTTCAGTGCAGGCTCATGTGGTTTGAGCAAAAGCTCACTGACTTGGACCCAAGGTTGCTGGCTAGAGCAAGGGGTTACTCGGGAAGCTGAAGGCCTGCGGTCAAGGCACATATGAGAGAGCAATCAATGAACAACTAAGGTGTCACAATGCTCAATGAAAAACTAATGATTGATGTTTCTCATCTCTCCATTCCTATCTGTCTGTTTGTCCCTGTCTATCCCTCTCTCTGACTCTCTCTCTCTGTCTCTGGGAAAAAAAAGAATCAGTTGATAAATGACAAATACAATAACATAAATAAAGACCACAATGGAAGGAATTAAAAGCAGGATGATGAAGCTGAGAATTGAATCAGCGAGTGAGAAGACAAGAAAAATGAAGGCACAGAAGCAGAGTAAACCGGCAACCCCAGAGTTCCAGGTCAGCGCTTTATCCACTGCGCCACCACAGGTCAGGCAGAAGCAGAGTAAAAAAAAAGAAAAGAGACTCAAAACGTCTGAAGAAACTCTAAGAGAACTCTGTGACAACATGAAGAGAAATAACATCTGAATCATAGGGGTTCCTGAAGAAGAAGAGAAAAAACAAGGGATAGAAACTTTGTTCAATTATATCTAGCTGTAAGTTTTCATAAACTAATGCAGGAAAGAGTCTCACAATTTCAAGAAGCACAGAGAAGTCCATTAAAGAGAAACCCAAAAAATCTACACCAAGACACATCATAATTAAAATACCAAAGCTAAATGATAAAGAGAAAATATTAAAAGCTGCTAGAAAAAAAAGGCTATCACCTACAAAGGAGCCCCATAAGGATGACATCCAACTTATCAACAGAAACACTTGAGGCCAGAAGGGAATGGCAAGAAATATTCAAAGTAATGCAGAAAAAAAGCCTATGACCAAGACTGCTTTATCCAACAAGACTATCATTTAAAATTGAAGGAGAAATAAAAAGTTTCCCAGACCAAAAAAATCCCCACAAAACCCTTAAGGAATTCACTACAATCAAACCAATGCTGCAAGAAATGTTAACGGGAGAGCGGAAGATGGCAGCAGAGTAGGCAGATGCACAGATTCTCAGCTCTCACCACCAAACTGGAATACAAATGAATTTAGGAACAATCAGCATGAAAAACCAACTCTGGACTACAAAACAGCTCTCAAAAACCAAGAAGCAAAGAAGAAGCCACAGCAAACCTGGTAGGGAGCACCTGAATCTCCCCTGCTTACAGGAACAGAGGGAAGGGTGAGGCTGAGAGCTCAGAGGGGCTCTCACTCCAGGGAAAAGAGCAGAAATTACTGCTCACAGTCACGTGCCTGGCGACCAGGGAGCGAGGTGTGTTGAAAGGACTGGCTTATCTATCAAGTGGAAAGGGGAGAGAGAGGGACAGAGAGTGAAGAGCAGAGAAAGGCAAGGGACTACTTAAAAGGTGACTCATCCAGTACTGGAGGCAGCCATAGCCGATCCTTTCACAAAACAGAAGACTGAATTGCTTCTGGATCACAGATCCCCAGACATCTCTCCAGGTTCAGTCAGCCCAACAAGACACAGCTGAAAACAAGAAGTGGGGAGGAGGGGCAGTAACTCAGGTCAACATGGAGATCTGAGATACACCTCCCTCTACTGAAGCTGAGGAAACACCCTACCCCCAGAGAGATTAGTTGGTAGAAGAGGCCTTCAGAGTCTAAGGTTAAACCCAGCATTCCTGGATGCAGTTTCAAAAAAGCCCCCTGCTCAGATCAGTAAAAAGACTATCACCTGTTAAGAAAACAAACAAATCAAGACTTCAAAGCAGCCTAAAACCAAAAGTGGATTACAAATAATAGCTGATGACAACCCAAGAAGACCTAGAAATAACAGAATTGAAAACTGGAGGCAGACAACACCAAGCTTAGACTCAACCAGCTCTACAAGCAAAACACCCAAACAGAGACATAATGAGAAGACAAAGAAGTGCAATCCAAATGAAACCACAAGAGAAACCTTCAGGAGATGAACTGAGTGATATGGAAATAATCAAACTTCCAGATGTGGAGTTCAAAATAACAATTGTTAGGATGCAAAAAGATATTAGAACAACAATAGATAGTAATTATGAACACCTAAATAAAGAGATAGCAAATATAAAAAAGGACATTGAATAATAATAAAAAGGAATCAGTCAGAAATGACAAATACAATATCAGAAATGAAGAACACAATGGAAGGAATTAAAAGCAGGATGGATGAAGCTGAGAATTGAATCAGTGAGTTAGAGGACAAGATAAATAAAGGCATGGAAGCAGAGCAGAAAAAAGAAAAGAGACTCAACAAGTCTGAGGAAACTCTAAGAGAGCTCTGTGATAACATGAAAAGAAATAACAAAGCATCCGCATCATAGGGGTTCCTGAATAAGAAGAGAAAGAACAAGGGATAGAGACTTTGTTCAAACATATCATAGCTGAAAACTTCCCTCAATTAAGGCAAGAAAACATCTCACAAGTTCAAGAAAAACAGAGAACTCCATTAAAGAGAAATCCAAAGAAATCTACACCAAGACACATCATTATTAAAATATCAAAGCTAAGTGATAAAGAGAAAATATTAAAAGCTGCTACAGAAAAAAAAGACTATCACCTACAAAGGAGCCCCCATAAGGGTGACTTCTGACTTCTCAACAGAAACACTTGAGGCCAGAAGGAAATGGCAAGAAATATTCAAAGTAATGCAAAACAACAGCCTACAACCAAGACTATTTTATCCAGCCAGGCTATCATTTAAAGTTAAAGGACAAATAAAAAGTTTTCCAGACAAAAAAAACCTCAAGGAATTTACTACAACCAAACCAAGGCTGCAAGAAATACTAAGGGACCTGTTGTAAACAGATCAAAGGAGAAAAAGAATATAGCAAAAGAGGAATACAGTTTTAAAGAATAAAATGGCAATAAACAATTACATATCAATAATAACCTTAAATGTAAATGGATTAAATGATCTGATCAAAAGACATAGGGTAGCTGCGTGGATAAGAAAACAGGACCCATACATATACTCTCTACAAGAGACACACCTTAAAACAAAAGATGCACATAGACTGAAGGTAAAAGGATGGAAAAAAAATATTTCACGCAAATGGAAATTAAAAAAAAAGTTGAGTTAGCAATACTTATATCAGACAAAATGGATTTTAAAACAAAGACTATAGTAAGAGATAAAAATGTCACTACATAATGATAAAGGGAGCAATCCAACAGGAAGATATAACCATTATAAATATCTACGCACCTAATATAGGAGCACCTAAATATATAAAGCAGACTTTGATGGATTTAAAGAGTGAGATGAACAGCAATACTATAATAGTAAGGGATTTTAATACCCCACTAATATCACTAGATAGATCCTCAAGAAACAAAATTAACAAAGAAACAGCAGACTTAAAGGACATACTAGATCAACTCAATTTAATAGATATCTTCAGAACTTTTCACCCTAAAGCAGCAGAATATACATTCTTTTCAAGTGCTCATGGTACATTCTCTAGGATAGACCACATGTTAGGGCACAAAAGTGGTCTCAACAAATTTAAAAAGATTGAAATCATATCAAGTACCTTCTCTAATCACAATGGCATGAAACTAGAAATGAACCACAACAGAAAAGCTCAAAAATTCTCAAACACATGGAAACTAAATAGCAGGTTGTTAAATAATGAATGGATTAAGAATGAGGTCAAATAAGAAATAAAAAAATTCCTAGAAACGAATGACAATAAGCATACAGCAACTCAAAATTTATGGGACACAGCAAGAGCAGTATTGAGACAGAAGTTCATTGCACTACTGGCACACTTTAAGAAACTAGAAAAAGCTCAAATAAACAACCCTGCACCTAAAAGAACTAGAAAAAGAACAGCAAGTAAAGCCCAAATGTAGTAGAAGGAAGGAAATAATAAAGATCAGAGCAGAAATAAATGACATAGAGGCTAAAGAAACAATACAGAGGATCAATGAAACTAGGAGCTGGTTCTTTGAAAAGGAAACAAGATCAATGAACCTTTAACTAGACTCACCAAGAAAAAAAGAGAGAGGACTCAAATAAATAAAATTAAAAATGAGAGTGGAGAAATAACAACTGACACAACAGGAATACAAAATATTTTAAGAAAATACTATGAAGAACTGTATGCCAAAAAAGTAGACAACCTAGATGAAATGGACAAATTCCTTGAAACATACAATCTTCCAAAAATCAATCTGGAAGAATCAGAAAACCTAAACAGACCGATTACAACAAATGAGATCAAAACAGTTATCAAAAAACTCCCAAGCCTGACCAGGTGGTGGCGCAGTGGATAGAGCGTCGGACTGGGATGCGGAAGGACCCAGGTTCGAGACCCCAAGGTCGCCAGCTTGAGCGCGGGCTCATCTGGCTTGAGCAAAGAGCTCACCAGCTTGGACCCAAGGTTGCTGGCTCCAGCAGGGGGTTACTCGGTCTGCTGAAGGCCCATGGTCAAGGCACATGTGAGAAAGCAATCAATGAACAACTAAGAAGTCGCAACGCGCACAACGAGAAACTGATGATTGATGCTTCTCATCTCTCTCCGTTCCTGTCTGTCTGTCCCTGTCTATCTCTGCCTCTGTAAAAAAAAAAAAAAAAAAAAAACTCCCAAGAAAGAAAATTCCTGGGCCTGATGGCTTCACAAGTGAATTCTACCAAATATTCAAAGAAGAACTATCTCCTATCCTTCTCAAGATATTTCAAAAAATTCAAGGGGAAGGAAGACTTCCAAGCTCCTTTTATGAGGCGAGCATAATTCTGATTCCAAAACCAGATAAAGACAACACAAAGAAAGAAAATTATAGGCCAATATCCCTGATGAATATAGATGCTAAAATCCTCAACAAAATATTAGCAAACCAGATCCAACAATATATGGAAAAAATCATAGAACATTATAGAACATGATCAAGTGGGATTTATTCTAGGGATGCAAGGCTGGTACAATATCCGCAAATCAATCAATGTGATTGATCACATAAACAAAAGGAAGAAGAAAAACCACATGATAATTTCAATAGATGCAGAAAAGGCATTTGATTAAAATCCAGCATCCGTTCATGATCAAAACTCTTAGCAAAGTGGGAATACAGGGAACATACCTCAACATGATAAAAGCCCTCTATGACAAACCCACAGCCAACATCATACTCAATGGGCAAAAATTAAAAGCAATCCCCTTCAGATCAGGTACAAGGCAGGGGTGCCCTCTTTCACCACTCTTATTCAACATAGTCCTGGAAGCCCTAGCCACAACAATTAGACAAGAAGAAGAAATAAAAGGCATTCAAGTTGGAAAAGAAGAAGTAAAACTATCATTATTTGCAGATAATATGATATTGTATATAGAAAACCCTAAAGTCTCAGTCAAAAAACTGCTGGACCTGATAAATGAATTCAGCGAAGTGGCAGGATATAAAAATAATACTCAGAAATGAGAGGCATTTTTATACCCCAACAATGAACAGTCAGAAAGAGAAATTAAGGAAACAATCCCCTTCACTATTACAACCAAAAAAATAAAGTACCTAGGAGTAAATTGAACCAAGGGGACTAAAGACTTGTACTTGGAAAATTATAAAACATTGATAAAAGAAGCCAAGGAAGATTCAAACAAGTGGAAGCACATACCCTGTTCATGGTTAGGAAGAATAAACATTATTAACATGTCTATATTACCCAAAGTAATCTATAAATTCAATGCAATAACAATTAAAATACCAGTGACATACTTCAAAGATATAGAACACATATTCCAGTAACTTATATAGAACCAAAAAAGAACACAAAAAGCCTCAGCAATCTTGAAAAAGAAGAATAAAGTGGGAGGTATCACACTTCCTGATATCAAGTTATACTACAAGGCCATTGTACTCAAAACAGCCTGGCACTGGCATAAGAACAGGCATATAGATCAATGAAACAGAACAGAGAACCCAGAAATAAACCTACAGCTCTATAGACAACTGATATTTGACAAAGTAGGTAAGGAAATACAGTGGAGTAAAGACAGCCTCTTTAAATGGTGTTGGGAAAATTGGACAGCTATCTGCAAAAAAATGAAACTAGACCACTAACTTACACCATTCACAAAAATAAACTCAAAATGGATAAAAGACTTAAATGTAAGCTGTGAAACCATAAGCATCTTAGAAAAAAACATAGGCACTAAGCTCTCCAATATCTCACGCAGCGATATATTTACTGATTTATCTCCATGGGCAAGTGAAATAAAAGACAGGATAAACAAATGGGACTATATCAAACTAAAAAGCTTTTGCACAGCTAAAGACAATAAGAACATAATAAAAAGACAAACTACACAATGGGAGAACATATTCAACAATATGTCTGATAAGGGGTTAATAACCAAAATTTACAAAGAACTTGTTAAACTCAACACCAGAAAGGTAAGCAATCCAATCAAAAAATGGGCAAAAGAAATCAATAGACACTTCTCCATAGAGGGCATACAGATGGCCAATAGGCATATGAAAAAATGCTCAACATCACTAATCATTAGAGAACTGCAAATTAAAACCACAATGGGATATTACCTCACACCAGCCAGAATGGTGCTCATCAACAAAACAAAACAGAGTAAGTGCTGGCAAGAATGTGGAGAAAAGGGAACTCTCCTGCACTGCTGGTGGAAATGCAGACTGGTGCAGCCACTATGGAAAACAGAATGAAGATTCCTCAAAAAATTATAAATCGAACTGCCTCTTGACCCAGCTATCCCACTTTTAGGACTATACCCCAAGAACACCATAGCACTCTTTCAAAAGGAGAAAGGCACCCCCATGTTTATGGCAACATTGTTCACAATAGCGGAGATCTGGAAACAGCCCATGTGTCCATCAGGGGAACGATGGATTAAAAAACTTTTGGAATACTTCTCAGCCATAAGAAATGATGACATCAGATCATTTACAACAACATGGATGGACCTTGATAACATTATACTGAGTGAAATAAGTAAATCAGAAAAAACTAAGAACTATATTTCATACATAGGTGGGAATGAAAATGAGACTCAGAGACATGGACAAGAGGGTGATGGTTACTGGGGGTGGGTAGGGGGGAGGTTAGGGGCTTAAAGAAAACCAGATAGAAGATAATTTGACTTTGGGTGATGGGTATGTAACATAAACAAAGGTCAAAATAACCTGGAGATGTTTTCTCTGAACATACGTACCCTGATTTATCAATGTTACCCTATTGAAATTAATAATAATAAAAAAGAAACATTGTAATACAATGATCAAACATTGCTCCCTTCTTTCAGAATCTGTGGCCTGATTAAGAGTATAGTATTGCAGTTGTTTTTTTGTTTTGTTTTGTATTTTTCTGAAGCTGGAAATGGGGAGAGACAGTCAGACAGACTCCTGCATGTGCCCGACCGGGATCCACCTGGCACGCCCACCAGGGGCGATGCTCTGCCCACCAGGGGGCGATGCTCTGCCCCTCCGGGGCGTTGCTCTGCTGCGACCAGAGCCACTCTAGTGCCTGGGGCAGAGGCCAAGGAGCCATCCCCAGTGCCAGGGCCATCTTTGCTCCAATGGAGCCTTGGCTGCGGGAGGGGAAGAGAGAGACAGAGAGGAAGGAGGGGGGTGGAGAAGCAAATGGGCGCTTCTCCTATGTGCCCTGGCCGGGAATCGAACCCAGGTCTCCCGCACGCCAGGCCGACGCTCTACCGCTGAGCCAACTGGCCAGGGCCTAGTATTGCAGTTTTTTTTTTTTTTAAAAGCATAAATAGAAAATTTGTGACATCTGGAAATGGTAACTGAAGTTTACATTTCTTACCATCCTTACCTATTTATTCTACTTTTCTGGTCTCTTCCTTCAATGTATTCTTTAATCTACCCCGTATTATTTTCTTAGCTTTTTGTAGTTGTTTTTTTGAAAATCTGAACAGTCACATGCATTTTCACTATAAAAAAAAAGCAGACCAATTTGATAAAAACTGTGTATTTTCTTAATTGTCAGATTATTGCATTTATTAAATCTCTATAAAAGAAGTATACACTATGCTGGTCTTTCTATTAGCGAAGAATTTACAAAAGTGTCAATTTATCTTAACCTTTTAGTGAAGGGTGACTGCTTTTTTAACTTTGAACAGGAAATCATAAAATTTAGTAACTTGAAAAATATGATTAGTTTTCACAAGTGTTGAATGGGAATTTCTCTGTCTAGAATTAATATTTATTTCAGACATATTGGTTTTCAGGTGAGTTAAAGAACTCCATATTTAAGGAAATAAATCCTGTCACGTACTACAACATGAGCAAACCTTGAGGACATTACGCTAAGTGAAATAATTTAGTCTGAAAAAGACAGATACTTTAGGATTCTACTGATAGGAGGTAGCTAAAGTAAGTAGTTAGACTCAGGCCAAAGATATGGTGACAGAACATTATTTGACTTTGAGTAGTGGGCACACAGTGCAGTAGACAGATTATGTATTATAGAATCATACATGTGAAATCTCTGTGATCATATTAACCAATGTCACCCCAATAAATTAATTAAAAAATAAAGTAGTCCAACTCATAGAAATAGAAAATTGAATAGTGTTAGCCAGGGACTAGATGAGAGGAAGTTCAATGAGTATAGAGTTTCAATTATGTAAGTTAAAATAAAAGTCTACAGATTATAATTGTGCTTATAACTAACAACACTGTACTGTATTCATAAACATTTGTTAATAAGGTAAATCTCATGTTGTGTGTTTTTTAACCCCAATTAGAAAGTATTATACATATTGATTTTAGCCCTCCTTTTTTTATAGCCTCTGGTGTAAAAACACTTTTATTTTTTAATAAAATGGCAATTACCAACTCTACAACCTACACTAGAGCCATTTGATATTTTAATACTTGTATTTCTTCTGTTTAGTTACAGCAAGAAAAATAAAATGTGAACATAGCTGCTCAGCTTTTCCATAGTTTCTAGAGATCAAAAGTTTATTGATATCAGTGTGTGTGATTCCAGAGCCTTTTACTATCTCCAAGAGGTGGTTGTAAGCCCCAAGCAGCCAATTTGTTTCTAATGGTATCTGCCTCATTATAGTAGGGTTTGGGGAAGGTTTATTTTCTGAATTCTTCCCAAGTACATTTCATTGAGATTTGAATAGCTTTAAAAATGGGCAACAGCTGTTAGGTATCTCATTGCCCTTCATGTTAAAAGATAATACTGCTGACATGGTTTCTTCCTGCAAAGCATGTGGCTAGTAGAAAGATTATAAAGTCTGCGTTCCCACCCCTACTGATCTCTCCATGTGCTCTTAGCATAATCCCTGTAGCTGCTTTAAAGTCTCATCACTGATAGTTGCTAGAGTTATACTCTCTATGCGTCTGACCGTTTAGCTCAGTTTGTGACACTCCATTTCTAATTGTGTATCCCCATGTTTTCCATTTGTCCTGAATGCTTTGTTAAAAGTTGATAACTCACACTGTAGTATTCATCCAAAGTGTGCCTTCTTGATTCTTGGAGGCTCTGTCTGAGTGTTAGGCAATGATTAAACACTATGAATCAGTGAATGGCTTGTCTTTTACTAGACTGAGCTTTTTCTCTCTTGAGTATTTGTTGTTGTGGTTGGTTGCTTTGTTATTATTATTTTCTTCAGTGACTACAGTATTAGGTCACATGAGCCTTCCTCCCCACAGGTGACACTTTGGTCAGAATGTCTTTGAGGTATTCATTAGCTGAGTCTGCACTCACTCCCCAGGTGGACAGTGTGTTTGTGGAGATACATGTATGTCCGATTGCCCATATCAAAGAGAACATCATTGGCTCAGAAAGCCTGCTGATTCATATTTGTTTTTTCTAAAGTCAGATAGCATGAGAAGAGTGTGCTCCTCTACTGCACCCTGGCTAGTATCACTACTTAGAGCTTAATTCAATAGCCAAAATATTTGACTTCATGGAGGCTTTTGAAACCTGACTTTACTGTTTCCTGAAAACAAAATATACATCTTCTTGAATTCCCTTGCACATCAAATATTAGCCACAATATTTGACCTTACCTCCAAGCATTCTTAAATAAACAAAACTAATTATTCTTTACCCTGTGAAAGTGGTACAGTAATAAGCACAAGTGACATGTTATTGTGCCTTTAGAGTAAGGCTGCATCTTGTCTGAATGCCTTTAAAAGTGAAAGTGGGAGTGGAAAGCAAGTACAAACTCTAACAGCCAGGCGAGCACAACAAACTTGGAAACACAAATAGATGCAAATGATTTTGCTTAAATCAGCGAGTGAGTCATTGTCCTCAGTAGTCAGCGTCCTCAATATTTGATACCCTCAATGATAATGCAAACATGTATATGCTGAACAGGCTTGATGCAACCTCAGACCTTTTCGACAATCACTTGGAATAGTAATTTATTTTTCTTTTCAGCCAAAACAAATGAGATCATCCATGTCAAAGCCTAGCTCCTTAATATTAACGGCTTAAATCTATAGAGTATTTACATATGCTTCATGCATGTTTTACCTGAATATATCATTTAATGTTTATAATAGCGTTTTGAAGTAGATGGTATCATCAGCATTTTAGACATGAAAAAACAAAAACTGGGTAGCTTTGGGTATTTCTTTTAAGCCCTGGCTATAAGTACATGTCAAGTTTTGTAGCTATATTAGTCCAATGTCAAAAAAAATTAACATAGCTACTAGCATCTTTTATTCCTTAACGTCATTTTTTAACTCTATTGAAATACAATCTGCTACAGTATATTGCCCAGTACTCTGGAAACACCTAGAACTTCTTTTCTAATTGCGTCCATCTCCTCACTCCTTTACACTATCTTTATTACTTCTTGCTTAATATCATACAACTAGTAAAGGAAAAAAGTTAGAATTTGAGAGCAGATTCAGATTGGCTCCAGAGTCCACAGGCTTAACTGCTACCTAGTTCTGCTTTGCCCTCTCCCTCTCTCTATCACAATTAATCTCTCTTTTCTAAGTAGGGCATGAAATATTCAGATTTGCATCCACCTCTCTGCTCTACAGTGGGCTTATTATTATTTCATACAGAAAGGAAGAGTGAATCTTTTGTTGGATACCTGAGGCAGAATGGCGAACTGGACTAGAGGAGAGGCATTGCAGTGGATATGACCTCCTCAGGCTCATGGTCTATTTGAAACAAAGAGTCTGAAATAAGTCCAGGGAAGAGATTGGTTTCCTGGGGCAAAAGCTAGGCAAGCAGGTGGTCAGACAAGGCTTGAAAAATCACAAAGATATTAAAGAGCATAGTGAACAATATGTTTGGATACTTGGAAAAGAACTTGGGCATCCCAGAGTCAGAAACCCATACCAACACCCTGTGCCACAAATGATCAAGATTAAGGCCAAGAATTTGAACAGTGCATAGGAAGGAACAGGAGCAAGAGGGTCTTGGTATGAAACCAACCTTTTGTCACATGTTTAGAGCATTCAGAGACTTCTGGTTAAAGTAGTCAATTGCTAAATTTGGATAGTCTGGGTATGCAAGGGAAGATAGTCCCCATTCTTTGGTTGGCAAACTTGGAAAGCAAAAAACCTGAGATAAAAGTAGCTCTTTATCTTCCACGTCCCCTTTAAAAGTCTGCTTTCAGGAAAAGATTTGATATCAGTATTTTTACATCAGTATGAATAAGGAAGTTTATGTGTTACCTCTCCAGGGAGATTTTACATTTTCAACCTTGGCTCTAAATGTAAAATAAAAATCTTCATCCTGGCTCATAGAAATTTCTATCCCACGCAGCAATATGAAAGTCAATTTACAGAGAAGAGCAGAAGGTGTTCTCAGCGTTTTTGATATCAAGCCAATTTGCTTATACTTACCAATCTTGGCCTTTCAGCCGGTAAGAATACCTGAAGGACTTATGTGATTGGGTGACTTTTGTCATGTTAAGTTGGCAGTTTTTGTGTTTTTTTAGTTATATTGAGAAGAGAAATTTTAAAAATGAGTAAATAACAAAATTGACCTTTTAAGTGGATGCCGCTCTATATTAGCACAGCCGTTGTATTGGTAAGTTTCCTGTCCTGGCTGGTTTTCATAATTAAAGCAATTCCAGAATGTCAGATAACAGCAATTTTCCTATCAGTTGTGATTCTTAGGGTTTAGTGGAAGAAAAACAAGGAGATATTAAAGTTTGTGCCTCTGTGGTTAAATTGCAAGAATACAGCTCTCAGTTGCTAATTCACTTATTGAACCTGCAGGAGACTGTACTCAGGGATAAAAGTGATGCGCTCTTTCATGTCTATGTACCTTAGACACGATGGTGCCGGTGTGCAGGAATGAGGAGACTGGACGCATGATTGGAAAGAAGTTCTACACGGTTTCAGAATGAGGGGCAATACACGGTAAGGTTTAGCATTAATTGACATTAGGAAAAAGAAGCTGCTAATACCTGTTAATTATTTTCTATGCTGAACCTACAAAAATCAATATGTACTCAAATGCAGGGCTTAAAAGAAATACCAAATATTTTTGTGTGAAATATATTTTTGTGGCTTACCACTTTATTATTGTGTAAGCTTAGGGTAGCTACTTAAACTGAGTAATTTTCAGTTTCTTTCTTATAAAATGGATGTTAATAGCATATTCTTCATTTGGTTATTGTGAGAAGTGAATGAGATAGTATATGTAAATTACTCAATATAGAGCCTAGTACACAGCAGATATTGAATAATAGAATCTATTATTATTATTTTATTTTGTTAAGTCAGCCCTGTAGAGGAGGCAAATGAGGTATTATTACTCATAAAATCAACAGAGAAACTTAATCTCAGGGGTTCAGCTATTATTGAGTTGGTAAGTAAGAGACTCACGTCTATAAATCATGAATGTGTATTATTGTTGCTTTTAGAATTTAACTCTTGATTTGTATGTGTGCATGTGTGTATTGCCTTTGTACAGAATTAGGGCTGTGGACAAAAAAAGGGCCACACACTAAACCTGACAAGCGCAGGGGAAGTCTGCATGGTGACCTTACAGACTCAGAGCCCTAAAGTAACTACTTCAAATGGTCTAAATATAAAACTTTGTAACTAAAAACAAGTCATGGCAGGTAGTCATGTCCTAGGCTGGTATCTTCCCTGACAAATGTCAAGCTTTCCCTTAAATGAGCCTGTCTGTTGCATTTTTGCATTTAGGACGATATGCCTTTGCAATGTTAGAGTAGTCCCCTTTGCCAGACCCCTCAGGGCACAGCTTCCCACCAGAAAGAGTGGGAGTAGAGACAAAGTCAAAAGTGTGTGTCTGGTGTAAAAGCATGAAAGAAAAGAAAAGAAAATGCAACAAGCTCTATGCAGACCAAGCAAAACAAATCTGCGAGCTAATTTCAAACTTTAAGTTGGTGACACCTGGGAAAATGGATGGAGGAAGGTTTTAGAGGAAATGGGATGAGAGCAAAGGTAAAGTGATGACAAAACCCTATATACATGACACAGAGACAGGAATAGTGCAGAGATGGCCAGAGGCGAGGTAGAGGGGGGAATGGAGACAGAAAGAGACTTTGCTTGGGGTAATGGGTACAAACTGCAGTGTGCAGATGGTGTTAGATTGAGTTGTGCACTTGAAACCTGCGTGAACCAATGTCACCCCAGTAAATTCAATTACAAATATATAAAAGAAAGAAAACAGGCAGAACATTTTTTTATTTATTTTTTAAGATGAAAGGAGGGGAGACAGTGAGGCAGACTCCTGCATACACCCCAACCAGGAGGAAAGGGAAGCAGATGGTCTCTTCCCCTATGTGCCCTGGCCAGGAATTGAACCTGGGATGTTCATAGACTGGGTGAATGCTCTATCCACTGAGCAACCGGCCAGGGTCTGGAACATCTTTCTTGAGGTTATACAGTAGTTGAGAAAATCTGGTGATTGTTATTTTGTTGTGGAGAAGACAAAAGACAGATGTTTATGGTCCTCAATATTCTCAAGAAAATATAAAGGAAAATTTCTCATAAGGTTGTTTCTGTGTGTGTGTGTGTGTGTGTGTGTGTGTGTGTGTGTGTGTGTGACAGAGACAGAGAGAGACAGAGTGAGGACAGACAGGAAGGGAGAGAGATGAAAAGCATCAATTTTTTGTTGTGGCACATTAGTTGTTCATTGACTGCCTTCTCATATGTGCCTTGACGGGGTGGGGGAGGCTACAGCAGACCCGAGTGACCCTTTGCTCAAGCCAGTGATCTTGGGTCAAGCTGGTGAGCCTTGCTCAAACCAGATGACCCCATGCTCAAGCTGGCGACCTTGGAGTTTCTAACCTGGATTCTTCACATCCCAGTCTGATGCTTTATCCCGGGGTCCCCAAACTACAGCCTGTGGCTGCATGTGGCCCCTTGAGGCCATTTACCTGGCCCCCGCCACACTTCCGGAAGGGGCACCTCTTTCAGTGATGATCAGTGAGAGGAGCACATTGACCATCTCATTAGCCAAAAGCAGGCCCATAGTTCCCATTGAAATATTGGTCAGTTTGTTGATTTAAATTTACTTATTCTTTATTTAAAATATTGTATTTGTTTCCGTTTTGTGTTTTTACTTTAAAGTAAGATATGAGCAGTATGCATAGGGATTTGTTTATAGTGTTTTTTTTTATAGTCCAGTCCTCCAATGGTCTGAGATATAGTGAACTGGCCCCCTGTGTAAAAAGTATGGGGAACCCTGCTCTATCCACTGCACCACCACCTGGTCAGGCTCATAAGGGTGTTTTTGATGGTAGAAAATGAACTGTGGGCTTAGAATGTAGAAAAAGCCTGTGTAATATTGTGATTTATAATAAGAATATATATATTTGGTCTTCATTCTTATTTCTGGTACAGAGCTGCTAAAACACTTAAAACTTTCTGCGATGTGAGCAATAATGGTGTGTCTTGTTATGTTAATAATGCGACTTTTGGAAAGCACCTAAGATGAAGGCTGGTTGCTAGGAGAAGCAACTATGTAATTACAGCATTGGAACTTTTATTTCCATTCACCTGAACTCCTGGGAGGGGATAAAGGCTCAGGGGAACACCAAAGCCAACAGCCAATGACTTAATCAATCCTACCTCTAGGTAGGTAGGTAATGAAGCCTCTACAACCCCTCCCTAAAGATGGGGTTTGGAGAGTTTCTGGCTTGGTGAACACATGGAGATTCAAGGAGACTGGTGGCTAGGAGGGGATATGAAACTCCGTGCCCTTTCCTCATACTTTGTCCTATGACTGTCTTCCCTCTGGCTATTCCTGAGTGATATTCTTTTGTAATAAACTGGTAGTATTCTAGTAAGTAAAATGTTTCTCTGAGTTCTATTAGCTGCACTAGCTAAGTAATTAAACCCATGAAGGGGGTCATAGGATTTCTGATTTATAGCGAGTTGGTCAGAGCTACAGGTTACAACTTGAGTTTGTAATTGGCATCTGAAGTAGGGTAAGAAAGCAGCTTTATAAGCCTTAGCCTTTTGCCTATGGGATCTGACACTGTCTCCAGGTAGATGCTGTCAGAATTGAGTTACACTGTAGAATAACCAACTGGTGTTGGAGAATTGCATGCTGTAGGAAAAACAAAATAAAACATCACAAAGAATCAAACACACACACACACACATACACACACACACACACACACACACACACACACACACGAACTGGTATCAGAACATTAGCCTGCCTGGAAAAATCAGTCAGAAGCACAATAAGAAGCCAGTAAAAAGGACGCAAAGGACTGCTCACAAGGAGTGAAAGAATAATTAAAGTTAGGTGGCATGGATTTGTACTAGACCCACTCCGTACAGCTCTGATTTGTTTCTAAGCTCCACCAAAATTGTTACTAGACTACCTTTTGCCACTTTCATTTGTAGTGTGTTCAAGGGATACAAACTCTTACATTACTGAATGATGCCAAATAATTAATGGTAAATGTGCAATGAAAACATACCTTGCTTTAATTTTTTTATAAGAATGATTTTTGGTTTCTTTATGTCACTGGTCTTTTCTACTAATGTGGAAGACCAAGAATTGACCTAACAGGTGTTTTTTTTTCATAAGAGTAGTGTGTGTGTGTGTGTGTGTGTGTGTGTGTGTGTGTGTGTGTGAATTCTGCATTTATTTCTTTCACTCTTGAATGGTCCATTACCCCAGGGATATCAGAAGGAGGTTTGATTCTCAGACTGAATTTTCCTGCACAGATTAATGTAGATGACACCAATATCAGTTTGAAATGTGCAGTAATATTGCTGTAGGCTTACATAGTGTTTAAACATCTCTGCCGTGTCGACCTCAGTGATTATATTTTAGGTATAATATTTCCCCTTATCCAAGGGGATACACATAAAGACCCCAGTGGATGGCTATAATTCTGGATAGTACCAAACCTTAAATATTCTATTATTTTCTTACACATACATACCTATGATAAAGGTTACTCTATGACCTTTATATTTAATCTTTTACTTGCTATCAATTTAACACAGTGAGAGATTAACAACCATAACTAATAATAGAACAATTATAACAATATACTGTAAAACTTATGTAACATACTTTCTCTCTCTCTCAAAATATCTTATTGTATGCTACTCACACCCTTCTTGTGATGATGGGAGATGACGAAATGCTTATGAGATGAGATGAAGTGAGGGGAATAAGACATTATCAAGTAAAATAAAGGCCACTGAAACACAAGTACTGTAATACTGTCACAGTCAATCTGATAATCACAATGGCTCCTAAGTGACTCACTGGCAGGGAGCTTAGCTAGTGTGGCTACACTGGACAAAAGGGGAGTCTTGTCCTGGGCAGGAGGGAACAGAGCAGCACAAGATTTCATCCCACTACTCAGAATGATAAGCAATGTAAAACTTAAAAATTGTTTATTTCTGAAATTTCCCACTTAACTATTTTTAGACCACTGTCAACTGCCAACAGTGGAAACTACAGAAAACAAAACTGCTTATAAAGGGGCTGGGGGAGACTACTGTACCTTGAGATGGGAGTCTGTGTTAATTTTTCTCATAGATAAGAAAGAGCATTGATACTTCCCTTTTGCTGATAAGGCATGGGGAACATTAGCTGGAAAAAAGAGTTGCAGGATAAGAAACTAGTGAAATTGGCACATTTTCAACCAGAAAACAGTTTTTAAATACCTAAAAAGACGTTAAAGATGTACTGTTGGGGGGTTCAAATGTAATCGGTTGGTTCCTGACAATTTCTCACAAGAGAGTAGTCAGAGAATGGGAAGAGCAACACCTGCCAAGGGGAAAGAGTGGAGCTATTGGGTGGTTATTCCTTCCATTGTGGCCTGGGGGTGCGAAGACATCTACTGGGGGCAACCTCTGCTCAGTGGGTTAAGCAGAGCACTGCACAGCAAGGAAGGAAGCAGTAAATAGGCAGAGAATTATGGCAATGAAGTACGTGACTGATAAAAGAGAGTTGGGAAGATATTTAGCTGTTGCTATGCCAAAATATCTTGAGGATAGAAGAATACTGTTCAGCTTTCTGTACAGAGTACGTTGTAAATCTTTTGGATCAGAATGGCCCTTCCAGAGTTGATCCATCTTTTAAATGCAGCTCCATTCATAGATTTGGGCCATGTGGGGCCCTGTGGTATTTTTAGGTTACACAGAGGTATAAAAGTCATGTCCATCATTGCGAGGAAACAACCATAAAACCATAATTGGAGAATAATAAAGTGCAAACTTGACTGAAAACATGGGAAGAAGTAAAAATTGATGGAAATTCTCTTCTAGGCACACAGCCTCATCAAAACTTTCTCCTCGGGCCCTTCAGATAAAGAACAAAAATAGAATAATCTAGTGACTTTTCTCCAAGCTTTAATCAGACCTCAATGCCAATGTTGAAGAGGCAGCTATATGAAAGGAAACTGTTTGGCAATCCCTTCACAACTGATATTCAAATATGTGACTACAATCATGTGCCACTTAATGATAGGGATAAGTTCTAAGAAATGTGTTATTAGGCAATTTTGTTGGTGTGGATACATCATAGAGTGCACTTACACAAACCTACATAGTACTGCGTACTTAGGTTACAAAGTATAACCTATTGCTTTTAAGCTAAAAACCTGTAATTCATGGTACTGTGCTGGATATTATAGGCAATTATAACACAATGCTAATGTTTGTGTATCTAAATGCACCTAAATGTAAAAAAGATGCAGTAAAAATATGGTATAATGTGGCACTTCTTATGCATGGAGCTTGCAGGACTGAAAGTTGCTCTGGGTGAGTCAGTGAGTGAGCAGTGAGTGACTGTGAAGGCTGGAACATTACTACTATAGGCTTTTTTTTTTCTCTCTTTTCCAAGTGAGAGGAGGGGATACAGAGAAGCAGATTCCCACATGTGACCTGACCAGGATCTACCTAGCAACCCCTGTCTGGGGTAGATGTTTTGCCCATCTGGGGCCATGCTCATGACCAAACTACTTTTAGCAATTGAAGCAGAGGCTTCACGAAAACATCTTCAGCGCTCAGGGCCAATGTGCTCGAACTAAGTGAGCCATGGCTGTGGGATGCGAAGAGATATAGAAAGGGGAGGTGGAGAAGCAGATGGTCACTTCTCCTGTGTGCCCTGAATGGGAATTGAACCTAGGAATCAACACACCGTGCTGATGCTCTACCACTGAGCTAACTAGTGAGGGCCCTATAGACTTATATAAACACTGCACACTTAGACTCCAGTAAATTTATTAAACAACACAAGATTAATCAAACACAAGAGGAAACGATGTAATCAAGGGATGTGGTAAACATGAGATGCACGAGGCTACTGCTGGCATAACACAGCATCCTGTTTGACAGCAAAGCCTTTTTTTAAATTAGTAGAAAACATATACTCTAAAATAATTAAAAAGTACAGCAAATACAGAAGCCTGAAACATAGTTACTTATCCCCATCAAGTATTACACACTGTACATAATTATATGTGCTATAATTTTCTTTGACTGGCACTGCAGTAGGTTGGTTTACACCAGCGTCATCCCAAACAAGGGAGCTGCATTTGCACTATGACCTTACAATAGCTACCAAGTCACTAGACAATATGATTTTTTCAGCTCTATTATAATCTTATGAGATCACCAATGCATATGGGGTCTGTAGTTGACCAAACCATTGTTATTTGGTGCATGACTGAGTAAAAAACTGGTTGTGGTATACACTGTTGTAGCTACCCTTCTCTGTTATCTTTTTTGTAGTTTTTTAATTACATGCCATTTAAAACAATGTTTCTGTCATGTCACAGAGACTCGGTCTTCTTAAACAGAGCCAACACTTTACAATAAAATCAGTGAAGAGAAGTAAAAATGTTTACTTTCTTTTAGCCATCCCTTTTTCTTCTTTGAAAATTACAGTTCTGGTCTGACCAGGCGGTGGCGCAGTGGATAGAGCGTTGGACTGGGATGTGGAAGGACCCAGGTTCGAGACCCCGAGGTCGCCAGCTTGAGTGCGGGCTCATCTGGCTTGAGCAAAAGCTCACCAGCTTGGACCCAGTGTCGCTGGCTCCAGCAAGGGGTTACTCGGTCTGCTGAAGGCCCGCGGTCAAGGCACATGTGAGAAAGCAATCAATGAACAGCTAAGAAGTCACAACGTGCAACGAAAAACTAATGATTGATGCTTCTCATCTGTCTCCATTCCTATCTGTCTGTCCCTGTCTATCCCTCTGACTCTCTCTCTCTCTGTCTCTGTAAAAAAAAAAAAAAAAAAAAAAAAAAAAAAAAAAAAAAAAAAAAAAAAAAAGAAAATTACAGTTCTGAACTAAAGTATCAGCTTTTGAACTCTGTCAAAATCTAAAGCCCGTAGCGTTTTTTAATAGCCTTACAACTTTATCCGGATCTCTGAAGCCTGTGCCTCTAGATTGTTTGAAGTTTCTGTGATTCAGGTAGAATGCAGACTTAGCAGGAAAGCTAACCTTTCCGTTCCAACTTGCTTGTGAGTGTGTATTTTCTCCCTGATTTGAGCCAAGTGCAAAATACTTAAAATCTTGCTTGGAACAGAAGAAAATGTTTCCTTTCTCACCCCTGAAACGATGGTTTTCTTATTTTTCTATAAGAAAATCTTTTCCAGCAACCTGCCGGGACTGGAGGGTTAAAGCAAATAGTGAGGAGGGAGCCTGCTGAGAAACTTTATAGCTGTTTTAAAATGAAGAATGGGAACGTGGCTAGGCAATTTCTGTTCATGTGGTCTTAAAGATTTATACATGTGGTTTTGAAATAACGTTCACTAATCATATTGGTTTACTAATCTTATTTATTTTATAAACATATTTTTTAAACATTTATTCACTTGTTGACGGATGAACTAATGTGGGTAGTTTGAAACTAGCACAGAGAATTTGAAATACTAATTCTTCTATGATGTGATCTGATTTGGATTTGGACCACCACTGAGAGGATTATGTAAGGTTTCAAAACAGAAATATGTGCATACCAAGCTTTCGCCCAGTAGTTTTCAACATTTTTGTAATGGAAACATCCTGCCAATAATTTGATTTTGTGAAACTTTACTTTATTCTAATTGCTATAAACAGATGGGTGCAAGACTTACCGAAATAATCACTTCATAAGTTACATAAATGTCTAATCACTATGTGATATGCCTGAAACTAATGTAATATTGTATGTCAGCTGTAATTAGAAAACAAACGGTAAAAACAACATACAGTTTAAAACACAGTAGATTAACAATACATTTGTTTTGAAAAAGTTACAGTATGTGATGGCAACTATTGAGAATTAGAAATATAAAATCCATGTTGAAGTGTTAACCATTCCCCATAATGGACAGTGTAATATGTTAAATAACCAACAGGGTCTTTTTCTTTTTCAATTCCCAAATTTAAGCACTCCAGTTTTAACTGATTTACCTAGTAAATTTGTTTACTTCTAGGAAGCCAACAAATATGAATTAGATTATTGAAAATCTGTAATTACCATTAGCTCTATTTATAAGTTCAGTACTTTCATATTTCATTAGCAGTCTAAAAGTAATTATCAAATTTTTATATTTCTCCAAAGTTGACAATTGTAGAATGTGCAGCAAAATATTTTAAGTATTATTATAAAGACTAATTGAGAGCTGAAAGCAAAGCTTTAATTAGTGTAAGTGCTATTGTTTGTCAAATGTAGAAAACACACATAAATTATTATTTTGCTAATCTCTATCCTTAGACTCACAGGTACACAGACAATGACATTAAGGGGTGGTGATGGGGATAGGAATGTAAGCTTTAGGGAGACAGATACATCTAGAATTAGTCAGCATATTAAGGTTTGGAGAGAAAAAACACTTCTCCATGCAATGGTTAGTATTTTTGATAATGACACAAAAATTATAAGTGCAAAAACATTGCTTTTCATCTTCTTTGGTTCCTTTAGCACAGTAAGAAAGAAAAGTTAAAAACAGACAGCAAAAAGGCAGCTTCTGCAAAGCACAAAATCTGACATCAAATCTAGTAATGCTGAAGAATAGGGGAGTAATGGGAGAGAAGACAGAAAAAAGGAAGAAAGTAGGATGCTTTATATTTACATAACATTTTAGCAGAAATCACACTTGTAAACTCAACTAACAAAACCTACTAACCAATGTCTTTCTCCTTGTTTTGTAAAATGTGTTTGGCATGAACTGGGTTTAAGTGGTGTTATTTTGCAAAGAAAGGTCATTGTGAAATCTCTCACGGAGCAAGGCAGGAAATGCTGACATTTTTAAGCTGTTCAAAGTGCCACCCACACCTGGATTTCCAGTCTTGTGTGTAATCACACAAAATGGACTCATTACAAACAAATTATAGGAACCAGAGACCAATTACCTCAAGCAAAAAGGTTAAAATGAATAAAAGGACCACCAAGAAAGGCTGAGCGGAAGAGAATGTTGACTCATTGGCCAAAAGCTATTCAAATTGTTAAAATCAGTAGTTAACATTCAGACTGCATGCGGAGGAGGCAGCAATGATGACTTTTATGTGTACAACAACAAAAGATAGAAATTTATGTGCTCATATTTGTATATTTCTTATAATTTTTCTTATTATTTTTATATTATATTGTATAATATTATATATTATATTTATTATATTATATCTTATAATATTATATTTTTATAATAAAAAGTGTCCCCAACAACTGCCTCCACTTCAACCCTTAACTCAGCATCATCACTTCCTTTGACACTATTACATTAAAATAGCTGTCAATAATCTCCTGATTGCCAAATCTATTGACCATTGTTTTTCTTTATTGATATGTGTGTGTGTTTTTGTTTGTTTGTTTGTTTTTGCAAGAGAGAAAAAGAGAGAAGGGACAGAGAGACGAGAAGGGAGAGAGATGAGAAGCATCAACACATAGTTGTAGCACTTTAGTTGTTCATTGATTGCTTCTCATATATGCTTTGACTAGGGCAGGCAGGTCACTCCTTGCTCAAGCCTTTGACCTTGGGCTCGAGCTAGTAACCTTGGGTTTCAAGCCAGCAATCATGAGGTCATATCTATGATCCCATGTTAAAACTGGCAACCTCACGGTTTCAAACCCATGTTCTCAGCATCCCAGACTGGTGCTCTATCCACTGGGCCACTGCCTGGTCAGGCAGATTTTTTTAATACAGTGGGAATCTGGTAAACTGATTATGTTAGCTGGTCAAGTTCTTCAAAATGATAAAACCAGCAGGTACCTGTAGAAATATAGTCTTTGTATTTTTTTATAAAAAATCTTATTGTACTTTATACTATTCTCTGTATTAAATGATAGTTTCCCATTTTGAGCTTCGTTCTTGTTTGGAAAGATGTTAGCAACCCTATCCAAATTGTCACTTTCTACAACCTACTATGTTCACAATTGGATTAGTCAAGTGAGTGTTTTGAATGCAGCATATTATATGTTGTTTGTAGTAGAAAAAAATTGAGTTGAAACTTCAGTTTCTTCATTTATAAAACAGTGATAACAATATTACAAAAATTGCTTTATAGATTGAATTGGATAATAGTTATTTGTTAGCATCAAGTCTGCCACGTGGAAGACATACTCTAAAGGTTAATGTTCTTGTACTCTTTGCCCTTGTTCCTCTCACATACGAGCAAGATTCTTTAAGCTTCTTTTATGTAACATGGAGATCCAGGTTGTGTCAGAAATAAAATTTTTACTACCTAGAATTGGAATGGAAAGAATCCATGTAAGTTTATGGGGTTTATATATGGAAAGTTCTCCTGTGGGGAAACAAGAAGAAAAAAGACAGTCAGAGAATGCTTGGGTTGGATTTTGATGGGATTGAGAATGACCAATTAACTAGTTTAAAGAACAATGGGACCTACCTTGAGTCATTGTGGAAGAAGAGATAAGCAGTTCAGTGGCTGACTATTGAGAATAAAAGGAACAGATATTATGTTGTTTTATGACTCAGTTTGTCACTGGTCAGGGTGTAGTAAAATGGACAAAGCAATATCATATAGAATAGTTATGAGCAGAAAACACACTCTATTTTATTTATCTTTCAGAATTTTTTCCAATAACTTAAAAATTATTTCTTTATTAATTAACTAGCCTTACATATATGTGCTTGTGATAAAATTTTTAAGTCTCTTATATTCACACAACTTTGAGAATTGAAGTATTAATAAAATTTTTAAAAATTGAACATAAGTATATTGACCCTTGATTCTTTTTTTTTTTTTTTTTCATTTTTCCGAAGCTGGAAACGGGAAGGCAGTCAGACAGACTCCCGCATGCGCCCGACCGGGATCCACTCGGCATGCCCACCAGGGGGCGATGTTCTGCCCCTCTGGGGAGTCACTCTGTTGCATCCAGAGCCATTCTAGCGCCTGAGGCAGAGGCCACAGAGCCATCCCCAGTGCCCGGGCCATCTTTGCTCCAATGGATCCTCGGCCGCGGGAGGGGAAGAGAGAGACAGAGAGGAAGGAGAGGGGGAGGGGTGGAGAAGCAGATGGGCGCTTCTCCTGTGTGCCCTGGCCGGGAATTGAACCTGGGACTCCTGCACGCCAGGCCGACGCTCTACCGCGGAGCCAACCGGCCAGGGCCACCCTTGATTCTTTGAAGTGGGTGAAAATTAAGGTAATTGCTATTTGTGTCTTTTCCCCCTTCTTTGCTATTTTATTTAGATATCCTAAATTAAGACAGAAAAGTGCTAAATCCCAAGTGACCTACAATGTCACTTACAAGCATATTTGAACCATATCTTAATTTTCTGGTGAACTTAGATTTTTTTATCCTCTTAAAGAATTCAGAACCAGAACCACCCAGGAAGAGCCAAGTACTTTCTGATGCGGCTTTTGCATCATCAACAAATTGTCAGCTAAGTTCTGGTTGCAGAATCTTTATTACTGACAGTGATAAAAGACAGAAAAGACCCAGATCCCTGAATGAAATTTTAGATTGGACATTGAAAATATTCTTTCACTGTATAAATGGAGCAAATGCAGATATATCTCTGATTAATGTAAATGGGAAGCCTCACAATGTCATAGTTTACATCATTTTTTTCAGCCTGAAATCCGACTATGACTAATGATCTTAGTTACCTGTTTTATTCCCTTGACAACATTCTTACAAAAGGCACAACAGAGTCAAACTAGATAACGTATTTTAGAATAAAAAATTCAGCATCTTCCTTGGTATCAGGAAAGTCTGTGATGTCATCAAAGAAGGAGAATATATGATTCAACAATGGATGTAGGAATCAAAGGACCAGCAGGTTTGGGATGGACTACCATCATCGATATCAGAGCAATTGCTACCTCTCTATCATAATGTAGTAAGAGAGAATTAGTAAATCTAACTATTAAACTATGCCTGTTTAGTTTTTGCATAGGGCTTATATATGTTTTAAAGTAATCAAAATGATTTTCAACTCTGTTAAAAATGCATCACAAGAAATCTCTTCTCACTGAGTGATTCATTTTCTGTCAGTGTAAGCATAAAAACTTCTTCAAAAGTTGGAATGAATCTATAGACTGGCTTGGAGATTCTTAACCTGACTTCATTCTTATCACCAACTTACAAAGAGAGATTGAAAGAAGGCAGGTAGACTTCTGTGAACACTATGGTTCCCTTACTCTTTTATTATCATTGTGTTTTTTCTGTCTTGGAAAATAATGAGAAAAATGAAAGAAAATGGAGATGTCTCTTCTACTCTTGAGATTTTAAGGCCAGAAGTTAAGAATTTGACACAGAAAATAAGAGTTGAAACATTAGCTGGAACTATGCATTTTGATAAACCCAGCTGAGTTAGAATGTACCCATTTTAAGGTAAGGACATGACTGTCATCATATGAGACATGCTCCAAACCCCTTCTCACATACTTTGGACAAAAGATAAGAAGGCAGACTGAGACACAGAGGATCCAGGTCCAAAATGTCAAGGTTGCCTGCTTGAGTGTGGGAACATAGACATGACCCCATGGTTGGTGGCTTGAGTCCAAAAGTCACTGGCTTGAAGCCTAAGGTTGCTGGCATGAACCTAAGGTTGCTGGCTTGAGCAAAGGGTCACTCACTTTGTTGTAGCTCACCCAGTAAATGTACATATGAGAAAGCAATCAATGAAGGTGCTGCAATGAAGAATTGATGCTTCTCATCTTTCTCCCTTCCTGTCTATCTGTTTTTATCTGTCCCTCTCTGTCTCTGTCAAAAAAAAGAAGGAAGAAGAAAAAGATCATTTACATTGAAATGACCTTGCTGTAAATATTTAGACAATTATTACTTCTTTTTTTCTTTTTCTTATCTCCCAAAACTTTGCTCTCTTTACATGGAAATTTCTATCTTCTCTGTGTTTCAAAGGCAGTGGGAGGTAGAGCAATATGAGAGACACATGAAAGGAGGTCATCTGGGTGAAAAAAGAGAGAGTTAATCTGAGCACGGAACACCCACCAGAATCAGAGAGAATAATGACATATAATTGATAGACTTCCTAGGGAGATGAAGCAAGAAGAGCAATCTACCCAAATATATTTCCTCATGTCTGATACAATGACATCTCTGTGCATGTAAAAGCAAATGTTACTTGTGCATAAAAAGGTATCTATGCGTGTAAACATTCCCATCCACCTACAGGAAGATCATTGATTTCATCCACAGTTGCTTCATTGGCATTCTACTTTAAGTAGGCTACTTTTTAGCTAAGAGATTAGACATGTTTACCCATGGTCAAATCCCAGCAGCAAACCTAAACCAATAAATAAACAGACAAAGTAATAAATAGAATAAATGAACAACTCGTGAAAACTCAACAATGAAGAGAAACATTTTCCAATGCCTGTAGACAGATTCTTGGCCTTTTATTTTATTGCACAGTGACAAAAGCTATCCATTAGTTGTTTATATAAACACAAGAGTAAAAGTCAGAAAACTCAAGGCAGTACAGTACACACAGAAGGAATCAATCAGTGGTGTACTGGAGTTCGCTCATAATGCCTTACAAAAGCCAATTGTACATTTTCAGGAATTTTTCAAGCTTGTTGACATTATGTTGAGAGCTTGAAATCAACCATGATCCAAAAAAATTCTGCAAATTTACAAATCAAACCTTTGTTTTTCTCAGAAAGCAAGTTCAAAGCGTTTATCTGTGCATTAACCAAATCAATGCATTTTTTTCTTTTTGCAGATTTCTTTAGTTAATACTTTCTGATAATTTAATAGCAAGGCTTAGAATGGGGCTTTTCATCTCTCTCTCTCTCTCTTAACAAAACCTTACTTTTCCAAACAAAATCTTATATAAACACATATATACAACTCAGAAAAACACAGATGCAATTTTTGAAGTGTGTTGGGAAAGTTATGTCATTCACCAGAATCCTTCTTCCCCTGAGCCTTGTGAGCTGCCAACCTGGCCACCCTCCTGAACCCCCCCACAACCTGGACCATGGAAGACATTTGGAAAACAATTGAGCCAAAGAATAGAACACAACTTGAAAAAAAAATGCAAGGAATTATAACCTCAGTTTTAATCTCTGACTAATTGCTCTAGAGATTGATTTTTGTTTTTAGTTTTTAAAATTTTATTATTGAGAGGAGGGGAGGTAGAGAGACAGACTCCCTCATGTGCCCCAACTGCAATCCACTGGGCAATGCTCTGCCCATCTGGACTGTGGAAGAGCTTGATTTCTTAATTATGAAATGAATGGCTTGGACAAATGATCTTTAAGATTTCCCAGATAGAAAACTTTTATGTTTCTGTGATTAGAAATGCATAAAGGAGATGACGTCAGAGTAATGGCGGGGTAGGAAGCGATACCAATAAATCTCCCCCAAAACTCAACAAGATCTTCAACCAGAAACAGAAAAACCTATACTTGGAGCCTCCAGATGCTTCGCAATACACCCAAAGGTATGGTTGAGTGAAAAATTGGCTAAATATATAACCAAACCCCGAAGGAAATAGGGAGTAAGAAATGCTCCGCCTTCCTCACTAACCTAAACAGGGCGGCTTTCTCTGGTAACTGTGAATATAGAAACTAAGGCGGGCAAAGGGGGTGAATAGATCCAGGCCACAGCACAAACGGCCGAACCAGGCTGTGGCACGGAGATCCAAGCTGAGGAAAATCTGATCCTGTGGCAACCTGGGCAATACAAGCTAACACTCGCGCCAAACCCAAACAAAGAAAGACAAGCGGAGCGGCCATTTTACCCGGTCTCCTGGTCAGCGTGCACGCAGTTAGTGGGTGAGAGATTTCTTCCTAAGCCCCGGAAGTGGGTGCCCGTGTTGCCCCACGGAGAGGCAGGGTCAGAGGCCTTTCTGTGGGCCGAGGGCAGAGTCTCTGGGCAGCCCCAGCGCCCTGGGAAAGCCACGCATGGGAGGGAGTGAGAACTAATTCCAACGGTGGAGATTTTCTGTGCTGGAGGGGTTTCACTCAGAGGGAAACGTGGCCGGCCTCATATCCTGTTTTACGCGCGCAGATAGTGAATAAGAGATTCCTCCGAGTGCCTCGGCAGTGCGTGCCCGTGTTATCGCACAGAGGGGCAGAGTCAGGGGCCTTTGTGTGGGCCAAAGCAGAATCTCAGGCCGCCCTAGCACCTTGCAAAAGCCACGCACGGGGACGGAGCGAGACTCAATTCCAACGCTGCAACTTTTCCCTGCGGATGGGGGTTTCACTCAGAGCATGAGACTACTGGCCGGATATCCTGATCCCAGACAGTGAGTGAGAGTTTCCTCCAAGCGCCGCGGAAGTGAGCGCCTGCCTGTGTTACCGGACAGAGTGGCAGAGCCAGAGGTCTTTGAGTGGGCGGAAAGCCCGCCTGATTATGCTAGCAGCTCTGACTGACTGAGCCTTACCCAGAGCCCTGTGCTGAGTGGAAATAGAGTGGGGAGTTGCCAGCTCTTTGAGCCTCTTACTATCCAGGCAGAGGCAGCAGCAACCCCATAGCTGGATTATCAGGCTAATAATTGAGGAAGGAAAGACTAGGAGAAAGGCTCCAGGAACACGGACTCTCTCACTGTTGGAGCCTATAAATGCTAATGAGCCTTGACTGCCAACGAGACTAAAGCACAATACATGACATTGCCATAGAGACTTATCAACTGCAAACCTCTACCTGAATGTGCCAAAGGGGCAGAACCCGGGGTACAGAGTCACCGACCAGGAAGAGGGAGAGAAAAGAAAAAGCAAGAAGATAACCTCTCAAAATCAAGAATAATCTGCAGACTTTATAACCTATCCCATTTTATTATATTTGTTCATTTGTTTCTCTTATCTTCATTCTTGATACTTTTTTTCCTCCTCCAATTTGGTTGTTTAACTCTCTGCCGGTCTTACTCTCTCCTCTCCTTGAACTACACTACCCATAAGTGTTACATCTCCCATTATCTTTTCTCTTCTCTTCCTTTCTCTCTATGAGGGTTGCACTCCAAAACCCTTAACTCTCTCTCTCTCTCCTTTCTTTTTTCTTCTTTTAGTGGTTCCCTCTTTTTTTCTCTCTCTCTCTCTTTCTTTTCTCCCTCTATATTGTTTCTTCCTTTCTCCTTTACATCTCCTCTCATTCAAACCTCAATAACAAACAAATTATCTTATTTGGGACTCAAACTTATGTTTGTGGCATTTTGGGGGGTTTTTACTTCACCTTTTTAACTCACTAGCAGTGCTCCCATCCCTGGCTCTCCATATTATCTAGTTCTTGTTCCACTAAATACAATAGTAATTGTTTAATTTGTCCCCCCATTTTTCCATTTTCCTCTTATTCCTCTCATCATAACTCTTAGACAACCAACACCTAAAAGCAAATCATTTTATTCTTGACCCAAATTTTTTCCTTATTTGCTTTTTGTGAGTCCATATGCTTTTTTTTCTTTTTTTTTTTTTGCCCCTTTATTACTTTTCCCCAATTCAGGCCCTCCATCACAGGCATTGTTTGTTATAATTCACAGTTTAACACAAGATTTTCTCAAGAAAGAGGGGAGAGGAGAGGAGAGGAAAAAAGGAGGGAGGGAATAATTTCCTTTTTTAAAATTTTTTATTTTATTTTATTTTTCTTTATTTCATTATTAATTTTTTTAAAAAAACAACTCTTTTCGATTTTTTATTTTTTTATTATTTTTTTAAACTTTCTATTCTTTATTAAATTTCATTAATACTATCAACAAAACCACCCTCAGATGACATTAAGGAAGAGAAAATCGAATATCATGGATACAAAAGAAAGAGAGGTAACACAGCTAGATGAGGAAAAATCTATGGAGAAAAAATTTAATATATTGCAAACCTTGGAGCTAAATGACAGAGAATTCAAGATAGAAATCCTAAAAATCCTCCGAGATATACAAGAAAACACAGAAAGGCAATTTAGGGAGCTCAGAAAACAACTCAACACAAAGAATATATGTCCAAGGAAATTGAAACTATAAAAACAAATCAAACAGAGATGGAAAACTCAATTCACGAGCTGAAAAACGAAGTAACAAGCTTAGCTAATAGAACAGGTCAGATAGAAGAGAGGATTAGTGAAATAGAAGACAAGCAACTTGAGGCACAACAGAGAGAAGAAAGAGACTCAAAAATTAAAAAAAATGAGATAGCCCTACAAGAATTATCTGACTCCATCAAAAAGAATAACATAAGAATAATAGGTATATCAGAGGGAGAAGAGAGAGAAAATGGAACGGAGAACATACTCAAACAAATAATAGATGAGAACTTCCCAAGCCTGTGGAAAGAACTAAAGCCTCAAGTTCAAGAAGCAAACAGAACTTCGAGTTTTCTTAACCCCAACAAACCTACTCCAAGGCATATCATAATGAAATTGACACAAACTAACAGCAAAGAAAAAATTCTCAAGGCAGTCAGGGAAAAGAAGAATACAACATATAAAGGAAGGCCCATTAGATTATCATCAGATTTCTCAGCAGAAACTCTACAAGCTAGAAGAGAGTGGACCCCAATATTTAAAGTCCTGAAAGAGAGGAACTTTCAGCCACGAATACTATACCCATCAAAGCTATCCTTCAAATATGAAGGAGAAATAAAAACATTCACAGATACAGAAAAGATGAGGGAATTTATCATCAGAAAACCCCCACTCCAGGAATTACTAAAGGGGGTTCTCCAATCAGATAAAAAGAACAAAAAAAAAAAAAACAGAGCCACAAGTAAAAGATCCAAGAAGAACACAATAAAACCAAATTTAAACTGTGACAACAACAAAAAGAAAGAGGGGGAGAAGATGGAGATTAACAGTAGCAAAGGATGATGGAGTGCAAAAGTACTCACAAAATAGTTCGCTACAATGAACAGGGTAGGGACCCTTTTCCTTACTCAAAGGTAACCACCATTGAAAAAACCACCACAGAAGCACATGAGATAAAAAAGATAGCAACAGAGGAAAGATGTATGGAATACAACCAAATAAAAACAAAAGATAGAGAAGGATCAAACAAGACACAAAACTAACAGAAAGCAAGATATAAAATGGCAATAGGGAACTCACAAGTATCAATAATTACACTAAATGTAAATGGATTAAACTCACCAATAAAAAGGCACAGAGTAGCAGATTGGATTAAAAAAGAAAATCCAACTGTATGCTGCCTACAGGAAACTCATCTAAGTAACAAGGATAAAAACAAATTCAAAGTGAAAGGCTGGAAAACAATACTACAAGCAAATAACATCCAAAAAAAAGCAGGTGTAGCAATACTCATATCGGATAATGCTGACTACAAGACAGCAAAAGTACTCAGAGACAAAAATGGCCATTTCATAATGGCTAAGTGGACACTGAATCAAGAAGACATAACAATTCTTAATATATATGCACCAAACCAAGGAGCACCAAAATATATAAGACAGCTACCTATTGATCTTAAAACAAAAACTGACAAAAACACAATCATACTTGGAGACCTCAATACACTGCTGACGGCTCTAGATCGGTCATCCAAACAGAGAATCAATAAAGACATAGTGGCCTTAAACAAAACACTAGCGCACCTGGATATGATAGACATCTACAGGACATTACATCCCAAAGTGACTGAGTATACATTTTTCTCCAGTGTACATGGATCATTCTCAAGAATTGACCATATGTTGGGCCACAAAAACAACATCAGCAAATTCAGAAAAACTGAAGTTGTACCAAGCATATTTTCTGATCATAAAGCCTTGAAACTAGAATTCAACTGCAAAAAAGAGGAAAAAAATCCCACAAAAATGTGGAAACTAAACAACATACTTTTAAAAAATGAAAGGGTCAAAGAAGAAATAAGTTCAGAGATCAAAAGACATATACAGACTAATGAAAATGACAATACGACATATCTAGCCAGAGCAATCAGACAAGACAAAGAAATAAAAGGCATCCATATCAGAAAAGAAGTAAAGGTATCACTTTTTGCAGATGATATGATCCTATACATCAAAAACCCCAAAGAATCCACAAAAAGACTACTAGAAACAATAAGTCAATACAGTAAGGTCGCAGGATACAAAATTAACATACAGAAGTCAATAGCCTTTCTATATGCCAACAATGAAACAACTGAGAAGGAACTCAAAAGAATAATCCCCTTCACGATTGCAACAAAAATAAAATAAAATACTTAGGAATAAACATAACAAAGAATGTAAAGGACTTATATAATGAAAACTATAAACCATTGTTAAGGGAAATCGAAAAAGATATAATGAGATGGAAGAATATACCTTGTTCTTGGCTAGGAAGAATAAATATAATCAAGATGGCTATATTACCCAAAGCAATATACAAATTTAATGCAATTCCCATCAAACTTCCAATGACGTTTTTTAAAGAAATAGAGCAAAAAATCATCAGATTTATATGGAACTATAAAAAACCCCGAATAGCCAAGGCAATCCTAAAGAAAAAGAATGAAGCTGGGGGCATTACAATACCTGACTTCAAACTATATTATAGGGCCACGACAATCAAAACAGCATGGTATTGGCAGAAAAATAGACACTCAGACCAATGGAACAGAATAGAAAGTCCAGAAATAAAACCACATATATATAGTCAAATAATTTTTGATAAAGGGGCCAAGAACACACAATGGAGAAAAGAAAGCCTCTTCAATAAATGGTGCTGGGAAAACTGGAAAGCCACATGCAAAAGAATGAAACTGGACTACAGTCTCTCCCCCTGTACAAAAATTAACTCAAAATGGATCAAAGATCTAAACATAAGACCTGAAACAAGTACATAGAAGAAGACATAGGTACTCAACTCATGGACCTGGGTTTTAAAGAGCATTTTATGAATTTGACTCCACAGGCAAGAGAAGTGAAGGCAAAAATTAATGAATGGGACTACATCAGACTAAGAAGTTTTTGCTCAGCAAGAGAAACTGATAACAAAATAAACAGAAAGCCAACTAAATGGGAAATATTTTCAAACAACAGCTCAGATAAGGGCCTAATATCCAAAATATACAAAGAACTCATAAAACTCAACAACAAACAAACAAACAATCCAATAAAAAAATGGGAAGAGGATATGAATAGACACTTCTCCCAGGAAGAAATACAAATGGCCAACAGATATATGAAAAGATGCTCATCTTCTTTAGCTATTAGAGAAATGCAAATCAAAACGGCAATGAGATACCACCTCACACCTGTTCGATTAGCTGTTATTAGCAAGACAGGTAATAGCAAATGTTGGAGAGGCTGTGGAGAAAAAAGAACCCTCATACACTGTTGGTGGGAATGTAAAGTAGTACAACCATTATGGAAGAAAGTATGGTGGTTCCTCAAAAAACTGCAAATAGAACTACCTTATGACCCAGCAATCCCTCTACTGGGTATATATCCCCAAAACTCAGAAACATTGATACGTAAAGACACATGCAGCCCCATGTTTATTGCAGCATTGTTCACAGTGGCCAGGACATGGAAACAACCAAAAAGCCTATCAATAGATGACTGGATAAAGAAGATGTGGCACATATACACTATGGAATACTACTCAGCCATAAGAAATGATGACATCGGATCATTTACAGCAAAATGGTGGGATCTTGATAACATGATACGAAGCGAAATAAGTAAATCAGAAAAAACCAGGAACTGTATTATTCCATACGTAGGTGGGACATAATAGTGAAACTAAGAGACATTGATAAGAGTGTGGTGGTTACGGGGGGGAGGGGGGAATGGGAGAGGGATAGGGGGTGGGGAGGGGCACAAAGAAAACAAGATAGAAGGTGACAGAGGACAATCTGACTTTGGGTGGTGGGTATGAAACATAATTGAACGACAAGATAACCTGGACTTGTTATCTTTGAATATATGTATCCTGATTTATTGATGTCACCCCATTAAAAAAATAAAATTATTAAAAAAAAAGAAATGCATAAATGTAGCATTAAAACAATTTCTAAAATCTGAAGTTAAATTCAAGATAAATTCTACTACCAGTTAACACTAGATAACTTCAGTACCTTTTACCCTAAAGCAGCAGAATATACATTCTTTTCAAGTGCTCATGGTATATTCTCTAGGATAGACCACATGTTAGGGCACAAAATGAGTCTGCTGAAGGCCCACGGTCAAGGCACATATGAGAAAGCAATCAATGAACAACTAAGGTGTTGCAATGAAAACTGATGATTGATGCTTCTGATTTCTCTCCATTCCTGTCTGTCTGTCCCTATCTATCCCTCTCTCTGACTCTCTCTGTCTCTGGGAAAAAAAAAGAAAGTAAGAGCATACAATAGAATAAAGATAGTCTCTTTAACAAACGGTGTTGGGAAAATTGGACAGGTACCTGCAGAAAAATGAACTAGACCACCAACTTACACCATTCACAAAAATAAACTCAAAATGGATAAAAGACTTAAATGTAAGTCGTGAAACAATAATTGTCTTGGAAGAAAACAGAGGCAGTAAGCTCTCTGACATCTCTCGCAGCAATATATTTGGTGATTTATCTCTACAGGCAAGGGGAATAAAGGACAGGATGAACAAATGGGACTATATCAAAGTAAAAAGCTTTTGCACAGCTAAGACAATATCAACAAAATAAATAGGCAAACCACACAATGGGAGAACGTATTCGACAATACATCTGATAAGAGGTTAATAACCAAAATTTATAAAGAACTTGTAAAATTCAACACCAGGAAGGTAAACAATGCAATAAAAAAAATGAGCACTGTCATTTACTCTTACCTGACTTTTAAGGAAGTTGTTTGTGCGTTCAAATTAAATGTTATGGCCTCATTCTTGTAGCCATCCTAAACTCTCCTACTTTGGCTTCCTGTCCTTGATGGTGTACACTATTCAGAGCCAATAGTCAGTCATATTAGTAAAAGAATAGCTGAATAGATCTCGAATAGGTATCCATGGCTAGAGAGTTTGGAGGTGATGAGAACAGAATCCACTAAGTGCAATGGTGAGTTTGCCTCAATAGAAGCAATAGTGAAAATAAAAACCAGCATGCTATATGTGGGTATATAAATGTTTTTAAGTAGATGTACTGATAGGCCCATAATTTCCCAAAGGAACTAACTTCAAACGAAGAGTGGTAAATATGTGCAGTCACCTTTCAGTTATCTATGGATAGGTTAAGAAGCACTTAGATTAACTAAAATAAAAACATATAATAGCCTATGTATAAAAACCCTACAAGTAGCATTTACTGTTTAGAACTATAAGGTAACTGCTAGGGCTTTGGCAGGGAATGAAGGTACACTTTAAAAAGTGAAGAGATTTTAAATGGAAAGACTAAAAGATGAGGGTATGTATGGGTAAAGGAAACCAATAAAAATTATGACGCACAATAGGGCTAGTGACAGGAGCTTTTACCCTTTCTTGGCTGACTGACAAGTGGAAAAATATATTAGCAGATCTTGGAGAGGTTTGCCCTGTGATAGAAGGACAGGGAACTCCGATCTCCTGGGAACTGTGATCTTAGGAAGAGAGTAAACTCGCTGAGAGGAAACAAACAGAACAAACACCCTGACCTCTTTCTCTCCTGACCCCTATGCTCTTGTTGGTGCTCTCAATGGCCCAAACCAAGCCAAAGCTCAAGGACAAGGAAAGCTGTTGATCAAGACAAACAGGCCAGCTTCTTTGGAACAAAGAATAAGGTACAAAGGGTAGAGAGAGGATTTTGGTAAGAAAAATGAAGACTATCCATTACAGTAACCAATAGTCACAATGTTGAGTCTAGTGGAATGTAAGAAAAACTTTTCACTTTTATTCCTTCATTCAATCTATGTTTAGTTAGCACTTACCCTATATCACCCACTAGTCACAGTTTTAATTTTATAGAAGTGAATAAAACAAAGTTTTTATTCTTATGAAAGATTGGCAAGAAAAAACAAGTCAGCAGTCCAAATAACTTCTTGAAGTGTTAAGTAATGTTAAGACAATACTGAGTACCCTTAAGACAATGAAATGAAGAAATACAATAGAATGATTATGATGGTGGTATGAAGCTACTTCAGATAACATGGCTAAGGAAGGCCTATGGGAGAAGGTAACAAACTGAAATCTGAATGATAAGAAGTTAGCTGTGCTCAATACTAAGGAAGAGACTTCTAGACAAGGGGAATGGTGACTTCAAGGCCCAAGAGGAAGAATCAAGACTTCAGAAGAAGGAAATGAGAGTGAGCATGGTTAGAATACGGAGGACTTAGTATCCGATGAGCCTGGAAAAGTATAGTGTAGAAGCATCAGGAGGGATGTTTTCATTATCTATTGCTGTGCATCAAGCCACCCCAACAAACGGGCTTATTATATCCAGTTATTTTTCCTTGGGGTTTTGTGTGTTAGGAGTTTAGGCAGGCCTTGGCTCAGTGATTCTTCTGATCCATGCAATGTCAGTGTTCATCTGGTGGCTGGGCTGGATTGCCCAAAGAGTCACTGAGGACTCAGAGTTATTTCATCTGGAAAGCTAAGGAAATCATGGCATCATTTCAAGAAATGAGAAAGTTTGAAGAAAGAGGCGGGTTGAGAGAGAGAGAGAGAAAGAGACAGAAAATTCAAGGTTTTATTTTGCCAACTGCAAGCTAAGTAATAGGCATACCGAGCTAATAAGAAGGTTTCCTACTCTCCCTCCTAAAAATCACATAGAAATAGTATGAATATCTTATGCTTAGCATTTATGATATGTCAAGCACTACTATCAGAGTCATACATACATTAACTCATTGAAAATTTATGCCCACTTTGTAAAAAGTTGTTATTATTATCGTTCTCATTTTACAGTCAGGAACAGTTGAGGTACAGAAAGAATAAGTAACTTGTCCGCAATCACACAATTATTGATAGAAAGAGCCAAGGTTTGAACCCAAGTAGTTTGGATCTGAAATCCACTGTTGGAACCACTATATTATGCTACCTTTCCAAATAATATGTGACTCCAAAGTGTTTCATACAAGGCAAAAAAAAAGTAAGTATGGCATATCCCCATGTATAAGAAAAAGGAGACTCAAATAGTGATGCATAAGACCTGTAGGTCACTTTTGTTGGTGCATGTTAAAGGGCCCCAGGGTTGCTGCAAGTGTCAAACATTACAAGCTTTATCAGGCCAGCCTTGATGATACTATTTCCTCAAAAATACATAGTAGGCTTTGGTTCACTCTATTTGTAGTTATATTTATTTACAGACAAAAATGTTTTTATACAGATTTTTAAAAGCAGCCTTATTAGAAATAATTTATATATGAGAAATTCATTAGGCAGTCTTTGTCAAAATTAAAGTTGTTTTTGTAATACAAATCTTACAATCAAGATAGTGAAAATAAAAGCCACAGAATGAGAGAAAATACTTATAAATCATAGATCTGATAAAGGGCTTGTATCTAGAATATATAAATAACTCTTCCAATCAGTAATAAAAAAGATAAATGGTCCAATTAAAAGTGGGTAAAGGAATTGAATAGTCATTTCTCCAAATAAGAAATTTATCTATTTTTCTTTTGTCACTTAATTTTTTTTTCTTTTTTGGTGCCTTTAAGAAGACAGGTCCAGATGCATTTGGAGTTCAATTTTGTGTATGGACTAAGGAAAGGGGTCCAATTTTATTCCACATATGGACATCCAATTGTTCCAACACCATTTTTGTTGAGAAGAGTATTTGTTTTCATTAAATTGTGTTAGTACCTTTGTCAAAAATAACTGACCTTAAATGTATGAATTGATTCCTTAACCTTAATTCCGTTCCATTAGTCTATATGTTTGTCCTTACGGATAGTTGGTAATGATGTCCCAGAACCATATTGTCTAAGTATTATAACTTTGTAGTAAGTTTTAAGAAATCAAGAAGTGTGAAATCCTTCATCTTTGTTCTTTGTCATGATTGTTTTAGCTATTCTGCACCTCATGTATTTCCACATGAATTTTAGAACAAACATCACATTTGGGGAAAAAGAAATTGGGATTTTGATAGGAGATGTATTAAATTTGTAGATCAATTTGGAGAGAACAGCCATCTAAACAGTATTCTATCTGCAATTCATAAATACTGAAAGCTCTTTTTAAATTTATTTCAATACTATTTTGATTGTAGTGGTCAGAGTAGGAGTCTTGTACTTTTTTTGTTAAATTTATTTCTAAGCACTATATTCTAGTTTTGTTTTTTTTATTATTTATTTATTATTAATTGAATTAATTGGGATGACATTGGTTCACAAAAGCATGCAGGTTTCAAGTGTACAACTCAATATAATACCATCCACACACTGCATCATGTGCCCTTCAGTGGCTTTTATTGTTTTTATTTTAATATTATTTACTAATTTTAGCCAGAGAGGAATGCAGAGAGAGAGAGACAGAGACAAGGACATCAATCCATTCCTGTATATGTCCTGATGAGGAATCGAACCAGCAACCTCTGCGCTTCAGTCCGATACTCCAACTAACGGAGCTATCTGGACAGGGCCTTTTAATCTTTTTGATGCTATTGTAAATGGTTGTTTTTTAATTTTATTTTCAGATTGTTCCATTCTAGGGGTACATAAATACTATTTTGTTTCTATATTGATCTTGTATCCTGCAACTTTGCTGAACTTATTAGCACTAATAGGTTTTTTTTTTCTTTTATGAATGCTTTGAGACTTTCTGTATACAATGTTATGTCACAGCAAAAACAGTTTTACTTTTGCCTTTCCAATCTGGATAAACTTTATTTTTCTTGGTTAATTGTCCTGCCTAATACCTCCAGCCTAATATTGAATTGATGTGATGAGAGCAAATATCCCTGCCTTTTTTTTTTTTATCTTAGAGGAAAAACGTTCAGTCTTTTACCATTCAGTACGATTTAGTTGTGGATTTTTTCCTAAATGTCCTTTATTGGGTTGAGAAAAATCATTGTTATTCCTAGTTTGTTGTGTTTTTTTATCATGACAGGGCATTGGATTTTGTCAAATGCTTTTTGTATGTCTTTTAAGGTGGTCATATATTTTATCTTTTATTCATTAATAACATTAATTGATTTTTGGATATTAAACCAACCTTTCATGCCATTTAGTCATGGTGCTTAAATCTCTATATGTTGCTGGATTTGGTTTACTAGTGTTTTCTTGAAGGTATCTGTTTCTTTATAAAATATGTTATCTGTAGTTTTCTCTCTAAGTGATGCCTTTGTCTGATTATAATATCAGGATAATATTCTTTTTGTCCAATGAACTGAAAAATGTTCCCTCAACCTCTATTTTTCTAAAGTATTTGTGAAGGGATTTTGTTTATTCTTTTTTAAACATTTGGTAGAATTCACTAGTCAAGCTGGATCTTGAGCTTTTTTGTGCAGATTCTTTTTATTAACAACACATTTCTTTACTTACTATAACTTTACTCATATCTTCTATTTTTTTCTTGAGTCAGTCTTGGTTGTTGATATTTTTTAGGAATATGCCCATTCCATCTAGATCATCTAATTTGTTGGCATGCAACTGTTCATAGTTTCTTTTATAATCTATTTTTTCATGTAAGATTGATAATGATGTCCATATTTTATTCCTGCTTTTAATCATTTTAACCTTCTCTCTTTTTGTCTTGGTCAGTTCAGCTAAAGATTTTTCTGTTTTCTTGATTTTTTTTTCAAAGAACCAACTTTTTATACTTAGATATTTAAGCCTTAAGTATTGGTATTTTACTTCTTGGAATTCTAACTCTGCTCATTGTCCTCTCTCCAAACACACAGACAGATTATATTTACATATGAGTAACATGAAACACTACCCCAGCTCTGAAAACAGAAGTTTGTTGTTCACCTAGTATAGGTGGTTTGAGTCTAATATGATGTTTCATGATTATTATAAATCTGTCTTCTATCTGATTATTCTATTATAAATCTGCCAGTTTCAAAATTTACATTTTGCCTTTTGGATCCCCACTGTCATATCAGCATTCTAGCCAATGCATCAATGTTCCTGCTAGCAAAAAATAGACTAGAATTTGTAATTTTTTATAAGAACACTTTCCCCAATTTTTACACACCACTTCTACTAAAAACCCTTTAGCCTAATCTTATTACATGGACACACTGGGCAACAAAGAGGCTGGAAACAGAGCTTCAATTATTGAGGAAATAAGAAAAATTACTCATCAAAGGATAGATCCTTATAAAAGTATATAGTAATCTTTAGTATGTGCATATATATCTAAATTTAGAATTTATGGAATGGCATTATACTACATACTTCATTCTGTATTCTGATTTAAAAAATTTTTAATAACATTTATGAAAAAGGAAATTAATGAAAATATTCTGTGTGTATTATGTGTTTGGGTTTCAGGTATAATGATTGTGAGTGTCAACATTTGCGATCTACTCACCACTTCCTTCTCTTGTCTAATGTACTTCCATTTCTGACCCTTAGAAATTTAAAATGTTTTCTTTAAATTCCATAATTAATTAGAGTACTGCTACTCAAATGATTGTATGCATAAGAATCACCTGGAAAATTTATTAAAACTGTATTTCCATGCTCCATATCAAGAGGGCCCTATTTAGTATGTCTGGGGTGGAGCCAGAAACCTGAGTATTTAACAAGGACCTCAGGGTTCTCTGGCCATAGAATTTGAAAATTTTACTGAGTTAGGGGATTTGGTGACTTTTTAAAAAAATAAAGTTAGCGACTAAGACACATGCCTTCTTCCTCTCTCATGATTCTTTTCAGTATGTTTTCCATTACTTTACTTATAATGGAGTCTGTCTACTTACTTGTTTTAAAACACAACTTTAAAAATATTATGTTAGTTAGATAATTTATGAAGGCAATGAAAACACAGTTGGAGAAAGTTTTCTTATTCAATTTATAGACAGGTAATCTTGGTTGGATAGAGCCCTTATAATGGAGTAAATGAAGTGTTTTCTTATATTGAAAAGATCAACTCATTTTCTTTTTGGTGATAAAACTTGTCCTTTTCAGTTCAGCCTTTGAGCTATATCGCATCTAACTTTCCTACATGAACAGAATTTGCCAATTGGACCCAATACCGTATCTCAGCGTGGGATTTTAGTCTATCATAGATGTGTAAATGCTACTTCCATAGGTCCTTCCCAGACTTCTAGAAGACCTTTCAAATGAACTCCCTTTTATATGAATGAGTTGTGATGGCGATGAGGATTGGACAGAAATGAAAATTTTTGTGATTTGATTATATAATTAAATGACTCACCTATTTCATTTTAGTTTATTAAGTGAAAAATAAATTTAAAATGGATTTAAAAATAGATTTAAGCCAGGTCTTAATTATGTTTTTAGACTAAGTTTCTAGAAGTAGAATTGTTAAATCAAAGAATGGGAAGTGTTTGACCCCCAAATTGTAATATAGGAAATTTATTTTAAAGCAATATTCAGAAAAATGTACAAAGATACATGCACAATAATGTTTATATCAACTTAGCTTATAATCAAGAAATTTTGGAAATAAATTGCCTATAGCAATGAACTAAGTATGTAAATTATGGCATATTTTTATAATTAAACTATGCTACATCAAAAAATATACTATAGAAAGCTATTTATTGACATAAGAAATTCTTAAAATATATTATTAAACATTTACAAAATGAAGTTGAAATATAATGTATACTATATAATGTAAACATTGAGAAAGAAAAAAATGTCTTACACACAAACACATGCATCTTTTCTTAGAAAATAAACTGAAATAATATGTGTCCACCTGAGAAAGCTTTAACAAGATTTATCTTTGGGTGATGGTATTGCATGTAATTTCTATTTTTATTTTGTCCTTGAACAATTCTGTATTATACATTTTGTGCTTATGCTGTTGCTATATTGTACTTCTCATTTATGTAAGAAAAAAAATGTTATTTCATGATGTGATAGTACATGAAATTAAAAGGTACTATTTGTTAACTGAGATTTAATGTGGTTAGATTTAAATTGGATATGCAGATCTACAATTCCACAGACTCTAATAGCAGAGTTGACCAGTTTTCACCTTTTAAATGTGACCTTCCTTCTTTTGCACACCAAACGCATTATTAAAAATCTTCCTGGAGATAATAATTTAGTGCTGATAAGGGAACTGATGATATGAGCACTTCAGTTCTATTATTGGCCATGCTAAACTCCTTTGTACTTAAAGCAGGTCACTATCCCTATGTGAATATTCTTGAACAATAATAGGTTGCATTTCTTAAATAAAAGACCTAGAAAAAAGTAGTAGAGCTTCAAACCTTCAGAGTATACCTTAACACAGACTTCAACACCTTTCTTGTTAATAAAACTAACACCAACACCACTAAATCCCTATGCATTCCATGGAATATTTTGTCATTAATTAGCCATCTCTTTTTTTGAACATAAACCATTTAGCATCTTAGTGAGTCTAAATTTTAAAAATAAAAGAACAATGTCAGGATTCTTCAGGTGAGCAAAAGTTTACTAATCTTTTAGAAATGCTGCAGTCTGGTAATATTTTTCTCCCAAATTGCTCTGTGTACAGGGCTAGAAAAGTTGGGGATAAAACTGGATTGTGGGATATTGAACATGCCTTTGAAAAGCTAGGACAAACCCACAGAAGAATCTAACACAACGACAGATTGGGATAACCAACATTAAATGATACATGGCAGACCCTCTGAGAGAAATGAGGAAATGGACATTTACTAAGCATCAACTGTGTACCACACTTTACATGCTGGGACAACAGGTAAAAATGGAATCAGATACTTCTACAGAATTTGTATTCAAATAGGGATTAACAAGATGTATAAACAAATATGTAGTTTATAAGCATAAAATGCTAAGTTGAAAATAATTTTGTGTCAGGATCTTGAAATCATTGTTTTACTCTCTCCTAGATTTTAGCACTGAAATCTGATCCTTTGTGTGAAACAAGTTCTTTCTCACTGAACATTTTAGAAAAATGTTCTTTCCTCCAAAATTCTGAAGTTTTATGGTTATGTGTTTTGGTGAGGGCTACTTTAATACAAGTACTTGATGAGCTCCTTCAGTCTGGAAACTTATGTCCTTCAGGCCCGAGATATTTTATTGAATTATTTCTTTATTTTCTTCCTCTGATTTCTCTATTCTCTCTTTTTGCCACACATTATTCAAATCTTAGGTGTCTGAGATAGGTCTTCTATTTTTACTCTTTTCTCTCTTATTTTCTACCTCTTTGCCTTTTTATCCTACTCCCTGACATAGTTCTTAAACTTTATCTTTTAACCGTTCTTATTGAGGTTTTCTTGTCCGACAAGTTATGTTTAATTTTCAAAAGCTCTTTATTGCTCTTTGAATGCTCTTTTTATAGCAAGCAGTTCCTGTTTCGTGAGTTAATAACCTCTCTTATTTCTCTGAAGCTCAATTGTTTTCATTTTTTTATTCAGAGTTTGTTTCTCCAAGTTGCTTTGTTATGTCTATTTGTTTTGATCTCCACCTTTTATACTGGAGGCTGTTTTCAAGTGTCTGGTGATCCTTGACTAACAATTCATAGTTAAGTATCGGGCACTGAAAAATAGATTGCAAGCTTGGGTGCAGGATGGCTTTTTTGACTGCACTTCGCCATAGTACAATCTGGCTAAATCCTTTTCTTGGGAACAGCTGGAATATCTGATCTTTTTACAGTATACACCTGGCTATCAGCATTCCGAAATCTCAGTGAGGAAAGAATTCTGCAGTTTTTAATATTCAACATATGAACTTGCCCATAATCCTTTGTTTTATTATAGCAGCCCAGTCTTTCATTGTATCTAGTTTCTTTTATTCCAGTGGTACTTTATTTGACCTTCTCCAGAGAGTCCACTTTCATTATTTTTCTGTGGCTAGGGGAAGAGAAGTGGGTCAGTTACATGAAATTGACAAGGGGCTTGTGTTCAGATTCCTCAAGTTTTATATTTTAAACCCATCTTCCTGCTTTTAGCTCCTATTTACCTTCTAAAAGTTTCTGGTTCTACCTTTCAGAAGTTTGAGAGAATGCGACGATAGAAAACTGGTTGATTCTCTTGGCTTTTTCCACTCTAAACTTGAGATTTAGCTTTCCTGGGTGTGCCAACTCAGATCCTCATCCATCTGCTTTCTGTACTGCAGAAATGTGTTTACTATTGTCTTCTTTCCAATTCTTTGGTCTCATTAAGTGTACGGTCCCTTCCTGATTTAATAATTTGACTGTCCTATTAGTACAGTTTAAGGAGGATGGCAAGGCGTTCTGGCAGTGTTTTTAACTAGAAGTTGGCAGCTGATTTTTTGAAACTTCCAGCTAGAACCGAGATAGGATCACGAAATAAGTAATATGAAGTTTTGTTGATTTTTTTCTGTGGAAGCATGGGGTATTTCTTTTTCATCGCCTTCAACTGGGTCTCAGCTTAAGTGTCACTTCCTGAATTGTTTATGTCTGGTCACTCTTCCATTCCTACGATTTCCTAGCATAGTGCCCGCCTCCCCACACCACCCCTTCCCACCCCAGAGATCACAATGTGTTTTTATTTTGTTTTATAATAATAAGGGGGTTTGGGTTTTTCCCCCAAACTACACTATTAGCTCCTTGAGAGAAAAAGACAATAATGTCTCTCAAGTTTACTATCCCTTAAATTAACAGCAATGCACAGAGTAGGCACTAAACAAATGTGTAATGAATTATATTGAATTTAGAGCTGTCAATTTGAAGTGGCATTACCACACTACTCCAAAACTTTGCAAGGGGAGATCCAAGCAGAACGTGATGAAACACAATGAAACCAACCAGACCTCGATGTTACAAAAGACAGCTGTTTTACCTCTCAGTTCTCAATTATAATCCAGTCTTTCCTTCTTGCACTGAGCCCATGAGCATTACTCCTATGTACTGTTGTGCTAGCAATTTAGAAATCAGAGAAGTCCAGAATCAATAAGAATTCTGTCTGGCTTTTGTAACAAAAGTTCACAAAGCCTCAGATTTTTCTGGCCTTCTGAAGTCTTGCATTAGCAGGACTTTTATTTTTTCTTTTTTAATTGAATCTGGCATCTGAAGGGGAAACAAATTTTGGAGCTAGAAAATGTTTGAATTGCTGCAGTATTAGAGAAGAAACCAATTTATCGATGGCACAGCTGTTCACTGTATGATCATTATGATCCTAGTTATTTGGGTGCTGGTTGGTATTTATATCTAATTAGCTCTCTTACACACCATCAAGCAATCTGCATTTAGGGAATAGAGAAAAACTAAAATATAGCAAGTTTCAAGCTGCCAAAACATATAACAGAATGAATTCACGTTTAATTCACTGCAAACTGATTATTAACAAACCACTGAAATTTGTTAGTTTGCATTTTTACTTGTTTTGTTTTTTTTTAATCAGGGATGAAAAGGCAACAGGAATAAACTTCTTTAGAAATTATTGTCAATCTTCAATAGTTGACATTTTATTTTCTCATTAGTCACTGACCTTGAAGAGTCGGACTGTTCTCACAATGAGATTTTGCAACCCATTGCCTCATCGATGTCTACTTATTAGTATACATGTAACATTTTATAATACATTAATAAAAATGTTAGTACTCTGTTCTTTGTTAGCAACTGAAGTGCTTTGCAACTAAAGTCATATCTCTGCTATACTACCACACATAAAAACCACTTACGGACAGATTAGTGTTTATGAAAATACAACTTATCATAACCAAGTTTTAAGGATCTCAGTTGGCTTAAATAGCAATAAACCAGATTATCACAAGAGGAGAAATCATAGTAATGGCTCTATTGAAATGATCATGTTATATTTCTCTCTCACCCTCTCTCTCTCATTCTCTCCGTGCCTCTTACACACATGCACTAAGGAAAGCCTGTATGAAGACATAGTGAGAAGATGACCATTTACAAGCCAGGGAAAAGCTCTCACCGGGAACCGACCGTGTTGACATTATGATCTCAGACTTTCAGACTACAGAACAGGAAAGAAACAAACTTCTGTTGTTGAAGCTATCCCATCTATGGTATTTGTTGTTGGCAACCAGAGCTGACTAGACCAAGAGTTCTCATATACACCTCATCCTGATTTCCCTAATGTTTGCATTTTACACAATTATTGTGTATTTACCAAGATTGAGAAATTAACATTGATACAAGAGTGTTAACGAGGCTACATAGTTTGTTTGTTTGTTTATTTATTTATTTATTGTATTTTTCTGAAGCTGGAAACGGGTAGAGACAGTCAGACAGACTCCCGCATGCGCCCGACCGGGATCCACCCGGCACGCCCACCAGGGGCGAAGCCCTGCCCACCAGGGGCGATGCTCTGCCCCTCCGGGGCGTCGCTCTGCCACGACCAGAGCCACTCTAGCGCCTGGGGCAGGGGTCAAGGAGCCATCCCCAGCACCCGGGCCATCTTTGCTCCAATGGAGCCTCGCTGAGGGAGGGGAAGAGAGAGACAGAGAGGAAGGAGGGGGTGGAGAAGCAAATGGGCGCTTCTCCTGTGTGCCCTGGCCGGGAATCGAACCCGGGTCCCCCACACGCCAGGCCGATGCTCTACCGCTGAGCCAACCGGCCAGGGCCCATAGTTTATTTAGCTGTACTGTACTCAGTTTTTGTATGGATGTCCTTTTGCTGTTTCAGGATTCAGTCTAGGATACTATATTACATTTACTTGTCATGTGTCCTAAATCACTTCCAGTATGTGATTGTTTCTCTGTTTTTGCTTTTGCTTTTGTCTTTCATGATCATCACACTTTCTTCTGATGTTTTCTCATGATTGGTATAAGGTTATGAATTAGGGGGCTATGTATTTACCTTCTCATTGATGTTACCTTCTCAAGTGATGTTACCTTCTCATTGTGTCCAACCAAGGGGACAATAATATCAGTATAACTTATTGCTGAGGATCTTAACCTTGCTTACTTGGTTAAAGTGATTTCTGCTAGGTTTCCACATTGCAAAGTTATTATTTTCCCTTTTTCATACTGTTTCATTAGAAATGAGTCATGAAATCTAGCCATACTCAAAAGAAGGGGAATTAAGTTCTACCTGCTGTAGAGAAGAGTATTAAAAAACTTGTGGACATGTGTTAGGAAAAAAAACACAACACAGTACTTAATATTTTGGGAGTGATACTTTGAGACTATGTAAATATCCTCTTTTCCCTTAAAGTTTTATATGTTAATTTGAACATTCATCTACTGGTACTGCCTACAGAATTTATTACTGTGATATTTTAATGGTAATTTTCTAGTTCAATCATTTCTTCTATATTTATTAAAAATAATTCTTCTGTAAAGATTTATTCACTTTTCCCCATTATTTATTTATATCAATATGGATTCATGGATATTTAAGTTTATTCTTTGTGTTATAATCCCATAATATTTTTTATTGTGTTACTCTAGCTTTGGTCATTGGAGGTTCTTTTAAGTTGATTACTGAGTGCTTTTTCTTTTTTTCTTAAACACTTTAAAATTTTTAAATTAATTTATATTTTATTTAGACAATTAAATTTAACAGGGTGACATTGGTCAACCAGAGCACATAGATTTAGAGAAAACATCTCCACATCATTTAGACAGTTGATTACACTGTATACCCATCACCCAAAATCAAATCATCCTCTGTGACCCTATATTTTGTTTCTCTTTAAGCCTTTCCCTTTCTAAAGATTTTATTTATTGATTTTAGAGAGAGGAGAGAGAAAAAGAGAAAGAGAGAGAGAAGAGTGGGCAGGGAGAAGGAAGCATCAACTCATAGTAGTAGTTGCTTCTCTTATGTGCCTTGACCAGGCAAGCCTAGAGTTTTGAACCAGTGACCTCAGCATTTCAGGCCAATGTTTTATCCATTATACCACCACAAGTCAGGCTAAATACTTTTTTACATTCTTAAAACGTAAGATGCTACAGAAACATCTTGCATTATTTTTCTGCTCTAGTTCTAGAATCAGCCACTTCATTAAATATCCCTGGTTCTTTTTGTTTGTTTGTTTGTTTTGGTTTGTTGTTTTTTTTTTTGTTTTGGAGAATAGTCTTTAGAAACCAAGGTCTTGTTACTATGTATGCTCATTGTGACTTGGATGTCACTGCTTCTAAAACTCTCAGAGGACAGACCCAGGAAATATTTGCAGATACACTAACCAGTACACAAAAACACATCTACATTTAGTTCTTCATCTATTTGTGCATACATATTAAAATAAACATGGATTCATATTGATATCTCTAAGTTTAATCCAATACCATGGAGTTTATTCCAGCATTTCTCCTTTGTTTTTTCGGGTTTTTTTGTTTGTTTGGTTTTTCTTGCAAACATTTTTTTTCTGACAGTGTGAAGCCTGACTCATATTACGTACAGTATATTTACTCCTTTGTTCACAGCTCGTGTACATGTAGCTTCAGAATTACTTACCTGTTTCACTGTGAGAAACAAATTTATCAACTAAAGTGCAGTGATTTTTTGGTGTGTTGTTGTTGTTTTTAGTCCAATACCATTGTTAAAAAGCAACATTCAACTGGGTAAATTTTGAAGATTTTATGAATCATTTTATTCAATGATTCATGAATTGGGCAGCATCAAACCTAGTGGATAGAAAGGAGCTCCAAGGAGCTGTACAGAATAAAACCTTCATAGACAGAAGGCAGTAGCCACAAGGAAGTTACACTTAGCAAAAAGAAGTAGATTGGCTGTTATAAGGTTACTTTCCTTTAGTGGATGGCAGAGATCTATCTAGTGCTGATCAGGTAATTCCTAACTGCTACTTTAAGATTCCATTTCTGGGACAGTCAAAACTGTAATTAAATCTTGACTTGTTAATGCAGGGCTTAGTGTAACTGTCTCCATCTGGGACCTGTTGTCCTGTTTTTAACACTATCTATTTGAAACACTGTTTTACAACTTATTTAGGTAGGCTCCTTCATTCTCTACCACCTTCAGAAAGGTTTCTGAGCCCCATTCTTTTTTCTTATTATTACTGATATTTTAGAAAGAGGATGACGGAGGGAGAACAAAAAGGAGGGGGAAGGACAGGAAACATCAACTCATAGTAGTTGCTTCTTGTATGTGTCTTGACTGGGTAAGCCCAGGGTTTTGAACCGGCAACCTCTGCATTTCAGGTTGATGCTTTGTCCACTGTGCCACCACAAGTCAGGCTCCTGACCGCTATTCTAAGAGATTTTCTTTCAGTAGTTCATGGATGTGACTCTAGAATTTTAATTTTCACCAGCCTCCCAGTGATTCTCATGCAAATAATCCCTGAACCACATTTTGTGATTTATTGACCTAAGATACGTTGAGAATCAATTGAGCACATCCCTGTCTTTCAATCCTGCAGCATCTAAATGAGTCCAAGAAAACAAAGCTAAAAATACCTCATTAAGCCAAGCCAGAAAAGAGCATTATGTGTGCTCCTTAGAGAGTTAACCCTTCTTTTCACATTTACTTTCTGTGTGCTTCTACAATGACTTCTACTTAGGTGAATTCTAAGGGAGAGAGATGTCAATAACAGCTTCTAGTTCCTCTTTAAGTATTATCTAGCAACAGAAAATGGGAAACCATTTTCAGGAAAGTGGGAGATCAGAAACAGTCAGACTTACAGCAGTCTCCAGCTGAGGTAAACCTCCTTTGTAACCTTGAGTTCATTCTTTATTAAGGTGAGTACCCCGGCATTTCTCTGTTTTGGCATTTTGTCTCTCCAGTGCAATAGGATGCAAAAGCTCCCGTCTCCGGGCATGCACTGTTCACAATAGCACTCTACCTTTTTTGAAAGTGTCAGAAAATTTTTCTAATGCTAATTTCTTCAGACTTAAAGTTAAAGCAGTTTAATTATCATCATTTTTAGAGATGGCAACAGAAACACCCACAGAAAATAAGACCACAGCGCTCAATCACTAAAGTAATGATCCCGGTTACCGCTGTCAATTACATTCCACAAAATGAAAACCTCCTGTTGGTGTGGTCTCTCTATTTTATCGGCATTTTCAGAGACTTGGAAAAACAGTGTAATTCTTTGCTTATGATAACAGAGAGAAAGTTAAAATAGGACCTGTGGTCAAGGTTCTGACTTTAAAGATTTTGTTTTCCTTTGCAAGCTTCGCCCCAATGTAATGTTTCTTACCTTGAGAGAGGAAAATGGGGGCCCATTTTGTGAGATAACAACCAGCCCCTGGCTATACAGAGCTGCTGGCATTTCAATAAAGAGCATACCACACTACCTCTCAGTAATTCAATGATATTATTACATAGAATGGACGGTTTGCAGAGAAAATAGCGTGCCCACTTTGAAAGGCTTTGTTGTTGACCTGGTAATCATCAGCAGGGCAATTCTCTCTGACTTCACATCTGGTACTGCATTAGAATTCATAATTCAGAATAACTTTGAAAGGAAATCCATTCAGAGGTTAGTTTATTAGATTTGGTTGGGTTTTGATTTTTTTAAGAAAAAAGATGAAAAGTCTATATGCCTTAGAAATCATGTAATGCATTTCTTATTATTCTTTTGTCTGATATGATGTCCCCTTATTACCTTTTTTAAAAACAATATAGAAGCTAAGTTACTATAACCCAGCACCTACTCCCAAAAAACATGTTATTATATGATTTTCCTCCCTTCTTCCTCCACCACCCCTTCCTCTATAAGCCCGTGTGCGCTCAGCCACTCATTGATAACAAACTGTCATTCTACTCTGAAGCCATGTGAGCTACTCCCAACAACTCCTCAGCGATCTATGAAAATAAAAGGGGAGATGAGAATTCGGAATGAATTCAATCTTCCAGCTGGCACAGCTGTGCTGGGAATCTGGTCAAAGGATACATTTACTTTAGAAGGTTGTAAACCAGTGGAAAATACAGATTTTGCAAATATCAAATTATCGTGCCCTTTCATTTCTGTGAATTTTAGTACCTGACAATTGGCCAATTAACAAAGGATCTGTACGTGTTTTACATGATTCATTTGGCATCACTCAACACCCTTCTATCTTGGGAGACTACAAACACATGATTGTATTACATAATTATAGACTATATTATCTACGGCTAATAGAGATATTGCTATATGGAGATGTCAGATTTAAATATTGTTAAAGTAAAAGTTCTTTGTTCAGTTGCATATATATGGAATAAAACCATGTCATTTTTTTAGCCCAGACAGTGTTCTTAACAGTTAAGTCATATTGAGAGCGACACTTAGTCCTCAAGGGACCTATAAACAACATCTCTCACGTTCAAGGAAAATCTTCACATTTGAGGTTCTAGAAATATTCCGAGGATATCTTTCACCTCTGCCTGCTATTGTCATAGTCTGACAGTGGATGTGTCAGCAAAGCAACAATACTTAATTGACTACACCCTGTCAATTCAATATGGAGTGGCTTCGGTCATCTATACCCTGACTATGGTAATAAAGAAAGAAGTAAATGTAAGAGAAACAAACAAAAAATAAATAAAATGTTTCTCTGATAAGTTGTTAAATAGTTGGAAAGCATTTTGTTTAATACTACACTATTTTTAACACTACCACCCAACTCAATTATTAATATTAATCATTTCATATTTGAGGAATTTAGATTTTTAAGGCAAAGCAATATAGACATATGTACCTCTGGGAATTTTCATTTAATGTCAAAGTTTATTAATTCCTATATTTTCTATAGCAGAAGATATTGGAGGAAGGGGCTGAAGTGTTCCCACGGCCAGTTATGGAAATAGGGATCATCATAGCTAACTCAGTAATAAGACAATAGCAATGAAAAAGACAACGTTTACACCCAGGTCTAAATGTGTTAGTTTCCAATGCAAATGGAAGAGACTGCATCTATAAAGGGGAATAAGGGAGGAGGAATTCTCCATAACAGCCCATTTCAGGGAAGAGCTGCAAAGATTGACCTCACTAGAATGTTTCAGAGAAGTCCTTACTGCATGGCAGTGAATCCTGCAGTGGATACTTGTATGTGTCCTAATGAAGTGCCATCTTGAATGAGAAACAAAGAAGCTACCACAATTCTATGTGCCTCTTATATGTCAGGTCCTGTGCTTGCTGGTTAATATATGTGTGATCTCCTTTCATCTTCACAAGACTACTGCAGAGATGAAAAAGTGCAGGTTTAACAAGGTTATGTATCTTGTCCAATTCTGCCACTTATTATCTGTGTATCATTAAACTTCTGACCCGACTATTATCAACTCAGGCAATTAGGAAAATTGTTGCACACTGAAGGTTGAAGATGGCTGTCAGACCCTCTTTGGATGCTGATTCTAATCTTACCACTGTGATTTCAGAAACTTTTGGTGCTGTGTCAGGAAAGTCCTCTATGTCCACAGCTTCTCTAAATGCTTCCTTTGTTTATCTACTCTGAAACTTGGCAATTCCCTGAAAACATTTTTTCTTTTTCTGCCATCACCATAAATATGCACCACTTTGTTTTCCTTTCATAATTCATAAAACTTGAATGTTGGGATTGGTTTTCTCCATGCTCCCTAATGTTGCTTGCAGACTTTTACTTCCCCATCTTCATGTTAAACACCCTGCTCCCGTTAGATCACATAGTAATTGTAGTTCAGTTTTGTTTTATTTTTTTAGATGGTGTTACCCTGGAAAAATCCAAATCTAGATGATCAATCTCTTGCCCAGCAGAAAAGCATCAAACAACACTGGAGGTTGGGATCTATAATCCTATATGTGTGATCATGCAAATCAAATGGAAACTAAACAAATCTTAGGAGATTTAACAAATATCTCTTCAATTTTTCTTCATTACTCTCTGAATCACTTTTTAATACTGTGTTTATTCTTCCTAAATATTTGTTGCCTTATGACTCATACTTCATAAAGACAATAACACCCACAAGATGGGAATGGCCACAGCATTGTTAAGTCAGAAAAAATTTGTAGTGTTTGCTTCTACCTTGGCTTTTGAATTGGCCGTGCTGTGTTTCTGGGAGCCTTTCTGAGGAAACCATAAGAGGATCCTTTTGAGCCAAAAAGTGATGGAAAAAAAAACATTAAACCAAATGATTGACAATGAAGTTTGAATACATTTAACTATATAATTAAGACCAAAAACAGATTTGGGAATAGAATGACAGAACAGAATGTAAATGACATATGCCTTAAAAATGTAAAAATCATAATTAATGCAAATTGGAAGGAGGAGTAAATAACATGTAGGTAGAAGAAGTCCACTGCTTCTCACACTTGTAATAGATGAGATTTAAAGAAATCATTTCATATGATAAGGCAAGTACTAGTTGAGGGAAGTAATATTATATGTTTGTACAAAGGAAAATACTGACAAATAGTACACGATTTAGTTAATTACTTTATTATATAACAAAAAAAAGATTTTTGAAAAATATCTATAAAGGTAAATGGACTTGTACAACCAATTTAAAAAGAAATTTAAGATTGGATCACAAAGCAAAACCAAAATTCATGCTGGATATACAAGAAATATGCCCAAGGCAAAGTGGTTCACAGAACAAGCAAGTAAAAATGCATAAAGAGTAAATGCACCCAAAAAGAAGCCAAAGGTCAGGTTCTTAACACAAAACAAAGTGAAATTTAACCCCAAAGCATTAAAAAGGATGCTTTGAAGTAATAAAGGATACAATTTACATGTGCAGTAACATAGAACTGTATATCTAGTACCAAGTAACATAATAAGTGTATTCATAGAGCAGAGGTCATAAGAAATAAATGGAGAAATAGATAATAAGACTCTAGTAGAATAATAATTCTTCTCTCTTAGTCTATGTCAAATCAAGTGAACAAATATAAGTAAGAATATGAAAGAAATAGATGATATAATTAATAAGTAACTTTAGATATATATTGACTGCTGTATTCTAAAAAATAAAGAAAAAATCCTTTCCAATATACTCTATAGCATTCACTGATATTGATATAGTACAGAAATGGTCTCTAATTATAATAAAATAAGTATAGAATTTTATAAATCATTTTTTAAATCAAGAAAAGAGTGTTTTCTCCCTGTAAATAAAAAGAAAATCTTCATAATATTTGAATTTAAAGAAAATAAAAAAAACAAAGTTGATGGATGTGTTTTTCATTTAAGTTTTTCTTAACTTACTTTTTAAATCATTTTTTATTTTTCAATTATACTTGACACACAATATTATATTAGTTTCAAGTGTACAACCCAGTGATTACACATTATATAATCATATAATTAAATTATATATCATTACCTCTGAGATATATAGTTAAAGCAGTGCTCAGGGAAAAATTCAAGGCTTAAATATGTATATCAGTAACAAAGCAGAATAAAATTAAGTGAATTGATAATCTGACTTAAAATTAGAAATGTAACAACAAAATAATTGAAACAACTTTAAAATGACAATTTATAAAAGAAAGATAAATTGAAGTAAATAAAGAAAACATATTAGAACTAATAAATAAGTCCAAAAATATATATCTTCAGCTAATCTAAGAATAAAAAAGAGAAAAATTCACTAACAAAAGGTACTAGTTAAGAAGGAAGTCATTACAGAATCAAATTTAATTAAAAGAGTAAGAGATTAATCTCTTCAAACCTACACAATTAAATTTGAGAGTCTGAATGAACAATGTATGGTAATATTCTAGGCAAATATAATTTACTGAATTATTGCCAGAAAAGATAGAAAATCTGAACACATATTTTTACATAAAGTAATTGAAAAGCCATGAATGTGCTGTCCTCTTAAACAGCAGTTATTTTCAGATGTCTTACAGAATATTCTACAAAACTTTGAAAGGAAAGATAATTACAACTTAGTGAAACTTGTCCAAAAAAGAAAACTTCCAAATTTTATTTATAAAGTAAGTTTAATATTAATATCAAAACTTGGAAAAAATTTTACTGGAATAAAGCCTAAAAATTTGTGTACATCAATGCAAAACTCCTAAACAAGAATGATTTCAGCAAAATATGGCAAAATAAAGTCTCCTAAAATTCTCTCCTCCATAAACTCAGCAAGAAAATTGGCAAAAAATGGCAAGTTGAAATGTTTTCAGAACCCTGGAAATTAACCAAAATGCTTGCAGCTGTCTTGGGAGTATTTATTCAAGAAAAAGTTTTAAATTTTAGCAATACCAGCAAGCAGTGTGGCAATTTTAATTGCCCTTTTCTGATTGCTCTCTTTTCAGATCCAAGATAGCTTTGAAAAACAACAGTGTGCAGTCTTGGTGAAAACCAGTAGCGTGGCAGCAATGAGAGAGAGTGGAAGGAGATTGGAATGGCTTCAATCTCATCATTCTTAAGTAACTGCCATCATTGGACCTATCCAGTGATTTTCTAGGACAGCCTACTTGGAAGGCTGTCTTTACTTGACATGACTCAAAGCTCAGTCAGTGCAAACAAGCCTTTCTTTGTGAAACATTTGCTAAAAAATGACTCATAAATGTTTGGCTTTGTGGCTGCATAGGAGGTAAATAACAGCTGGGGCAAATAGTAAATTATAAACCAAACAGCCTAAAAGGAGAAAATGGGGGAATGAAATGTTCATAGGAACTTTTGTAAAACTCTGAAAGATCCCTGGGGAGCTTGAAGGTCATGTATGTGTATCAGGCTGCACTAAAAGTTGTGCTCATATTCAGATCCGTAAGCATGCTCAGAAGATTCAAGAAGACCCTAAACTCTCATGTCTGGCTGACTTTGAGTCTCTTCAAACAAGAAGTGACAGTTCAAGCAGAGTTGTCAACTTCCTGGCTAAATATTGAAGGTGTGCCCCAAAATGCACACAGAACCTGTCAGCAAAACCTGAGAAACTTATCAGATTAATGTGTTCCAGAAAACCCCTGACCAGTTATTAACTGACCAATAAGATAACTGAACAGAGATTTCAATATTTACATATGACAAAGAATACATTCTTTACCAAGTTAGTTGAGAAAAGCCACTTGAAAAAAAAAACTACAAAAAACAGCAACAACAAACCCCGCAGAAAGAGGGGCACATTACATTATATAAAGTGTTAAGTTTTAACAAAAATATATGAGACATGAAGAAACAAGAAAGAAAAACAAATCAATAGACACTCTCTCTGAAGAAACCCAGATTTTGGATTTATTAGAAAAAGAATTTAAAACATCTATTTTAAATATGATTAAACCATGAATAGAAACCATATCTAAAGAACTAAAGTATAGAAATGCATTTCACCAAATAGAAAATATTAGTGAAACAATAAAAATTATGTAAAGAGATAAATAGAAATTCTTCAGTTTAAAATTACAGTGACTGGGTTGAAAATTTCACTAGAGGAGCTCAACAGTAAATTAAGCCGGCAGAAAAAAAATTAACAAATGTGAAGATAGATCAACTGAAATTGTCTAGTGTGAAAACAGAAAAAAAAATTAATAGAGACATAGAACTTGTGTAACACCATCAATAGTATCTACATATAAAAAATGCAGTCCCAGAAGGAGCAGACAGAGACAAAAAGATAGAAAAATATTGAAGAAATTATTGTTGAACACTTCCTAAACATGAAGAAAGACAATATATGCATACAAGAAGTTCAATAATGGATCTTGGTTGGAGTGCATGCAGGGGTCTATTTCCCCTACTCTCACTTAAATAAAAAAAACCTCAATAAATGCCAACTAAGGTAAAATCAAAGAGATCCATACCTAAACACATGATAATCAAACTTGAAAGCCAAAGAAAAGAGAAAATTGAAAGCAGTAAGAGAGAAGTGACTCATCATGTATAAGGAATCCTCAATAAAATTAACATATTATTTCTCAACCTAAAGCATGGAGCCCAGTGGATATTGGAATGACATTTAAAAGTTGAAAGAAAATGCTATTAATCAAGAATTCTATATCTGAAAAAATTGTCTTTAAAACATAATGAGAAAATTAAGACATTGTTAGATAACCAAAAAGGAGAGAAAGAGAGAGAGAGAGAGAGAGAGAATTTATGGCTAATAGGACCAGACTTAGAAGAAATACTAAAAGAAGTGCCCAAAAGACATTTAATAAAATGAAAGGATATTAAATAATATTGCAAATCCACATAAGAAATAAAGAGAACCAGTAAAAGCAACTAAATAGATCAATATAAAAGAGTATAACTGTATTTTTGTTTGTAATTCTTTTTTTTTCTTCTATATAATTAAAATACAGGGGACAAAAGGATAGATATAGAGACTAATGGAATAAAATTGAAAGTCCAAAAATTTGCCTAAACTATACTGTTATAGTCAATCTAAGGGTGCCAAAAAATTAAATTAAGGAAAGAATAATTTTTTCAGCAAATGATACTGAGACAACTGGATAACTACATGCAAAAGAAATAAACTGAATTCTTACCTCACACTATATACGAAATGGATCAAAGACCTAAATATAAGATGCAAAAATATAGAACTCTTAGGAGGAAACATAGCAGTAAATCTTTGTAACCTTGGAATAGGCAATGGATTTTCAGTATTATGCCTACAGCACAAGAAACCAAAGGAATAATAAAATCCAAAATAGGCAAATGCATATAGGTAAAAAGTAGATTAGTATTTTCCAGAAACAAGGCTGGAGGTTGAGAAGTGGCTACTAATAAATATAAAGTTTCTAGTGTGATAAAATACTCTGGAATTATTGTTTGTAGTTACACAGCTTTTATTTTAATAAAATCACCAAATTGTACACTTTAAAAGGGTGTTTATTGTTGCATGCGAGTTATATCTTAATAAAGAACATACTGAAACATCCTAAACAAAATATTAACAAGCAGAATCCAGCAGCACATTTTAAAAACATTTCTCCAGACCAATGGGATTTAATTTAGAAATCAAGAATGGTTCTCAATTTAGAAACTTATTAAAATATTTGATCATATTAATTGATTCAAGGAGAAATTATACGCTCATCTTCTTAGATGCTGAAAAGGCACTTGACAAAATTCAATGACAAGTCTCAATTTTAAAAACTCAATAAAAATGAATCAATACTTCTTTAACATGATTAACTATATTTATCTCAGTCCAAAATTCAATATCATGGAGAAACAAAGACATTACTATCACTAAAATTGGCAAGAAGTCTAAAATGTCCACTGTCTCCACTGTTATTAAACACTTTGTGACGTAAAATGAGGGACACTCAAGTATAAAAGCTGGAAAGAAGAAAAATGTACTATCATTTTTTGCAGATAATATTATTGTAGAACTGGAAAATAAAAAAGAATCAACTAAAAATTGTAAACAAACAAGAATTTAGTAAGGTAGTGGAGTGAATGTTAATAATGTATGGAATATATATTATATATAATGGATGGGATATATATATATATAATGGGTGTGTGTGGTATGTGTGTTTGTGTGTGTGTAATTAAGATATGTTGCAAAAAAGTCATTTACAATAGCAAAAAATTGGTACAAAATACCGTGAAATAAATTTATAAATATATAATACTTTACGCCCTCAAATACTTAAAAAATTACATTACATATCTAGAACTTATTTATTTTATCGCTGGAAGTTGATAAGTTTTGACTACCTTCACCCAGTCCCTCACATGCACCTCTGACAGCCATCAATGTGGTCTCTATATCTATGGGTTTGATATATATATATATTTATATATATATATTTTTTGATTCCACATAAAAGTGCAACCATACTGCATTTGTCTCTCTCTGTTTTACTTATTTTACTATCTTAACCATTTTTAAGTGCATTTTTTAGTAATATTAGAGATTTTTTTTTTAGTATTACAGAAAATTTTGAAACACTAAAAAGAATACAAGAATACATAGGGCCATGGATTGTTGACTCAATGGAAAAGGGTCTGCATGTGGATGTCCTGGAATCAATTTCCAGTCAGGGCACACAGGAGAAGCAACCATCTGCTTCTCTATCTCTCTTCCTCCCCTTTCTCTCTCTCTATTTCTCTTTTTCTTTCCCTTCCACGGCCATGGCTCCATTGGTTCAAGCACACTGGCCCATGGTCCCGAGGATGGCTCCCTGGAGCCTTCACCTCAGGTGCTAAAAATAGTTTGGTTGTGAGCAGGGTCACAGATAAGCAGATCATCTTCCCCAGATGGGGGTTGCCAGGTGGATCGCGGTCGGGGTGCATTCAGGAGTCTGTCTCTCTATATCCCCCTCCTGGCACTTGGAAAAAAAGAAAAGAAGAAAAAAAAGAGAACCTGACCGGGCAGTGTCGCAGTGGATAAAGCTTCGGACTGGAGTGTGGAAGACCCAGGTTTGAAACTCTGATATCACAGGCTTGAGTGCAGGCTTATCTGGTTTGAGCAAGGCTCATCAGCTTGAGCCCAAGGTCACTGGCTTAAGCAAAGGGTCACTTGCTCTGCTGTAGTTTCCTTGTCAAGGTACATATGAGAAAGCAATCAATGCACAAATAAGGCAGTAGTTTTCAAACTTTTTGAAGTTGGGGTGCATTTAAAATCCTAAAAATAACTGTAGGTACACTATATACAAATTTCTGAGAAATATGTTATAATAATTAAGTCAAATATTAATGAAAATAATATAAAGTCCAAGCGTGCTTTTATGGTAACAAAATAAATATGACAAAATTAAATTTATTCTGACATTAAAAACATTTTTATGTTACATTTTTTAGTTATGGTTTCTAGAATTCATAAAAAAGATGGGTTAAATATAAAAAAATGACAAAAAGTTATATCTATATAATCTATCTATCTATATCTATCTATCTATCTATCTATCTATCTATCTATCTATATATGTATCTATAGATAGATACATACATACATACATACATTCTTAGTAAGATTTAGTAAATTTGGCAGGTCCTGGTGCAAATGTTTTAAGTTTTTTTATTCTGTGTTTATGAGAAACATGAGCCTAATGTGTCCTAGAAATTTCTTCAATGTTTGGGCATATATTTGAAAGGCAAACTCTCATTTCCTCATCAATACATTGAAGCATTCCTCTCTTTTTACTCTTAATTGTGTTGAGTGCAGAAAACCCCCACCATACATATCATCTTAACTTTACACCAAACAAAGGATAGAAGAAACTTGCCTCCAGTCTTTCTGGGAAACATGGGGGGTAGTGTAAACAATCCAGCACCACAGTTTAACAGCCTTTTGCAACCTAATCAGGTAAGTGAGGTGGAGGTTGGGCAGACTGTCAGCTTACAGCCAATTCCCCACACCTCTGTCCCTCAAAAATCTAAACTCCAAAAACCCTGTTGGTGTTTTGGTTCCCAACAGGCACATATTTCTCTGGAATACCAAAGGGCACACCAATGCACCCTGGAACACACTTTGAGATCCATTGAACTAAGGTGCCACAATGAAGAGTTGATGTTTCTCATTTCTCTCCCTACCTGTCTGTCTGTCCCTATCTGTCCCCCTCTCTGTCTCTGTCTCTGTCACAAACACACACACACATATTCACACTCATACACATACAGGCCTGCCATGTTCCTGTGTAGAAAGATTCAACATTACATGTATATAAATTATTCACAAGAAATTTGGATATATAATGTGGTCCCAATAAGAATACTGACAGGTTATTACTTTAATCTAAAATTAGAGAGGCTGATTCTAAAATTCATATGGAAAATATACAACGATAACATCAAAAATATTCTGAAATGGAAGAGTAATATAATATATAATGGAAGATAATATTTTGTATTTGGCCCCTCAGTTGTGATGAATTGCTTATTATAAAGTTCTTGTTTCCTTCTGATATCTGCCTTCCATTATATCATCCATCTTTCTGTCAGTCAAATCTGAACCCCAATTATAGGCCAGATTTTTTTCCATGAGAGTCCCAAAAAGATTCATACCAGGAAACATGTTTGGACATCTGTTCAAGTGTTCCTGAAAATTTCATGACAAGGAGGCTTTGTCTGCTCAGAATAAAGAGAAAACTTCATAGTCTTGCCTGTTGCCTCAGGCAAGCCTGGGCAAGTTTTAACTTTGGCTCCATGTAGCTATTAATAAAGTTTAAGAATCTGAAAGCAATAGAGAAAAAGTGCAAGACTATCATGAAGCAGGCTCCTTTAAGGATTGCTTGATATTCTACTTGGAGAAATACTCCCCCATCATTTGTCTTCCTATATCACCTACCTACTAAACAGAAAGCATCCCCAAAACCAAATGCAGAAATCTTGACTATTTCAAAGGATCTTTTTCTATTCATAGAATTCATTTCAGACTTTTTGTTTCACCATCACTCCTGTGAAAAATGTAGTCAATTCTGTATCTTAATGGTCATAAATGCACAGCATTATTCATACTAAATTATGTGTTAACTTCAAAAAAGAATAAATTCTCATTTCAATAAGCGAAGGATTTGTATGTGTATGCACAGTGATAGATTTTCTAAAGGAAGGTTCATGTAAATTTACTTACATGTATATTTTTCTCTGCAGATATAATTAAGCTGTTAAAAAGAAATATTTTTCCTTAATGTATCCATTAGCAAAATGTTAATGTATCTCCCAAGATATTTTGCTTGGTACTTTAAATGCAATTTAGGTTAAAGGAAAGAGCAACAGATTAATATTGAAAATGTAAGAATCAGTTAAGGTAGAGGTGTCTAAGATTACCTATGCAAGTGTATGACATAAATATACTTATAGCTATTAGGGTCTGTTTTTCTAACTTCTACAGTCTACAACTCATTCTACCTAGTTTCTATTTTGCTCTTTTCTTTTTCCTTATCTATTCTACTTCCTCTTCCCACTTTGAATTGGAAATTTCTGGATAAGGTTAAGAGTGAAGCAGCTACCACTTGGAGCTTCCCACAGTAGAATATTTTATGAGACACTGCCTGTATGATGATGATTATACTACCTTACTTTTACTGCTTGTCTATCTGTGATCACAAGTGCACAATTTACAGAGTTGTTTATCACTGACTGATCAATCTAATAATTCAATTTAGTTCCTAAGGTGACTGAAAAAAAACTGGACTACGCTCAATTTCTATTTCCCTGATTTACCCATAACGTAATCAAACAAGTTTTAATGTATAATAAAGTGATAAAAGATTGTCCAAACACTGTCAGTAATGTTCTATGAAAACATGGCACGACTGTAAGCAACTTCTACTGTTGTTTGCTAGGTAAGTATAAAAAATACTCAGTATATGTTTCCATTTAACTAATTACTGTTGCGTGTTTGAAGCTGTTTGAAAGTTAAATACTATCTGTCCATTTACACGCTACTAAACAGCAAATGAAACTGTTCATTTCTTTGTATATTTGGCAACACTAGATATAATGAATAATCTTTATTTTCTGTCAAACTAAAGAAACAATTGTCTTTTATTATTTGAATTTGATTTTCCATTTACCAATGAGGTTGATTATTTTTGTATATTTACTATAGGATTTTGAATTTCTCTTCCTATGAGGTGAATGAATGTCCATACCCTGTGCTCATTAAATTAATATGTTTGTTTATTAATTTGTAGTGGCTCTTTGCATACTAACAATATTCATTTTTTCTTTCTTCATCCCCCAAATTTGTCATTATTTTACTTCGTTATGGTATTTGCCATTCAAACATTTTTTAAATTTTTGTTTAGTTGAACTTATAAATAGTTTTCTTTACAGTTTCTGGGATGTGTTGTACTTAAAAAGTCTTTCCCACTTCAAGACTATAAACAAATTCATTAGCCTTTCACTAACATTTTTAAAAATGCAGATATTGCATCTACCCAGAATTATATTTCATTTAAAATAAAAGGGTATTTTTTCCAAAGGTTTAATTTCCCACCTTTATCATACACTAATGTCCAACTATATTTTTATTAACTTCTACACATTTGCTAATATTAAACATGTAATTTCTTCAGCTTTATAAAATAGTTAGTGCCAATCTACCATAGATTTGCAATTTCCTTTGGTATTTTTATACATTTATTTCTTATATATAGACAATATCATTTTATAAAATTTTTTGAAAAAGCTTGACCAGGCGGTGGTACAATGAACAAAGCACTGACGTGGAACACTGAGGGCCCAGGTTTGAAACCCCAAGGTGAGCACAGGCTCACCAGCTTGAACAAGGGGTTGCCTACTAAAGCATGGGATCATAGATATAACCCCATGATCACTGGCTTGAGCCCAAGGTCACTAGCTTGAGCAAGGGGTCACTGGCTTGGTTGGAACACCTCCCCCATCAAGGCACATAAGAGAAAGCAATCAATGAACAACTAAAGTGCCGCAACTATGGGTTGATGCTTCTCATCTCTTCTTCCTGTCTGTCTGTCTGTCTCTTTTTCTCTAAAAAAAAGGAAGGAAAGAAGGAAGGAAGGAAGGAAGGAAGGAAGGAAGGAAGGAAGGAAGGAAGGAAGGGAGAGAGAGAGGGAAGGAGGGAGGGGGGGAGGGAGGGAGGGACGGGGGGAGAGAAAAGAAAGAAAGAAAGAAAGAAAGAAAGAAAGAAAGAAAGAAAGAAAGAAAGAAAGAAAGAAAGAAAGAAAAGAAAAGAAAGAAAGAACGAAAAAAAGAAAGAAAGGAAGGAAGAAAGAAAGAAGGAAAGAAAAGTTCTTGGTATTACTTTCAGTGGGATCCTGTTGGATCTATAGAATAATTTTCTTGAAATTGTCATTTCCCCAATCTTGCTATCTGAGAATAAGGCATATGTTCCCATTAAGAATAGAAAGTTTATGTTCCCTGTTTTGAGGATGTTAGCATTAAAATGCTGGGCAAGACCAGAATGTTGTTGATTTGGTTGATTGTAAGAACATTGTTTGCATACTTCTCAGTCACAGCTTCCTTGAACTGGTTTGTTGTCGTGCTGATGTTTTTTTCTTTTCTTTTCTTTTTTGTCATCCCCCCCCCCCCCGCCGCCTCATAATAAGCTCCATTTGCTAATTTGGGTTGTATTACTGTGCTTTCCATTTCATGTAAAGAGGCAATAATATATAAATTTAAACTTCGAGCTAAACCTGTAAAAATAATTTAAATAACAAATCAAACTTCAATTTTTTTTCTGATAGAATCAAATCTTCAAGTCTCACGATATTTGAAACTGAAAAATATCATTGTAGAATGTCTCATGATGTTACAAGATGTATGTGGAAGGTGTTTCCTGCAAACACTGATAGTAAAATTTAAACTGCTGTGAGACCTGTTACCAATCCCCAAAATGTGACTATCCAATATAAAGAATGTGAGCAGTTGTAAACAAGCAAAAAAGAATATAAACTTTAAAAAGACTACCAACATGGTAAATAATAGTGAAACAATATAAAGAACAAAAGAATATATCAAATATCACTACTACTATTTAAAACTTATGAATATGTTAAATATGAAATGTAAGCAAGAGGTAAAACTTCTGGGGAAAAAAAGGAGACACAAAACACTAATATCTTTAGATGATGTAATATAAACCTAGAAAATCCAAGTGGGTTGATTATTAAATTCTTACAGTTTTGAGTTCAGGAAAAGCAGAGTAGAAAATTGCGAGGCCAATGGCCACCGCTGTCGTGGCCATGCAGGTTCACACTGGATTTGGAAAGATGATAAAGAAACAGTGGATCCAAAAAATGGTGGGCCATTCCTTTTATTAAAGTCTCAGACCAGCGGATGAGCAAACACACAAGAAAGACCACTTTCCCCTCATTCAGAGCTCCCGAAGGCCCTCAGCTCCGGTTCCACATCTGCACTTCTTCTCCCTCATTCTGCAAAACTGGCTTCTTCTGCACTCTGCATTCTCTTACCTCTCCCTGCAAAACTGGCTGGGGCCACAAAGACCCCTCCTCCAGCAAACATTAGCAAACCAATGGCCCCTCCCAAGCAGAAATACAATCCGCAATTTGCAATCAACTGCCCTGCTCTGAGAGCAAGCAAACATGTGGCTGTCCAGCGCCATTTTTTAACAATAAAAGTGAACAAACTCAAAGAATACAAATTTTACAAACTCATTTGCCCCCAAAAAGTAAATATAGAAAGTGCAATATTTTTTGTATATAGCAGTAATAACTCATCAGAGGAAATGTTGAGGAGAAAATAATCTATTTAGAATAACAACAAAAAACAATAAAAACTCAAAGAATAATACTATTAGAAATTTGTAGAACTTTGAGAGAGACAGTAGATTCCTTGAGTTCAAATTGTGGCACTGTTCCTTATTAGGATTGTGATATGGCCGTATTAGTTAAGTCTATGACCCTATTTTCCTCAGCTATAATAGCAGGTTAATTATAGTGTCTAAACACAGTGTTATTGTGAGAATTAGGTAAATTAATATATATAAAGCATTTCATAAATGTCTGGCACATAGTAAGTGTAAGGTCAGTGGATAATGGGAAAGGTCAAACCCACGAACTTTGGCTGGGACCTCCCACAACCAAGCGCGCCAAAAGAAACTTCCCAGGAACCCTTTGGAAAAAAGTGACCGTCTGTCAGCCAGTGAGATTTTGCTATGTCATATTAGCTCGACCACCCTAGGGACCCTTTAAATATCTCCCACACATGTCACCACTTGTGACTTCCCTAGCCTCCATCTTTCCTTGGGGCCAGGGAACCTCGCCGGGCGGGATGTGCTCTGTACTCATTAAAGCCTTTTGCTATTCCACACTTTGTGGTTCCGGCCCCTTCCTTCCTTCTCGGCAGGGAAAAATACCTTACAGTAAGCACTCACTACATATAGGCTTGTGCACAATTACGAACCTTATGAAACAAGAATTGAGAAGGCCTTGTCACATTTGATAGGCTGGATAGCATCTATTTATCCTTCTAAAACTAATATCCACTTTTCACCTTGTTCTGTACCACAGGAGACTGATCTAGATGGGCATTAATAGGCTTCCATTCCCTCTGGTCTTCTGTGGAATTTGGTCAATGCAGAACTCTAAAAAGAGACTAAACAGAAAAAAGTTAGGTGAATTAAGGTATTGATTCCCTTTGCTCTTACTATGCAGAGATACTGAGAAGTAAGGTGGCTATCTCATTTTACCAAATGTCACAGTTCTGGTCTGCAGCACTTCCCAATCAGCCTCCTCTATGTCAGGGTGTCTGTAACTTGTGTATTCAAACCTGAGGTGCTAATGGAGTTCACTGTTATTAGCCCTGGGTTTCTGTGAGAATCCTTATGGTTTCCTTGCATCCTGTCCACACCTTGTAAAATAGTCCTTTTATTAAACTTTCCTAGAATTCTATTAATTAAGTGTACCATCTGTTTTCTACTGAGACCTGGCTGATACACTTGACATTAAAATTTATAATAAAGCCACCCTAATTGTTTTAAAATAAATTATTTCTAGATTCTTTCTTATAATTTATTAAAGTTTATAAAGTTTCTACAATAAGCATATTTCTTTTATAATCATAAATTAAATGAAAATATTAATAAAAATGTGAAATGTCAGCTGATATTCATTAAAACATCAAAAAGATAATAAAGAAGCAATCCAATATTAGGACTGAGAGTGAATATTCAGAATGGCCCTGCAATGTGATATTAACTTGCAGGATAGCTATTTGGCAATGACTTACAGATATCAAAATAACTATACTTTTAACTCAGTAAAACTCATTTTGAAACTATGTTATATTGCAAAGAAATAATTTCAATTAAAACTCTGCATATACATCATTTTACCTCAGTAATACATTTCATCCAAAGGTAGAAACATTGTGGTAGATGTAATAGAAGATTATTATATAATAACGACTTAGGGCATTATAATGCCACCGGGAATAATACATTGGAGAACTAACTAGAAATAAGTAAAGGAATATACACATTGATGTTAGGTAGAAAAGAATGTAGAACTTGTAGTGACATAGCATACAAAAATATATAAAGAGAAGAGTAAAAATAATCAAAAAGTCAGTTGGTATACCAGAAGAAAGTTATAAATCATTCTTTATGAATATTGATGTAAAATATCTTCAACAAAATACTAAGAAACTTAATCTAACAACATCTTAACAAGATAATTCACCATGACCAAGTAGGATTTACCCCATGAATGCAAGGCTGGTTCAACATAAGAAAATCAAAGTAAAACATCACATTAATAGAACATGTGAAAAACAGAAATCATGTCAATGTTTTGTTGAGTTGCATACTTGAAATATGTATGATTTTGGGAACCAATATCACCCCAATAAATTCAGTAATAAAGAAAATATAGAAAGGATGTACAGAAGAACCCCGAAGTGGTAACATTCTATACCTTATCTGAGTGAGAGTTTACAAGTTTTCAATGTGTCATTCCTGTTCACACCCACACATATTTTATTAATATTCCTTTTGCTTCTCAATTCTTTTTTAAGTAGTAAAACAATCCCCTAAATACACACACACATTCGAATCACACTAAAGATAGGTCACCCTTACTGCATGTACAGCACCACCAGAGTTTACTACCAAAGTCTAGACTGGCATGAAGATTTGGGAAAGCTAGTCACAGTTGTTATGGATAAGCCTCTGTGATACAGTTTCTGTTATGTGTGGTGTTGTTCACAATAACATTTTGTCAAAATGATATCTTCTAACTTACTTTAGAAATGGTGTTTTTTTTTTAAATAGCAGTTTTATACAAAGGCCTATTTCAGTAATGTGCATTGTATTCTTTGATCTCTCATTACCATAAATTTAAAAATATATTTTAATGTTTGGTAGAATAAGGGCATTCTCATTCAGTCTTAAATTTTCTTCCCTATTAATACATTCATATAATCTTCAAAATCAAAAGAGTATAATAATAATTATTATTGTTAAGATTGTAATAAATCATTTATAATGTTTCCAGCAAGAATCAAGAAATAACTCTCCATGCATTAAGATTTCTTATTATATCATTCAGTAAAGTTTGATAATATTCTTTTTATAGTTCCCATAATTCTTTTGGAAGTTATTTCAATGTATTTTCTGGATGTGGTTTTTTTTTTGTTTATTTTTTTTGTTGTTGTTTTTAAACTACTTAGAATATCATATTTTTAATATTGTCTAACTGGTTGCTTTGCAATATAAAAATTTGCATTTATTTGTGTCTGACAATTTTATTCAATACTTTTATTATTTCTCAGAGTTTTTCATTCATTTTTTGCTTTTTCCAAGTATACAATCATATGGTCTGAAATAAAGATGTAATTACCTTTCCAAAAAGAATAGAAAAAAATGACCATCTCCATAGTTGCAGAAAAGGCATTTGACAACATCCAACACATGTTCACAATAAAAACACTCAATAAACTAAAGATAGAAATGAACTTCTTCAAGGTGACAATGGGCACTTATGAAAACCCACAGTTAGTATCACAGTCAATGATGAAAAGCTGAAAGTTTTTTCCGTAAAATCAGGAAAAAGACAAGAATGCTCACTTTAGCCTGCTATTCAACAATGTACCAGAAGTTCTAGCCAGGGCAGTTAGACAGTAAAAAGAAATAAAAGGCGTTAAAATTAGACGAAAGAATTAAAACTATTTCAATCTGCAGATGATATAATCCCGAAACTAATAAATCCACAAGAATGCTACTATAGCTAATAAATGTATCAGTAGTGTTGCAAGATACAAAATGAACACACAGAAATCAGTTACAACTCCAAAAACATGCAATGGACAATTAAAAGAGTAATTAAGAAAGTAATTCCATTTACCATAGCATCTAAAAGAGTAAAAAATCTAACAGTAAGTTTAACCAAGGAGGGGAAAGGCTTGTAAAATAAAAACTACAAAATATTCTTAAGATCAACTAAGGAAGAACAAAACAAATAGATATTTTATTTCCATGGAAGGAAAGCTTAATATTGATTATATAAATCATAGCCAAAGTTATCTACAGATTCAACACAATCCCTGTGAAAATTCTAACAGCGTTTTTTGAGAAATAAAAGGATGATTCTCAAATTCATATGGCATTGCAAGTAGCCTTAAAGAACCAAACAATATGGATAAAGGCAAATATAGTCAAAAGATTCACACTCTCTGATTTCCAAATTCCTAAAAAATGATATTAATTAAAACAGTGTGATTTTGGCATCTGGACAGTGATATAGAACAATAGATTATAATTGAGAGTACAAAAATAAATCCACAAAGTTATGACCAATTTTAAAAAGGTTCCAAGTTTATTTAATGGGGAAATAACAACAGCATCGACAAATAATGCTTAAATAACCATATTTCACATGCAAAAGAGTTAAGTTGGACCCTTACCTCATACAATATACAAAAATTGACTCAAAATGGATCAATAGCCAATGTATAAGAACTAAAACCATACATTTTAAAAGAAGAAACATAGCTAAATCCTTATTACATTGAATTTGGCAGTAGATTCTCAGCTATGACCCTTCAAAGAAAAAAATAAGTAAGTTGTACATCACAAAATAAAATAAAACTTTTTGTACATCAAAAGACATTATCAAGAAAGACAATATACAGATGAAAGAAAATATTTTTAAATCATATATCTGATAACAGTTTAATATGCAGAAAATACTTTTTAAAAGCTAAAATTTGGACTTCTGGGCAAGAAGATGGCATAGGTACATGTGATACTTGCCTCTTCCCATAGCCACATCAAAATTACAATGAAACTACAGAATAATGGTCATTTAAAACCACCTGAAATCTGGCTAAATGTAAGTCCTACAGTTAGACAATTAAAAAAGAAGCTATATTAAGACTGGTAAGAGGGATAAAAAGCAGAAAAAGCTGGTCCCACATCTATGTGTGGCCAGTAAAAATTGGAAGGTATGTCCCAGCTGTGAAGATCCCTCCTGAGGAGTGAGAGATCCCAACCCTATACCAGGTCCCCCAGACCAAGATTCCAGTGCCAGGAAGAGAAGTCTTTGTAACTTCTGGCTGTGAAAACCAGGAGGGATTGTGACTGAAGAAAACAGAGGGCAGCTTCAGTCCCTGGCAGTTCCTCTCAAAGTGCCCCCACACAGATTAAGTTGGACTCACTCCCACGGAGCTCCAACACTGGGGCAGCAGCTTAAAAGGCACAAAAGTCATATGAGGAGGAACTGAATTGTCCGGCATCTAATGAGAGCTGGAGGGAAACAGCTTTCTCCGAGATAGAAGTGCTGGCAGAGGCAACGGTTCTTTTGATGAGCCCTCTCCCTACATAGCCAGAAAGCAGGCACTATATTTGAGACTCTTATCAACCTGGCTCACAGTTTTCCCTAACCTGGGGATTCCCTGAGATCCCACACCATCCAACATTTGGACTCACCCAAAGTGTTTCCAGTCATTTTTCCATACAAATTGCCTGCCTTTGGTCATGCTTCAGATTTTTCTAAAATCTCTCAAGCAAAAAGTGTGCCCCATGCGTTTCATTAAGTGGCCCCAGGCCCAACATTAGCAGTGGCTGGCCTTGGTTTGTAGCTTGGTCTTTTCTGGGAACCTCCAAGCTCAGCATAAGTAGCAGCCTTTGGCAGATCACTTCAGTGCATTCTAAGTAATCTTGGGCAGGACACAGGTGGCAACTGAGCTTGGCCGGCATATGCCAAGAGGCCTTAGAACCAATACACTCAGTATACAGTTTCAGACAATGTAGAAGCATTACCACCACCACCTTCACAGGTGACATACCCAAGGGGAAGACTCACTGGAAACCAGAACCCTACTGAAGTAAGTCCTGTTCTGTGAAGTGGATCTGCCCAGCTGATTCTCCATGGGGGTTGGAGGTCAGTGGTCAGTGGTTGTAATCAGTCCTTATAGATAATAAACCTGGGGGTAAATTCTTCCCATTGATGTACCAATAGCAATAAAGGCTCAACTATAAGAGGAGAGGGTACACAGCCTACATGGGGGTGATGCACCTGGAGTGCCCAGTTTGGGTTATTAGGGAGGTTGTGCCATTGGACCACACAGAACGCCTACTACATTAGGCAACTCTACCAAACCTCGGAGACGTAGTAGCTCTGCTTAATACATAGAAACAATCATAGGGAGGCTGCTACAATTAGGAGGCAAAGAAACATCCCAAATGAGAGAATAGAACAATACTCCAGAAAAAGAATGAAGTAAAATAGAGACAAGCAATTTACTAGATACAGAGTTTAAAAGACTAGTTATAAGGATGTTCAAAGAACCTAGTAAGAACCTCAACAACATAAAAAAGGACAGTCAGAAATGAAGGATACACTGACTGAAATGAAGAATAATTTATAGGGAATCAACATGAAGCCAAAAATAAAAATCAGTGATTTGGAATATAAGGAAAGAAAAAACAACCAGAACAGCAAGAAGAAGAAAAAATGTAAATGAAGACAGTGTATGAAGCCTGTGGGATAAGTTGAAGTGTACCAACATTTGCATCATGGGGGTGCCAGAAGGAGAAGAGGGAGAGAAAGTAATTGAAAAGCTATTTGGAAAAAAAACGTAATGACAGAAACATCCTTATAACTTGGTAAAGGAAATGGACATACAAGTCCGTAAAGCACAGTGTTGGTCAAATAAGTTTGTAAATATGATATATATGTTTGCTCGCTTATAGTTTGTATTGGGTGTGGGGGACAGGCTGTAAGCCCGCAGGATCCTTATAGCCTAAGGCTTTGTTTTAAAACTAAGCTTTTCCCCACACCTTTGACTGTTGCATGGTGGGGTGGTGCAATCTCATGAGGAATCCCATTATGCCTCAGATAAGTGACTTTCTATCAGAGACTTCCTTGTTTGTATATTGGATTAAAGGTTTTGATTTCTATACTATAAAATGAGACAGACGGGGAGCTTGCTTTCTCTCAGTTCCTGAGATTAGCATTGGAGAGAGAGCAGAGAAAGGTCACATGGAGGAGAGGAGAGACAGCCAAGATGGTGGAGTGCTGAAGGAGAAGCCAGTTTGTGCCGAGAGAAGGAGATGGGGAACAGAGGTGAATAAGGCTAGTGAGCTATAAACCTTCGAATCTAGGAAACCCGGATAAGTCAGTAGCTTTGTGAGCACTGAATGAGTGGATTTTGGAGCCCAGTGTGTGTTTTCACTTGCCTGCTGGGTGCAAGCTAGGATTAAAGCTAATGGCCCACCCGTTTTTGGCTCCGTTGTTTCATTACCATCTGTCTGAATCTAATGCGAACCTGCACGGGCCAGGCGGCTGTGATGGTGGCCGTGGCTACTGGCTTTAAAACTTATATACTAGCAAGAGTAGAATTAAGAATAAATAAATAAATAAATAAATAAATAAACAAACAAACAGACAAGCAGAACAGAAGGGACTCATAGATACAGAGATCATTCGGATGGCTGCCAGGTGGGAGGGTTTTGGAGGGATGGGTGGAAAGGGTTAAAAGATTAAAAATACTAATTGGTTGTTACAGAACTGTCATGGAGCCTGACCTGTGATGGTGCAGTGGATAAAGCATCAACCTGGAACACCGAGGTTGCTGATTTGAAACCCTGGACTTGTTTGGCCAAGACGGAGGTGGGAGTTGATGCTTCTTGCTCCTACCTCATTCTCTCTCTCTCTCTCTCTCTCTCTCTCTCTCTCTCTCTCTCCTCTCTTTAAAATGAATAAAATTAAAAAAAAACTTTAAAAAAGATGCTAAGAATAGTCATGGGGATGTAAAGTACAGCATAGAGAATACAGTTAATAGTATTTAACTAGCTGTGTATGATGTCAGATGGGTGTGAGATTCATTGGAATAATCACTTTGTAAGTTATTTAATATCTAATCCCTGAGATGTATACTTGAAACTAAAAAAATAAGGTACATCAACTGTAGGTGAAAAATAAAATAAATAAATTTTAACAAAATGACAACACTTAGGAAAATGAGCACTTGAAAAAACATTTCTCCAAAGGAGACATTTTTAGTCATTAGAAAAATTTGAATCAAAAACACAATGAGATACTACTCCACTACTGCACACATAGTAGAGTGTCTATAATAAAATAAATGTTTAAATAGGCGTTGTTGAGAATGTGAAGAAATTGGAATTCTTGGACATTGCCGGTAGGAACATAAAATAATGCAGCCATTGTGGAAAACTGTCAGTTTCTCAAAAAACTAAACAGAAACTTACCACATAAGTTGCACTTTTAGGTGTATATCCGTAGGAATTGAAATTAGTGATTTGAACAGAAATTTGTATTCCAACGTTTATTGTACAATGACCAAAAATTGAAAACATTCTTAGTGTTTATTATCAGATGAATAAATAAACAAAATGTGGTAATATACATAGAATGGAATATTAGCCATCAAAAATAACAAAGTATTGATGCATGCTACAACATGGATAAATCTTGAAGACATAATAAGTGAAATGAGTTAGTCACATTTGCTTAGAATAGGCAAATTCTAAGAATAGGCGTTTGCTTAGAATAGGCAAATTCATTAGAGAGAAAAAGTAAATTACAAGTTAACAGAGACTGGAAAGAGGAGGCAATGGAGAGTTATTGATTAATGGCTTCAGAGTTTTTATTTAGAATGATGGAAAAGCTTTGGGAAAAATGGTGATGGTTGCACCACAGTGTGACTATAATTAGTGCCACTGAGTTGTGCACTTTTTAAAAGTTAAAATGGCATGTTTTATATCATATACATTTTACCAAAATTAAATTAAAGCCAATAGGCAATTTAAGGAATGCTTTATTTTATTGCTATTGTTATTTAAAGATTGCTAATTATTTCATTCTTAAATTAACATAGACATGACCCTATGGTCGCTATGTTAAGTCCAAGGTTACTGGCTTGATCAAGGGGTCACTCACTCTGCTGTAGCCCCCCCAGTCAAGGCACATATGAGAAAGCAATCAACGAACAACTAAGGAGCCACAATGAAGAATTGATGCTTCTCATCTCTCTTCCTTCCTGTCTTCTGCCCTTATCTGTCCCTCTCTCTTTCTCTCTCTTTCTGTTTCTCTCTGTCTCTGTCAGAAAAAAAAAAAAAAAAACATAAATAAATCTTTTTGTTATTTTGGGGCAAAGTTTTGGTATAATTTGCTATGCAACTATAGATTACAATATCTTGATCCATAGCCTTAGAGTACATTTAGCTTTGTCCCTGTCTTTTCTTCGACTTGTCCCATTTCCCTAATATTCCAGTCCATAGACTGTTCTGTATAGATAATTGAGCATTCTAAATGTCTTGGGTTTAGTTGATTTCTGTCACCTATAGTCACGGAGACCTGGCACCAAAATGCCGGCTGCCTCTCCAACTATGAATCAAACTGAACCAATGCAGAGAAATAGAATAGACTATTTTTTATAATTTTTTAATGGGGTGACATCAATAAATCAGGATACATATATTCAAAGAAAACATGTCCAGGTTACCTTGTCGTTCAATTATGTTGCTTAGACTATTTTTGTTCCTAACAGTGAATAGGATTTTCTTAGTCTATTTTGGTGTCTTTTATGGCTTGGATAAAATCTTCAAGTCTCCTCTCTCTACCTCTTCTCATGTTTGCATGGGTCAAATCCCTAGGAATTAAAATCTATCCTAGTTACTGGACTGGAACAGAGCTAGAACTCTGGCTTAACGCCAACTTGCTTAGCTGGATATCAACACCTTAAACTGGAGTTTGAATCTCAGCTCTGCCATTTATTGGTGTGTGATCTGAGTAAGTTCATTTTTGTGAACTGGGTTTTCAACTCTAAAATATGGATAGGTCTTACTTCATAGAGCTCTTAGAGGAAAATATCATACATGTTAAATTCTTAGCCTAGTGTATGCTTCACAAAAGTCACTCACATATTGTTCATTCCTTTCCTTCTTGGCAGTGCACACTAGGGACTGAATTTTTTTTGTGTGTGTGACATTCAGATCTATAACATAGCTACCCATTTGACTCTAAAGTTTTCCCTGCCAAAATAAAAAAAAAAAATCAAGCTATGGCACCCTTCCTCTAGAAAACTTCCTTGGATACTAATTTCAAATCAATTAAAGTCTAAAATCAGCACTCCTCTTGGAATGTTATGATCTTAAATCAGCATTGTACTCTCTATGTAAAAAAAAGTTACCTAAATTCTAGCCTCCTCCAACTTTATCACTGACCATCCTTGGAGTTTCCAAAGCATGGTCAATACTTTTCTGTGTTTTCACAACCAGGAGTTTTATAGAGTTTGGTTTTTTAAAAAGAAACACTTTTTTTTCTACCGTATTACATATGTTGTTTTGTTTGACCAGTATCTCATCCTTTGGGAAATAACCCATTTTCCATAAGACTGTCACAGATAGAATTCTGTTTCCCTGATCATAGTGTCAGTATGTGACCCATGGTAGGTTTTTCAGACTTTCCTTCCTGATAATTGGTTTTTGAGTGGTGATACATGCAAACTAAGGCGATTGGACCTAAAAAATCAGATAGAAGTAAACTGGAAACAACTCAAACTAAAATATTTACAACTGTGTTGGGTCCTTCACTCCCTGATGCCTGGTTTTGCTATTCTTCTTTTGCTTTTGTGAGGGATATAGGATCCATAAATAAACTGCATTTTGTTTCTTGGTGTAATCCAAGTTATTTTGTAATACTTTCCAAATGTATTTTTGAAAAAGTCTGCTGGTTAATATTAAAAACATTAACAATCATTGTAAAAATCTTGGGAAATACTGATTAGTATAACTGAAATATTGAAAATTACATCTTTTCCACTATTTTAGGAAAATTGACTGCTAACATTCTGCGAGGCAGTGTATACTGCTTTATTTCACTTATTATTATGTCATAAGTGTAAGGTATTTTTCCCCACCGAGAAAGAAGGAAAGGGATCGGAGCCACGAAGTGTGGAATAATAAAAGGCTTTATTGAGTACAAAGCGCTTCCCACCCTATGAGGTTCTCTGGTCCTGGGGGGCAGAGAAGTCGCAAGGGTTGACCCGTGTGAGAGATATTTAAAGGGTCCCTATGGTGGTCGAGCTAATATGACGTGATGAAACCTCACTGGCTGACAAAGGTGTCGCTCTTTTCCAAAGGGCTCCTGGGAAGTTTCTTTTGGCACGCTTGGTTGTGGGTGGTTCTAGCCAAAGTTCCCAGGCCTGAGCTACCCATGTGACCTTCCCCAATTATCCACCGACCTTACAATAAGCAGGTAATTTGACATTTCTCTTAATAAATATAATGTTAAATATTACTTATTTTGCTCTGTAAACATATAATTTAGTTTTTTCATTACTGTTGGATATGTAGAATGCTTCCAGATTTTTGCCATCATAGGTAATAATGCAATGAAATCTTGATGCACGAAGTTTTGTATTCCTTGTGAAATGTTTTTTGTTTTTTCTTGTAGAGTGTTCATTGATCCCAACTCCATCTAGAACACCATCATTTCTAGTCTCCTTTCATCTGGAAGTGGTCATGTAACTCACTTCTAAACAGTGAAATTAAGCAGAAAATACTGGGAGAGACTTCTGTGAAAGAGTTTTTAAAAGGTCAGTGTAATACTGGTGGCTGTGTCCATGCAGGTTCCCGTTGGATTTGGGCAGATGGTAAAGGAACTGTGGAACCAGAGGAGGTTGGGCCATTCCATTTAATAGAGCCTAGCAACAGTGGATAAGCAAGCAGGCAGGACAAAAGTGCTTCTTCTCCCTTGGTGGTGGTGGTAGGGGTGGGGGTTCTCCAGCAAACAGTAGTAAACAATGGCCCCTCCCAAACAGGCAGAAAATTTGCAATTTGCAATCTTCCTCCCTGAGGGGAAACACCCACCTGGAGCCTTCTATAGACAATACACACTTGGCACTGTCCTGAACTCATGCACCAATAAGGCAAAGTACAAAAAAGCAATCCTAACACGCTTGTTATACACTTGTTTGCCCAACAGTCAGCGTCTTGCTGATCCACACTTTCCTTCACCAAACAAATGCTGACGACAATGATGATGATACTTATGGTGATGTGGATGGCAAGGCGAAGGGTGTGCTTCTGTTTTCCTTGTGCTGGAATTACTGTCATTAGGCTTGTCCTCTGTAGTAATTCTGCCAGCTAAGTTCCTTCTCCCTGAATCACTCTTTTAAAAGTTCCTGACCCCACTTCTAGGTTGCAGAGCCAAATAACTTCACTAGCTACATTTTACTTTTCTGCTATCCACAATAGGAATCACCTCCATTGCATTCTCAATGTCTTAATTCCCAGTTTATACAGCAGGAAAAGGAAAGGTTAGAGTGTGAAAAGAATCATCAGTGCAGTTTAGTGCTTCACAGTGAAGGGGACCAAATTTTAGCTACACTAAAGCTGCCTTTTGGGATAATGATTTTAAACTGGTTATTAAGAAACAGAACTCAGAACGAACCTTTGACCCTCCCTGCTTTCCTGATGGAGAGATGCAGCTGGAAAAACCTGTTCCAGGAAAAAAAGTCCTAACATATTTATTTTAGCTCCATCTGAATTGCATATGATGGATGGGATGGCATCAAGCAGGGGTCTGTTTATTAGGTACCCCTTGTGTACCATTGTTTCTGGGTTGCCTAGCAACAATTTACCTGCCCTGTGTGTTCTAGTCTTCCTTAATTACCTGCAAATCACCCGTTCTCACTTTTGAAATATAAGATTCTGTCCCCCCTTTCCTCCTTTGTCCAAAATGCTATATATACCCAATTTAATCTCCGTCTTTAAATTTTTCATGCTCATGAATTCCCCATGCACATGTATTAAAAAGTGATTTTCATCCATTAATCTGTCTTTTAATTTGATTGAAAGCTCGACGAGAAGAATTTAGCCTCCACAACAACATCGTCTCTTTAGGCAGATTGTTTTCTATCCTAATCTTATCATCAGCAATTTTCTTAATCTTTCTGCTTCTCAGTTTTCTCATCTACAAAGTGGAGAAAATAATAGTAGTCACCTCACAAGGTTATGAGGATTTTACAAATTAATATTTGTAAAACACACATTGTAAAATCTTACATCTCCTCTTGCCTTCTCTAACACCCTTATATAAAAAAATAATAGCAAATTTAAAAAACAACAGTTCCACTAATTCTAGTGTTTATCCATCAACTACTTAAAATATTTTTAATTCATTCATTTAAGCTTTTCTTGGTTTGGGCTTTCTATGTGTAAGACACAGGGAAAATAGAAAAAACAAAGATGGATAATATTTAGCTTTAGTAGCATCTGACCAGATACTTGGAAAAATTTCAGACTTTAATGGTAAGACTCATATTCACGAAGATCACAAATTTTCTCAGTGAACATGTATAACTAGCTTTACTAGTAACTAATAAAATTACCTAAATATACAATACAAACAAAATTTCTCATTAGCAATGAGTAGTACCTAAAATGTTGATATGCAGTAATCATTTTACCTGTGAAATAGATCAACATGGAAAACTTATAAGTGCTTCTTATATTTAAAATTTCTTTGTTTATGCTGAGGAAATTATATATTTAAAATAATTAATATCTTTTCAGAACTTCAAAAGTGAATGTGCAAATAAAGAGACCAGGAATAAAAATATAAGCCTGTCATCTGCTTACATCTTCTTTGTGAATATTCTTCACACTTAAATATATATATATATTTTTAAATATATATATATATTATAAAAAAGCAACCTTCTCAAAACACATTTTAAAATAAACCATTCTGAATGATCTAAGTGCAGTTGACCTGTCTCCTCTTTCACTTCAAACACAGAATCACAAGATACCTGTATCTTGAAATCGTATTTCACCAAACTGACAGATTTAATGGATTACATATTCTGAGTCTAAATGACATTTTGTATTCTGTATTGTTTGGGTTTGGAAAACAAATGTACTTGTAACTAGATATACTTACCTTTCATTGTTAGGGCATAACAACAGGTCAAGTGTCAACATTTTTTGCAGAAATAAGTTGATAAACTCACAAACCATTTAAGACTGCCTTTAAAAAATATCCCCCCTTTTCCATATATGTATATTTTGTTGGCTTTGTTCTGGCTTCTCACTTGCTTACAGATGTTCTAAATATCAAATTAACATGTGACACTTCATTGGTTAACTGAAAATAAGTAAAGCAACAAAACTGAAGTAATGTCCCTTTGTTATCACACAGTAGGGACTTGTCCACGCAGAGCTAGCATGGTCAAACATTAACACCACCAAGAACTGCAGTGGAGAGAAATTGGCTGTTTATGCTTTTAAAATTTTTTATTATTTACTTATTTATTTATTAATTAATATTTTGAGAGCGAGACAGGGAGAGGGGAAGGGGAAGGGAAGTATTTATTGTTCTACTCAGTCATGCATATTTTTGGTTGCTTCCTGTGTGTGCCCTGACTGGGTATTGAACTTGTAACCTTGTTGTTTCAGAAAGACACTCTTAACTGACTGAGGTAACCGACCAGTGCCTTTTTATTTATTTGCTGTTGTTTATTTTTTTAAATTACATTTTACATTTAAGGTGTACAGCATAGTGGTTAGACATTCATATACTTTACAAAGTGTTGTGTCAGATATTTCCAGTACCTACCTATTTTATTATGAATGGTGCCACCCAGAAGAATGGGAAGTTAATGCTCAATGTTGATTCAAGGTTCGGGTGAGTTTTTAAGGGTATGGGAGAAAAGGTATGAGAAAGCACTAATGGGGTTTTAGTTGGGGGACCTTGGAGCTGGGCCATTTATTGTAAGGAACATCAACAACAGATCTTTCTGAACAATGAACCCTCTGCTTCTGAAAGGGTTCTGGTATGCAGGGGTGGTTATGGCCTGGACTTTTGGTTCTGTGACATCGGTATGAGGGTGAGACTGGTTCTGAGTACAGCTGAAAGTACAAGTTCTCCCTTCTGAGCATGCTTCAGCCTCATGACTTGTGATTTTGGTCTGTTCTCTCTGACAAGCAACTCAACATCTCGTTAAACAGGACAGAACCATTTTAAGCCTGCTCTGTGGTTACACCTTGAAAATAAGAAATTCTGCAAAAGAATGCTTTTCACATTTACTTTGCTGATAGCAAAGAATGCTTATGAAAACTTTAGCACATCAATCCCATTCGTTGTATTTAGCATTCCTGTAATAGTCAAACTTTTCCAGGCATATTTTTTCCAAAATTGCAGCAAAAATCCCTTGGAAAAGTTTATTTAGTTTTATATACGTTTTATTCTAAAAAAAAGATAGTACATAGTAAAAAACAAATCACTGTCCAGATAATATTATGTATAAACCCTTACTGTATATTTCCCTTTCAGAATAGAAACTGTAATTAAGATAAGAATGGAATCCTACTTATAACTGTCTGAAGAGTCGAAGTAACAATGTTAAGTAACTAAGACTTAATAATAATAGAAATTAGTTAGTTTAAGCATTTTCTCATATGAATGCATTTGGCTGAGTAGCAAACTAATATGGCCTCTGGAAAACATTCAATATTACCACTTTCAAACCGTTTTTAAAAATTAAGCAAGTTTTTATTAGAAGGAAGCTTGTACCTTTCTTATCCACTTTTAAATTTATGATAAGTAAAACACGTGGAACAGATCTAATAATTTTATTTATTTATTTGTTTGTTTGTTTGTTTGTTTATTTATTGAAGCATCAACTCGTTGTTCCACTTAGCTATACTATTGATTGCTTATGTCATATGTGTTCTGACTAGGGCTCCAATTGGCAACCTCACTGGTTAAGCTGGTGCCCTTGGGATCATGCTGGTACTCTCAGGGTCGAGTTCTGTCTGGGACTACAACCAGAGCCCATGGGATAGAGCCAGCAATCTTGCAATTGGCCATCCTGGGATCAAGACTGCAACCTCAATACTTCAGGGTGACACTCTATCTGCTGCATGACTGGCCAGAGTAGGTTCCAATCATTTTATTTTTAAATGTCAATCATGAGAGAGTAAGAGTTTGAAAGTTCTAAATACTGGAGGCCAAAACACATGGTCATTTCCTCAACAGAATTACTAAAACTGCCCATAATTCTCAGATCATCTCTGCAATACTTATATGTGTTATGTGAATTTCAAAGTTCAGGCCCTGGGCCAGCAGCACCGGCATCACCTGGGATCTTGTTAGAAATGCAATCTGTCAGGTCCCATCTCAGCAGAACTGAGTTGACAATTCTGGGTTGAAGCCCAGAAGACCCTCCAGGTAATTCTGATGCATGCTGATGTTTGATAATTGTTCTAGAATGTTACATTTCATTTTCAACAGTTGTAAACTTAATTTGTCATAGAATGCTAGCATTTTATAAATGCTCTATTCTATGTATATTAATGGCATTACTTTATTAATGAGGTATCAAAGACAATACAAATTTCAGTTTTAAATACATAATATAGAAACTTAATTTTTCCCTGTCTCTTTACCAATTAGATTCTTTCTCTCTCCCTTTTTTTTCTTCCTATAGGCAGATTGATTAATTCCTCCCATTAAAGCCCTCTAATAGCTGTCTAGCTCACTGAAAGTCAAAGCCGATGTTGTTATAATGGCCTACAAGGCCCTGCAAACTCTGCTACCTACTCCCCACTTTTTCTCTAGCCTCATCTCTTTCTGCACCTGTACTCGTTCCATCAGTTTCATTCATATTAGCCTTCTTAAAACTCTTCATAGCACTGGCCAGTTTACTCAGCAGTACAGCATTGGCCTGGTGTGTGGAAGTGCCAGGTTGATTTCCTGGTCAGGATACACAGAAATGACCATCTGCTTCTCCACCTCTTCCCATCCCCTAATCCCCTACACACACACTCTCTCTCTCTCTCTCTCTCTCTCTCTCTCTCTCTCTCTCTCTCTCTCCCACACACACACCATGGCTCGATTGGTTTGAGCAAGTTGGCCTCGGGTGCTGAGGATGGTTCCATGACCTCACCTCAGGCACTAAAATAGCTCTGTTGCTGAGCAACAAAGCAGCAGTTTCAGATTGATAGAGCATTGCCCCACAGGAGTCTTGCCAGATGTACTCCAGTTGAGGCACATGCAGGAGTCTGTCTCTCTGTCTCCCATGTTCTCATTTACAAGAAAAAGCTCTTTACATTTGCCAGACATACCCATCTTAAAGATTTTGCATTTACTCATTTACTGTTTCTTCTGTTTGTCAACACTCTTTCCTGACACCTGTGTGACTGCATTTATGCTTTTCACTGCCTTTAGGTCTTTGCTTAAATGTTGTCTTCTTCATCACACTTTCTCTGGCCACCCTATCTGATATTGTGATGACCCCTACATTCTCTTGCCACACTTTCTTGTTATGGTCTATTCCTTAGTACTTATAGCTATTCATGGAATATATTCTGCTTATATCTTGTATTTTTTTTGTATTTTTCCGAAGCTGGAAACGGGGATAGACAGTCAGACAGACTCCTGCATGCGCCCAACCGGGATCCACCTGGCACGCCCACCAGAGGCGACGCTCTTCCCACCAGGGGGCGATGCTCTGCCCCTCCGAGGCGTCGCTTTGTTGCGACCAGAGCCACTCTAGCGCCTGGGGCAGAGGCCAAGGAGCCATCCCCAGCACCCAGGCCATCTTTGCTCCAATGGAGCCTCGGCTGTGGGAGGGGAAGAGAGAGACAGAGAGGAAGGAGAGGGGGAGGGGTGGAGAAGCAGATGGGCGCTTCTCCTGTGTGCCCTGGCCAGGAATCGAACCCGGGACTTCTGCACGCCAGGCAGACGCTCTATCACTGAGCCAACTGGCCAGGGCTCTGCTTATATCTTCACCAGAAGTCTCTCCCCACTGGAATGCAGATTCATGAAAGTCATGATTTTTATCTGTTTCATTTACTGCTGATTTGCAAATTGTTAAATAGTGTCTGACACATTAGTTGGTACTCAATTGATGTTAGGAAAAAGAAGAAAGAAAAGAGTGAAGAAGAGCTTGATTTGGGTTCTATAATTTTTAAGTTATTCTCCTCTTAGCCCAGCTATATTTTCTGCATAATACTAAAATTCCCTTTTTACATAGCATAGCTGAATTGGTAAGAAAACAAAACCCATCCATATATATATTCTGTCTTCAGATCGACACATCCAAATTGAAAGTAAAGAGATGGAAAATGTTATTATTATTTTTTTTTTGCAAATGGAAACAAACAAAAAATAAGACCTGGGGAAGTGACACTTATATCAGAAAAAATAGACTTAAAACAAAGGCTATAATAAGATACAAAGAAGGATATTTCATAATAATAAAAGTATTAAATTAATAAGAGGATGTAACCCTTGTAAACATTTATTTACATAAAGGGAGAGATCAAGAGTAATAATAGTCATAGTAGGGGATGTTAGCACCCCATTGACATTAGATCTTCCAGACAGAAAATCAACAAGGAAACAGCTGTCTTAAATGGAACATTAGATCTGATGGTTTTAATTGAAATCTTCAGAGCATTTCACCCTCAAACATAAGAATAGACATTATTTTCAGGTGTATATGTAACAGATTTCAGGATAGAACATATGTTAGGCTACAAAACAAGTCTCAAAAATTTTAAGAAGACTGATATCCAGGATCTTCTTCAACCACAATGGTATGAAACTAGAAATCAATTACAGAAAACTAAAAAACACAAATGTAGAGCCTAAATAATATGTTACTAAATAATAAATGTGTTCATAATGCGATTAAAGAGGAGATCAAAAGATACCTTGAGGCAAATGAAAATAAAAACACATTGACCTTGTGAACTGAGGAATGAAATTGAGACAGAAGAGAGATCAAAGAGACCAGAGGAAAAGAGAACAGAGGGAAAGGGGATGATAGGATGGGATAAACCTGAAGGGAAGGGGGGAGGGCGCTATGGGGAGAGGGGTGAAGGAAGATGTTGAGGGGAATATTGGGGAGGGGGGATGCATTTGGGGCAACATTAGAATCTATGTAAACACAATAAATTAAAATCAATAAAAAAACAAACAAACACACTGACCTCACATCTATGGGACACAGCAAAAGTCCTAATAGGAAAGTCTGTAACAATACAAGCTTACCTCAGTCTGTCTCAATCATTTTGTTTTATGTATATTTTTTGTATAAAAATTGAGTTGATTTATCTTTTGAAAAAAATCAGAAATAATTTAATTTTTAAATGTAGCCAATTTACATTTAGTGATATAACATATATAGTGATATATATATTTAGTGATATATAAATACATATATTTAGTCTCAATAAATATATATATACTAAATATATATATATTTAGTGATATATAAATAATATCATAGTATTTTATATCTTTCTTGTTTTTTAAATAAAATGTTGAAGAATGTGTTGGCTTGCTTTGCTTTATTTTTTTTATTTATAGATCATTTGATACTTTAAAAAGTTTACATTTTTGTACAAGTAAAATTAGTTATACTTAAAAATAACTTTATGTAATACTTCAGTCTTCTATTCTTTCAAGCTGTATCTGTTAATTTCATACTGGAAGGAATGATAAAATCAGTATATCTCCTTTTCCTCTTCATCCTCTCACCAATACATTTTAGTCGGTAATATATTTTTTTTAGCATTTTCTTATGTATTGTTTGATTGGTTTATTTTACTCTTAGTAGTATATCAAGGGGAACAGTGAGAGTGATCTATCCTAGGTAAAGCATTAAGGGGGTATATTATCTATAAGGAATTTAAAAACATTAACAAAACTGACAATACATCTGCTTTTTATTATTACCATGTGGCAGAAATTCTAATCTCTATTGATGATACAGTACTTCTTCCTGCAGAGAAATACATGGGCCACTCCTATGATTCACACCTTACTCTTTGGTGTACCAGTTCATTTTATTACTTCCTTTCCAATTTCTATTATTATTATTTTTGCTTCTTCTTTCTTTATTTGACCCTTTGTAGATGTTACTGGGTCTAAAAATTATACTTCTAAATAATTATCTAAAAACTGATTAAACTAAGGTCTTGATCTAGAGCTCAAAACCAGAAGCAAAAAGGAATGGGGTTGGTGGGCTAAGGGGTATTCTTAAATATCACCAAAACCCAGTAAACCAGGATCCTAAACTCCTTCGGGAGCCAACCATGGTGTGGGCCCTTCTGTTCATTCTCAAGTGCCTTTGGCTGCATCATTCAGGGTCAGGAACAAGCAATGGGCTGGTGGGTACAGCCAGCTGAGCCCAGCCAAAAATAATTGGAAGGACAGGCACTCTCCAGCTATAGGTAGAGTCACAGAGTACAGCAAAGGCAGGTGGAGGCTCAGCAGGGCTGGTGAGCTGTACTACAACAGTGTAGAAGTACTTTCCCAGTGGCTCTGCTCTGCCCATCCAGGGCAAAAGCCCACACATTGTGGGTCCTTCTGGTAAGCTGAGACTGCTAGACCACCAGCTTGACTTGAGATGCTCCGTGTAGGCCAGAAATTCTCCAGGCTACTTGGTGATTTTTTGCTTCTCACTGACCCAGATTTCTTTCACTGCCTGCTGACTGAGACTGAAATCATGGCTAACTAGCATAATATCATCCTCGAACTCATTGATGGCATCTACCATGGTGTCAATGGTTTCAATATGCAGGCGATTGGTGGGCTGGCCCAAGAGGAGCACACTTGGCACTTTTGCCCATCAGACAGGTTCTAGATCTGGCTCATTGGCCATTTCCCAGTGAGACCATATTGCCCAATGATCTTTGTCATTTTTTCCTTTTCCTTGATCTCTGGATAGCACTTCATCAGGTACTCCAAAGGGGAGAGGTTTAAGTCAGGAGGCTCTTATAAATGCTGATGATCTTGAAAGTATTTTCAGATCATCCTGTCTGTGGGTAGTACCTCTCCAATTAGTAGCTTCAGAAGAGATGATTTCCTTGCTCCATTGGGCTCTACCAGAACCACTCATGTGTTAAGATCAATACCAAATTCTAGATTGTTGTAGATGCAAAGCTCATATTTTCTGTACTTGAAGCTGTATTTATGCATCATAATGACAGGAGGTGGGAACTAAAATGACAATGTCTTGTCACTCACAACCCTCTCTGTCAGTCTTGATGTTTGCATTTTCTGCAGCGTCTTCTTCTGCTCTGGGTTTGCTGGGTCAGTTTAGAACTGCCTTGACCGAACCTAGCAACATTGTTCTTCATATGAGCAATTTGATATTGCTCCCAGTGAAATCTCTTCCTCTGGTTCTCCTTTAGCTCCATCCATGTCTTCAGTATTCATCATAATTTCCCATATAATACTTTAGATTATTGTTGTACATGTGAATGATGTTGGTGCAAACACCATTCAGATAGTCCTGGGAATGGGAGACAAGGACCAGGGTGTGCTTAAAAGTTTTTAACTTGTCTTCTAACCACACACAAGCATCAAGATCCAGGAGATTAGTGGGTTTGTCCAAAAACAGCCTGAAGGGCCAAATGAAGAAGACACTGCTAAGGGCACGCCTCATTCTCCAGCCCCCATGGAAGATTTTTTTAGTTTCTTGTGGTGCATGGCAGGTGGGAAACGCAGTATGAACAAGATTTTTAACCCTTATTTCCACCTTGTCAGCATCCAGCTCCTCTAGACACTCATAGAGTTCTGTGAACTTCTCACACTCTGCATCTTTGTGATCCAGATGCTCAGCCTTCCTCTCCAGCATGGCCCCTGATATGTCGATTTCCATCACACAGTGCACAGGTGTCTTGTGACTAAGGAGTATCTCCTGAATTAGATAATAGATGTTAATGTGTGCTCAGGAAAGGGCAATTCACATTTCCAGTAGCAGAGATCAGAATGGACCTTCCAATTCCATTTAAACCAAAGAGGCCATAACAACAACGTGAGTTTAATTCCAGTTTGATATCACTGAGCAGCTCTTGATCATGAAAGGTAAGGAAGAGTTTGAAAATATGGACAACTGTACTACTGGGCTGAGATACAAAGATGACAATGACTGCTCAAGTTGCAGTTTTCTTCATCTCTAAGTTCTCTAGGGTGCAAAGCCTGAAGTCAAGTGACTGAAAAGATTATTGCAGCAGTGCAGGGGAGAGAGAGCAAATACCAACACTAGGGCAGCCACAGGGAGGATGCTCCAGGCAGAGTCAGCATACACTTGGAATGGAACAGATATGGGGGGTGAGGAAGAAGAAGATACCAAGTCATGTCAGTAACCAAAACAGAATATGGGAAGAAGTTGGGAAAAGAAGTAATGAGTTCCATTTAGAATATGCTGAGCTTGAGACAGATGTGGGGAATCTAGTTAGAAGCATCCAACACACAGTAAACTTGAAACCAGAACTGAAGAATAAAATCATAGCTCAGGAAAGGATAAACATGCAGGACCAAGGGTAGACCCTCGGTGATGCTCACATTAAAGATTGAAGGATGGGGAGCCTAAGAAACAGACTGAAGAGGGATTTCTACTGATAATCAAAACCAAGAAATCCTAGCCTCATTTTGACAAAATACTGATGAGGTCTGGGTGATCACATTGGGGGTAGAGTGGGGGGAAATCTGGAATATGAAGCATCTACTGTGTTCCTAATATAATACAGGCACTGTGTGTCTTTTCTCTCCAGGGATGTATGGGTAAGGTCAGGATTCCCGGCTGAGCACAACGTGGCTTTCATGCCCTGACACTGGGCTCCTCCCCTGCAGCCATCCAACCTGGCATGCAACAGGAATGCACTGTGTCTGCCTCAGGAACAACGAATACAGAAGGGAACATCACCTGGGAAGAAAGGGAAATTAACAGCCAATATGATACCACATCTCTGCCAATGAAACTCCAAATGCCCAACTTCTCAAAAGCTATACCCTCTTAAGAAAAGACTGCATCTGATAGTTAAAAAACAAGAAACTGTCCTGTCTTCTATGACCTCCCAGTAGAATTTCTGTTCACCACCCTTGTCTGCATGATCTATTTTAAAGGTCCACAAGCTCTTCTTGTAAAGGGCCAGACAGCAAATATTTTTAGCCTGTGGGTCACCTGGACTCTGTCTCAGCGACTCAGCATTGCTATTTCAGTGTAGAACAGCCACAGACAATACATAAATAGTGGGCAGCGCTGTGTGCCAATACAGCTTCTTTACAAAGGCAGAGGGCAGGCTGGGTCTGGCCCTGAGCCAAGATGGCTGATCCCTGACCTTTACCACGGGGAGGCCATGACCAGAGGATGCCCATCTGAAAATAAAGATAATAAAGCTGGATTGTGAGACCACAGCAGACAGGTCAAGTTGTAGAATGACCTTGATGGGAAAATAGAAGATTCTAGACCAGGAAGACTGGGCAGCCACGCACATGCTGCTCTTCCGGAGGCACAAGACAGGCAGCCTCAGCAGAGGGGAGCCCTTTCTGACAACCTGAACCCTATTCTCCCCTACTTTCCAAACAGAGAGAAGCTGGGGGCCCTGCACCATCCACTCCCCCAAACGTGACCAGGGCTCAACAGTGGGCCACCTTTGTGACATCACATGACAGTGACTTAAGCAGCTGGTTGCCTCGCCACACACACACACACCAGGATTCTAGAATTTTGAGGACAGTATACATTGGGCATCCCTGTTGTCACTGAGGGCATTTCTGACCTAGCAATGGCTAGTCAGAGTACTGATGAGCTGGTCTCGTCAGGGCATGAAGAGCCAACAACAAGAGGGCTCCCATCTGTGAAATACTTGGATCCAACTGTGTACCCATGGCAGACTTTAGGGAGATGTGAGGACCAAACTGGAAGCCGAGGTCCAAGCCCCAGAGACAATCCACAACCACAGGACCTAAGCCAAGGCTCCAGCAATGTGCGAAGAAACAAAGGTATTCGCAGACTCCTGTTCCCAAGAAAGCTTTGGAGGATAGTGGAGGATGATGCCTTCACGTCCGTGCACTGGAGTAACAATGGACAAACAGTGGTCATTGACGAAGATCTTTTCAAGATGCAGGTTCTTTGTCAGAGGGGTGCACAGAAAATCTTTGAGTCAAACAGCCTGAAAAGCTTCATCCGCCAGATGAACCGCTATGGATTTAAGAAAGTATGCCCATATGACCTTTCACTTTACTCGCCAGAGAACGACAGAATGCTGGTAAAGTAGCAGGTCCTCCCATTTCCCACCTTCTCTGCCACTCAGAGATGAAGGAGAATGATATACTGAAAGGGTATCATTTCAGGGGGTACGGTACTGGGGGTATTTCATATGGGGCAGTATTTATGGAAAGACGGGAAGTATAGATTTCATATGAAACTAAAACCCCTTAGAGCTAACCTGTACGGATGGCTACAGACTCTGAAAGGTCAAGTAATGTCAAATAGATATATTTTCTCAGAATGACTGAAATGGTTAATTTTGTTTCAGGTGTATCACAACTCCAACTTTCAAAGAGACAAGCCTTGGCTGATCGACACCATGAAGAGTAAACGACGCCGGAAGAGTCCTGGTTCAGCAGGAACCAGCACAACTCCTGCAAAGAAAGGGGAGCCAGCAGCTCCACAAATTCCCTATGTGGATACCACCAATGCAGACAACCAAAAGGACCAGGAGAGCACCCCAGATGCTCAGGGACCCAGGGGCGCCTGGCTGCCATTCCAGTTCTCAGGTCTGGGGTCCCCTAGCCATGCCATGGGAGTCCATGGCCCAACTGAGTCGGGTGGCCCAAGTGGGGAGGGCACATCCAGGAATAACCTGCTTGTTCCTGTCCACACTGCTGAGACTGATCGCACAGGGGAGGGGCCCAGCAGCGCCCCTGATCACCCACACAGTAGTTTGGTGATGGTTTTTTACCCCATGTATAGTCCCATCTTGAGTGCTGCCGCTCCAGTAATGGTTCCACCCAAGAGCTCTGTCGAGCTCCCTGTTGAGCAGCCTAATAAATGCCCTGTCGAGCTCCCTGTCAAGCACCCTGATGAGCACCCTGATGAGCACCTTAATGAGCACCCTGACGAGGACGATGAGCAGAGCTCCTCAATGTGCAGCTGTGCCCTCTGCATGGAGTGCAGGGACAATGTGCATTCCTAAGCTCAGATGACAGATGACAAAACTGACCATTATTAAATCCATTTACTTTTTAATTTAAAACAAAAACAAAAACATCTTCGTGGTAATAGATAATGCACTTGGTGGTGGGGTAGTCACCTTTCTCCAAATATTCCCCCTACCAGCTAGCCATGCTGCAAGAAGTTCCTGGCAGTAGCATTGCTCTGTTGGAGTAAGGCATCGTCCTGAATTTAAAGGGTGTGAATGAAGCACTGAATGAGAGACACATTAGTACTGATTCATTTATTAGATCAACTAAATTAGTGATTTTCAACCACCGGTTTATATAATCTTCATACAACTTTGGGGTGGTTAAGTATTTTGTGAACCAGTGGTTGAAAAACACTGCTTTAAATCCCTGGTCAGCAAAATCACTTCTGTGGTCTCTTGACCATTGACATAATTTTTCACCTCTGCCACCTATGGCACTGTGACAGCATCTCTGTTTTCTTCAAGTCCTGTTCTAAGCTAGTGCAGTGTTCTACCAGCTTCCTTTGCTTTGGCTGCCTCTTTCTTGGCCAGGTCAGACCGCATGATGATGTACCACATGGGCACATTACTGCACCTTTAGGAATCTGGGCCTTGCGCCTCAGCCTCGGTCCCAGCAGCTGCTCCTTGGGCCCCTCCCTGCTTTCTAGTTTCTTTGTAAATGATATGCACTCCCAGCTATTAACAATGAGATAAGACAATCAGTAAACTTGTTCTGCCTCCTGCCTCTACTTTCTTTCTTTGGTCTCCTGATTCTTTAATTTAAGTTTTCTTATTTTATCACTATAAGGATATACATAATTTTTATTGTGGTTTTTTTTTTTCTTTGTAATCCACTCTATCGCCTTTAGCCTTAGGCATCTGGTTAAATACAGTGTGTCTGTAAAGTCATGGTGCACTTTTGACCGGTCACAGGAAAGCAACAAAAGACGATAGAAATGTGAAATCTGTACCAAATAAAAGGAAAACTCTCCCAGTTTCATACCTATTCAGTGCAGTTCAATGTGGGCTCACACACAGATTTTTTAGGGCTCCTTAGGTAGCTATCCCGTATACCCTCTACAGACTCGTCACTGACTGATGGCCTACCAGAACGGGGTTTCTCCACCAAACTGCCGGTTTCCTTCAACTGCTTATCCCACTGAGTAATGTTATTCCTATGTGGAGGCGCTTCATTATAAACACGCCGATATTCATGTTGCACTTTGGTCACGGATTCGAATTTAGCGAGCCACAGAACACACTGAACGTTCCTCTGTACCATCCACATCTCGACTGGCATGGCCGTGGGCTGCTCCGCTGTATGCACAGTGTTACGTCATCATCTGTGCATGCACACATGCTGCCACATCATCCTACAGAAACTGGGAGGGTTTTCCTTTTTATTTGGTGCAGATTTCACATTTCCACCATCTTCTGTTGCTTTCCTGTGGCCGGTCAAAAGTGCACCATGACTTTACGGAAACACTGTATGTTCAGCCATTACCCTTTGCGGTAGTTTCTCCCATCATCTTTTGGTTGACTAGATTGCTATGTTTTAAGTTTCTTAAGAAAAGCACGTATATATTATTTCCTTGACTCTTCCATAATTGATAGTTTTTGTCTGTGGAATTTACATTTGAAGGGCAGCTTGAATGTACTTAAAATTCTTCAGTCACTGTTTCCTTTAAGAATACCAGCTTTAGACTTCCAGGACCTTCAGGTGCTGCAAATAACTATGTATGACAATTTTAATGACATGACAGCTCACAGACAGCTGTGCAGACAATACACGACTACACAAGTGGTCGGAACCCGTCTGACACGTTGCCCAATATGACCTTAGAAATGGCAAAATAGTTAAAAACTCGCTGGATAGGTTTTCGAGCAGACTATAAACATCTTTAGAGAAGAAAATTGTGACTCAGATATTACTCCAAGTGATTGTAGAGCGACAAGGAGATTTTAGACATATGGAGGATTAAATAAGGAAGATTAATATAAATAACTACATCAGAAGAAAATAATATAGAGAATAGAGAAAAAACTTTTCTTAAGAGATAATGGATGAAAATATTCCAGAACTAATAAAATAAAAGAAACAAAAAACAAACAAACAAACAAACAAAAAAACAACTTGAATTCACAGGTCCAAAATCCAAGGGATACCAATCATGATTAAAAAAAAAAAAAAAAGTCCACAGTTAGGAATATTGTAATGCACCTGCAGAACATCAAAGTAAGAAAAATATTTTTGTTAATCCGGAAGTAGAACAGTTATCTGCAAAGGAATGGCAATTAGAATAATAGCAGACTTCTTAAATATAACCATGTAATCCAGGAGAGCAAAATAATATTTAAAACTGCTGAGAAAATTTTTGTCTATCTATAGTTGTGTACCTAGAAAGCTGTTTTTCAATAATATGCGTGGAAAAAAATCATTTTGAAATAAACTGAAAATGAGATAGTTCATCACCAACAGACTATTAACAAAAGAACTTCTAAAGATGTCTCTCAGACAGCAGGAAATTTACCGCAGAAATCAGGTCTGATGGAGAGTGTGATGGAAGGCACAGAAAACAGTGACATGTCCATATGTAAGCAGATGCTCTTATGAAATAATACCAAATATAATATCCAATGTGTGAAGTTAAAGAAAAGAGAGCTAAATGAAAAAAAAAATATTGAGAAAATTAAAAGGAGGTAATCAGGGTTAAAGTGTTCAAATGTCCTTGAAACATTCGTATTGGTTTACTTAGTCTTTTTAAAAGCTCATTAGAAGAAAGGGGAAGTATGAAGCCTGTGGAAACAAGCTTAAGTTTCAAATATATCAGCAAGTCAATAAATGTTACTGAATTAAACTCATCAGAGAATGGATAACATGCAGATACATTTCTGATGATAATGCAATTAAGGTAGAATATTGACAACCAAAGAAAAAGGGCGTTTATAGTTTCAGAAATGAGTAACGTTTTTCTAAATCACTCATGGGATAAATAAAAAATTATAATGTAAATTTTAAGGTGCTTAGAAGTAAGTGATAAAAATTACTAAAATCAAAACTTTTGAATGCAGCCAACGTAGTAGCTCATTTTTTCTAGTCTCTCAAACTATACTGTTCTTCTTTTTTAATTGAATTTATTGGGTTACAGGTTTCAAGTGTACAACTCAATAAAACATCATCTATACACTGCAGTGTGCGCCCATCACCCCAAGCAAGGTCTGTTTCTGTCTCCATTATCTCCCCTTTGCCCTCTTCCACCTACCCTCCACTCCGCATTTGCTCTGGCTGTCACCATACTGTCATCTGTCTCTCTGTGTTATGTATATATGTGTTTTGTTGACTGACCCCTTCACCTTCTTCCATCCAGCCTCCAACCCCACTCCTCTCTGACACCTGTCCATGTGTTCCATGTGCTTATGCCTCTGTTTCCATTTTGTTCCACAGCTTATTGTGTTCATTAGCTTCCACACATAAGTGAGATCAAGCTCAAATTTTCAAGGACTTCTTCATGTTAATTACTACCTCCACGCCTGTGCTAGTGCTAATTGCTCCCTCTTTCAGAAGATTTTTTTCTGTTCAAGTTTTATAAAATTCATCTCCAGTTTCACCTCATTTGTGAAGCTTTAGCATCCACTCATTTGCTGATTGTGTCCCATTTAATTTTGCATTCCAAATGAGATAGATGGTAAGGCTTTTGAGGAGACAAAGACCTAGTCTTATTCTACTTCTATTTGGCAATTTCTTGTAGCATAATATTAAACACCACCTCCTCTCCTCTCCATACCTATTTGTGCTAAAAAAAAAGCTTTTGAATGATTTATGAAATCATTTAACACCTTGCAATGAACCATCAACCCAGCCATCGTTTTGAACAGTATAGCATGAAACGATATTGCTGCAATAGCTCACTGGCTTTCTATATTGCTTCATTTCTCTTCACGACTCGATTTATAACATTGAAGACGATTTGTTCCTTAAAATCAAGGTCTTAATTTGAATACAGTGTCTGTATTTATTGCTAAGTATATCATTAGGAAATTTAACTTTCTTTTGAGGGGGGTGAAAACATGCTTAACACGAATGAAATGACAAGACAATATAACCAGAATCAGAATAAGCAAAACCCTGTCTTCAGTGAGTTGACATTATATACATTTGATAAATTTGTTCAGTATTCTAATAATGGACCAATTCTCATGACAGGTGGAAGTGCTTGAGGGCCGATGAGCATTGAATATTCCTGAAGTGGCACAATTACGGAACACCTGTGTTAAATAACCAAGTGTTGATTTACTATGAAAATGTGCAGAGTGTTGCACAGTGCTCTAAGCTCATGAGTTTGCTTTGATAACTTGGTGGAGTTACAATGAGTAAATGACAGTCTATAGTCAGATAAACTATTACACTTTATCAATTAGTTGAAACTATCTATATATCTATTAAATACATTATGGAAGAAGTAAGGCACACAGAGTGAGACCATTTGAAAGAAGTTTTGTTTGCTCTCTGATATCATAACAGAAAGAGAAATATAACAAAACCTTAGCTTCTCTTTTTCATCTTATTAGAGGTCTTGACTTTGGTTTTAAGATTGAGGTTTTGGTCCTGGATGAGTAATTCAGTTGATCAGAGTATCATTCTGATATGCTAAGGTGGTGGCTCAGTCCTGGTCAGGGCATACACAAGAATCAACCATTGAATGAATAAATAAGTACAACAGCAAATTGATGTTTCACTCTCTCTCTCCTTTTCTCTCTCTTCCTCCCTCTCTTTAAAATCAACAAGTAAAAAATTAAAGAAGATTGAGCTCTTGTAACTCTATACACAAGGTGGTACAAAATGGCTAAAATTTCTTCCAGAGAGCTACTAATGCATCTGCAATGTTGACAAAACAAAAATTAGGAATGTAATCATGTTAGCCTGTAGCTTATAATACACACTTAAAAGAAAGAGATGAATCAATACTTTCCAAATAGAGAAAAAAATGAATAGGGAAACAAAAAGCATTTTCATGCTCTTGAAAAGACATTACAAACCTGGGGGTTAAAACCTTTCAAAAGTATTAAAATAAAGTAGTGGTGGGCTCTGACTACAGGAAGTCATTTTGATTCAACATATGTAATATTGACTTATGTAAAACCTTTCCTTTTAACATCTATTAGCATCTTTTGGAAAAGGGTGAGACTGTCCATTGCAAAAATACCATAGTGGATTGAGGGAGTCTTAAGCAATCTGTAAAAGAATATATTTTGAGACACACTAAATCCTTTTCTGTATTTTGGCTTATAATTATTCTCAGAAATATATCATCCCTTTCTTATATATGAATGCCACCAATTACATATCACTTTAATGAAATTCTAAGAAGAGAAAACAAATTGGAAAATGTTACTAAAATTTCAGATCTCTTTTGTCCTCTGACTGTTTGCCTTCCTTAATTTACCTTCAGTTGTAGGACAAGGAATAAATGAACCACTTCAGTGTGAGCAGAATACAGGCTTAGTTTTCCTGCTGAACCAGTGCTCTGGATTAGAAGACAGGAGAAGACTTGAGAAGTATATGGGTTTGGGAACACTACTGAATTCAAAGAATCTCCCAAGATGCATAATGTTTTATACGCACACACACAGAAACATACACATAATATTTAGGTAGAAGACTTGCTTTTTGTATCCAATGTCTCAACAAGGAGGGTAACTAGGTAAGAAGAGCCACTATGCTTGGTAGTAGAACAAAAGAAACGCTAGAAAGATAAAAATTGCTGCTAGTTTTTTAAAGAGTGACTCATACTATGTATCTCCAAAGGAAGTTATTTTTCATGAGAGCGGAAGGAAACTTCTGAAGAAATGGCGAGTATCGAGTTATATTAAGAGGACGGTGTTTCAGAGAGTCCTGTAGAGAGTGGGGATGAGGAGTGGGGATTAGGAAGATGTATCAGGCAACAACTAATACCACAATAATGTCTGCAACATGTAATCACAAAACCTCATCTGCAACAACAGTAAGCGTTTATTGCTTACGAGCCTAGCATGGCTTTCCAAGTGCTTTGTTGGTTTTGGTTGGGTTTTCTCATGTGTATGGGATATGGCTGCCTGTTCACTCATTTAAACTGACCTTGGCTGGGGCAAGTAGGACAACATGATTCTGTTTATCCATCAATTACTGTTCATCACTATAGTCCCCGTGTTTCTGATGACAATGGAAAAGAAAGAAGACAGAGGAAATGCACAATTGTGAAATAATTTTCAAGATTCTTTGTTTCATGTTTGCTGAAATTCCAGAGGAGGTCATGTGGCTAAACCCAGAATCAGAGTAGAAGATTCTGAAAAACAACAAAGCAAATGGCATGGATAAGAGGTGAGGCAAGGTTTGTAATCTGCCACAGGGTTCCTGGGGAGAAGCTACAATGTTATCCTCAACCATGCAACCCAAAGGTGAAACAAAAGCAATCTAACCTCCTCTGCAGTCATTAAACTTCACCAGTCTTAAAGTTGTTGTTTGTTTCCTTGTCATCTTTCTATTCATCAAATTGTGCTGGCTGATGTTGCAGTAACTGACACCCTCAAAATCTTAGCTTCAAGTAGGGTTGTATTCAGAGTAGTAACTCAGGAGTCTGAGCTGACAGAAGCTGTCTCAACATGTGCTTCTGCAACTGCTGAGGAGAAAATGGCAAAGCTAGTTGAGCACCGGACTCTTAAGGCTTCATCCATCAAGTAACCCATGTCATTTCTGCTTATACATATTTTACTGGCCAAAGAAACTCATGAGGCCTGACCTAAATTCAAAGGGACTAGGATGTACAATCCAATCCTATTATGGACCAGAAGGAGGAGAAACACAATATTTGGGAGTGATCCTAACTGAAGAGACATTCTTAAAATGATAACTTTATATCAGTATCCTCACCTAAAAACGGCCAGATAGCTCCGTTTATTAGAGCATCGGCCTGAAGTGCAGAGGTTGTCAGTTTGATCCCCAGTTAGGGCACATACAGGAACAGATCGATGTTCCTCTCTCTCTTTCTCTCCCTTCCTCTCTGGCTAAAATCAATAAATAAAAAAAAAATGCACCTCAAGTAAAGTCTTTTGTTTGACAGGGAACTTTGAAGAATATTATTTATTTTTATAGTGATAAATGCCTAACATTGAGGAATAACAGAAATTTTTTTTTACCAATTTCTTACTATAATTGCCTTTTTGAAGGGGCAGGTCAGTCAGCCAACCCACAGTTTGCAAAGGTGAGACTATTAAAAGTTTAATTAGCTCAATTGGCACAAAACAAGTTCCCCTTGGCCTATACAATTTTCAAACAGTATTTGATTGCATTCAGAACCCTTAGAATTAAAATTGATATTTCTGTTTCAGTGTCCCTTTACAACAAACACTGCATTGTGACCTTTAAAGAGGAAAAGTTAATATATGCACATCAAGAAACGGGAGAATTAAATCATCTGAAAGCCAGGTTTCTGTACTAGAGAGTCTTTCAAATTATTGACTGAAGTAGTTATTATTATTATTTTTTTTTTGTGACAGAGCAGAGAGAGACAGAAAGTGAGACGGATAGGGACAGACAGACCGGAAGGCAGAGAGGTGAGAAGCATCAATTCTTCATTGCGGCAGCACCTTAATTGTTCATTGATTACTTTCTCATAAGTGCCTTGATGGGGGGGGGGGGCTACAGCTGATCGAATGACCCCTCGCTCAAGCCAGAAACCTTGGGCTCAAACCAGATGAGCCCACACTCAAATTGGTGACCTCGCGGTTTCGAACCTGGGTCCTCCTTTTCCCAGTCCAACACTCCACCCACTGTGCTATCACTTGGTCAGGCTAAAGTAGTTATTGTTATTTTAAACAGCCTGTTAGTGTGATCAAATCTAATGCTACACTGTCTCGTATTTTCTCCATGAAAATGTCATTCAGTGGCATTGTTTCCTGAAAACAAGACAAAATAAAGTATTACATTAAAAAAAGTATATCCCTGTGATAAACAGACGAATGACACCAAAGGAATAAGTGCTTCACTTCTCAGGTTATTACTATCATAGACTCAGTGATTAGCTAAAAACTATCATGGGGTGTTCTGTTTGAGCATGCTTGTGTTTCTTAAAAAGAAGGTGACGCTTTGCAGCTCACAGATAACACAAATAGCATGTGATGCAGCTGTTGCTAAGGGCAACCACAAATCTTTTCTGTCATTTCTTTATCCCTAAATGGCCAAACTTCATGATGTCTCCAATATCATAAAATCTGTGGATCTGTCCTTAGAAGTTTGACAAGATATGGTCTATAATGATTGTTGGGTGGGGGAAGTGGGGGAGATGTAAGACATTTGAAATGAGTGGAACTAAAGTTCATTGCTTCAGGCTGAGGAAAAAGAAGTATGTGCACTATATTAAAATCTGACTCAAAAATCACATATCCCTGAAACATGAATAAATATTGGCTAATCCGAGAAGATTGATTTAGCATGTGATAACTTACCTTTTATGTTCAAATTTCCATAATGCAGTTGGGCCAACAGTAGTAAATAAATCTGATACATGCTCTTGGAAAAAAATTTTAAAGATCAAAAATTACTCTAGTGGTGATAACCAGAGAAATATCCAGCAGCAAATAAGATCAGCTCAAGGCATCAGGTATTCCCATCCATTTTTGTTTGGGTTTAATAGAAAGCTACATAATGGAATTCAACAAAAATCTCTTGTTTTTTAAAATAGAAGAGAAGAGGAGGAGACAAAGACATTACTCGTATTTTCAGGGTAGAATTTGTGTTTCACAGCAAATAACATGTGTAGTTTATTTGATGCCATCAAGAACAGTCATGAATGCTTACCGAATGTAGTGAATATTCCAGCCCATCCTCCAAGATTTCAAGGTTTTGTGTTGTCCTTCGTTTTTGAAGTCATATTGTTATCGTTGCTTTACTCAAATTCTGCCACAGGGGTCCATAAAAAAAAAGTAAATGTGTCCAATAAAGGACAAAGGCTAAAAGGCCTCCTGTCACTTAGATGAAATTATTGTTTCTGCAACTATCACCCTTCAGACTTCTATCATCACACCAAACTCTTGGTGACACATAAGATTTAGTAAGGAATAGAAATAGTGTTCACAAATTTAACTTCCCATTGTATTGGATCTATAGCTGACTATTTGCATTCCAAAATATATATTTTTTTTCTGCATATAAAATTTTACTCAGAAAAATATAGAACATCGATGCTTAAACCTAAATACATTTCTGTTCTCAGAATGATGAAATAATAAGTTGTGTCTAAACACATTTTTTTCTTGTCAACCACAACTTTATATAAAGATAGGTACTCTGAGGTGGTGGTGCAGTGGATACAGCATCAGCCTGGTACTCTGAGGACCCAGGTTCAAAATTTCAAGGTCACTGGCTTGAGTGTGAGCTCATCAGCTTGAATACGGGGTTGCCAACTTCCACAAGGGGTCACTGGCTCAGCTGGAGCACCCTGGTCAAGGCACACATGAGAAAACAATCAATGAACAACTAAGGTGCCACAACTATGAGTTGACGCTTCTCATCTCTCTCTCTCTCTCTCTCTCTCTCTCTCTCTCTCTCTCTCTCCCTCTCTCTCTCTCCCTCTCTCTCTCTCCCTCTCTCTCTCTCTCTCTCTCTCTCTCTCTCTCTCACACAAACACACACACACACAAATAAATAAATAAATAAAAGGTGGGTATGTGTGTGTGCACACATATACAGGTACATGTGTATTTATGTTGGTATAGTTAGATCTGAGCAGGGGCGAGCAGCTTTCTCCCCACAATTGTGTGTGCCCTAAACATGAGAATGTCTGCCATTATGGCTAAGGATCATGAGACATGAAAGGTAATGATGAGCCTTTTAAGGATAATGGCATTTTGGAGAATATGCAGAAAGTGGGTATGGACTCAGAAAATGTTGTTTTATGAGAAACAAAAGAGAACCCAAAATAAAAGATGAAAGTGGAAAGACTTAAAAATTTCTGGGGTGATCCCCCCCATGTTTCTGCTTTGAGAAATTCATCATTTCCCAAACTCTTAACCAGTTCCCACATATCAGTTGGTGGCAACATGAAGGCAGCAACTAGTAGCCAAAGAGAAACTTCTGAAACACCTTGGACTATATAGTCCATCAAAAGCAATGAGTCTAAAATCAAATGAACATGTGGGCATATGTGAGTGTCAATTGTCCAGATAAACATTTGTCTGTGCCATACAGCCTGGAGATGAAAACAGAAGTTTGGACAGTAAAAGTGACCATATACTAATAGGACCAGATGGGGAACTTGATGCAGAAAGGAAATCTCCAGTAGAAGTTTGAGGCAAAGGAGAGATTTGGTTTGGCAGAAAAGCAGAGGTTGATGGAATTATCATGTTGGAGAAGAGCATACTTGTGCACTGAGGAGGAAGTAGCTGGTTGATAACAGCTCAGGGGATGAGGCAGTGCATTATGGGAGAGGACAGTGAATGTGTTCAAAGAGACACAATGGCTAAAGGGCTTCATGTCACTTTGGCAAAACTATTCTGGTATCTGCGGCTACCACCCCTCTCCTGGTGGCCAAGGTGTCCTTTATAGTAGTGAAAAGGTTTTCAAAGTTAACTGACTTTTGGAAGCCATTAGGACATATTGATCTCTGTGTCTCACCAGTAACCTGCTCCTATAGTCTGAATATTTGTCTCCTCAAAATTCAGGTGGAAATCTTAACCGCCAAAGATGTATAGCATTAGGAGACGGGACCCTTGGGAGGTGCTTAGGTCACAAGGGAAGAACTGTCATGAATGATATTAAGGTCTTTATACAAGAGGCTTGGGATCTTTTACCTCTCCCACCATGTGAGGACACTTCACGAAGGTGTATCTAGGAACCAGGAGAGGGACATTACCAGAAGGCAACTCTGCCTGTGACTTGATTTTGGACTCCCCAGCCTCCAGATCTGTGAGAAGGAAATGTCTATGGTTTTAAAGCTTTCCAGCCTATGGTATTTTGTTGCAGAAACCCAAAGTCACTAGACCACTTACTAAGCAATACATTAGTATATACGTAGTGAGCAACAGAAGCACTTAACCAGATAAGACCCTGGTTGGCGTAACAGAGTTAATGTGCCTCTAAAGCTTTCGGTATACTTTTAGGGGGGTGCTCACCTACATAAAAAAGTTGCAAAACAAGGCTCTTGGGTAAGATTTATTTTTCATAGCTCAGCCTACATGGAACCTTTAAAAGGAGCAGAGGTAAATGTCTGTCATACTGTGCTTACAAACGAGTATTGGTTTGTTTTTATCTGGTTTGGGATACTGGTTTTTGGTTGCTTTTACAAAACACATCAAATCCTTTGTGCGCCTGTTTGTTTCTACCTCAGTTTAATATCAACAGGGTTTAAGATTTTGTTTAATTTGTTTGTTTCTTTTTTTTTATTCAGTGCGAAGAGTGGAGGCACAGAGACAGACTACTACATGCACCCCTACTAGGATCCACCCTGCAAGCCCATTGGGGCCTTGCTCTGTTGTTCAGCAACCGAGCTCTTGTTAGCATCTGAGGTGGAAGCCATGGATCCATCCTCAGTGCTGAAGGCCAACTTGCTGCAATGAGCTGTGGCTGCGGGTGGGAGGGAGGGAGGGAGAGAGAGAGAGAGAGAGAGAGAAAGAGAGAGAGAGAGAGAGAGAGAGGCAAGAGGGGGCGGGGTGGAGAAGCAGATGGGCACTTCTCCTGTGTGCCTTGACTGGGAATCAAACCTGGGACATTCACACACTGGGCCGATATTCTACCACTGAGCCAACCGGCCAGGGTTTAATTTGTTTCTTAATATGTCTGATTTTAATGAGCGCTGCCACCTCTGTAGAACAAAGATTCCACCAGATTCTTCTTGGATTGCTAGATAATGATTGCATGAGAAGCATCCCACCATTTCCTCAGTCCTCCTTTGCGGCTGCTACTTCTTGTGCTTTGTTTTGAAAGAAGACAGACACCTCATTGTTGTAGTATCTCTGCCTGATTATATTGTATGTGGAATAATCACAGGGCTAATCAGGCTGCTTCTGCTGGGCTCGCCCCACGGCTGCAGCTATCAGAAGTGCACAGCAGGGCCTGACAGCCCCTCCCAGAAAAGAGCTTACCAATTAACCTTCAGTCACATCGGATCGAAGACTGACATTCATTATTTTAATGAAAACAGTAAGAAAGGGCAGTATTGAGACCCCTGAAAACTAACCCATTATTCTGGTGCATGTTCTGCTTAGCAATGTACAAAAAGCAAGCTCAGGATCAGAAAGACAGGATGCTGTGCTTGCAGGAGGAAGAAAGTGCAACTGCCCACAGCCCCGTGCCCATCACAAACCGTCTCTGCAAGCTTCTGTATCCCTCGGCTCAAGAAGAGGCTGGCAGTTGCTTGTACCTCAGGAGGGAACTATTTCAAGATTACCGCAGGAACCCCTTGCCCATGAAATATATTATCATGGCCTCCTTTTAACTTCTCTTTCCGGTGACTACTGTTGAATTTCTTCTACAGGGTTCACTTTGGTCAAATTCTGCATCTGCACTTTAAACTGAACATGAGTTTTTTGGAAGGAGAGTTACTTTTTCCACTGATAAATCGGACAGAGTTAATAAACATTCTTTGACTTTTTTAAAAGAGTGTTCTGGAAATAGCACTGAAAAGCTCCTTATAGATATAGAACCTCTAAAGAAAATCCTCTTCATGTGTGCTTAAAGAATCAAAAATACACCAAGAGCCTTTCACCTAACAGATGCTTACTGAGAGCCTACTACACTGCTCACAAAAATTAGGGGATATTTTATAACTTCATATTCATTTTCAAATATCCCCTAATTCTTGTGATCAGTATATATGCTAGAAGCTACACTACATGTAGCAGTTAGCACCATGAAGAAGCTGGGGGTCCCAGCTTTGGTGACACAGTTTTAAGCCCTGGAGGGGATGTGGTTGATAGCATTGCCTTTCCTTATAGCTACTTCATTTGAAATCCATTAATATGGGCAAGCCTGGGGCTCAGAAGGGCCTGTTATAGGGTTCAGCCTCTTCACCTCTAGTTTAAAGCCCACTTATATGGTGATACCAGTAGACTCAATTGCTCATTGAGTCATGGAAATGAACACAGACTTCAAATTGAAATCATGCAAATTCTTCAGAGGCTCAAGGTAAATGCAAACACTGTAATAGGCTCTGGCTAGAAGTTTAACGTCTTGGTTTGTTCTCAGAATTTTTCATGTATTATTTAAAAATATATTTTCTCTCAGTAAAGCAGAAATGTAAACATACAGATTCACTAGCTCTGCCACAATCCGGCTTAGCCTGACCTTTCAAACAGTGAGCCTCATCTCTCTTGAGTGCAGAGAACTACAGGAACTTTCTGTGGGTGGGTTCCAGACCTGGAGCCCGGCCTAGACTCCATTCTTATTGAATAGCTGAGCTGTAGAGAGGAGTAACCACATTCAACTTCAAGGTAAGAGACAAGGAGACACATTTTCTTTTCTTTCTTTTTCTGCTTTTCTAAATCTTGATTAGATTTCGTTTATGAGTGCCTGCTCTCCAATCCACTTGAACAGGAAATCAAGCAGAGTACATTTTCAAACCTCTCAACTCCCTTAACTAATATTTCTGGCAAGTAAATAATATACAAATAGCTAGGAATACATGGAATTTGGGGATTACTCTGTCTCTTCTTATGCAAGTTAAATGACATTTGATCTCAAAGCCAAAGTTTTATAGGACGAAACTTGAAGTGATTCATTTACGCATAACATGCAGATCAGAATACGAATTAATACTTGGGACCAGGATTCAACTCAATAATTGCACATTCCAAGTTCTCTTAGATAACTTACCAATGAGACTTTTTTTTTAACCAATTACAGTAAAGCGTTTAAGAGCACAGATATTGGGGATGGGAAATTGGGTTCAAATCACAGACCCAACATTGCTGTCTGTGACTGAGAAAGTTGCATAACCTGTCTGTACCTCAGTCTCTGTTTTTGTAAGTTGGCAGCTTTATTTGGCTCCTACCACCAGAATGAAAACTCCTCAAAAAAATCTTTGCTTTGAGCCCTGGCCTGTGGTTCAGTGGATAGAGCATCAGCATGGTGTATAGATGTCCCAAGTTGAATTCCCAATCAGGGTACACAGGAGAAGAAATCATCTGCTTCTCTCACCCTCCCTATCCCCCCTTATCTTTCTTTTTCCCTCTCATAGCCAGTGGCTCAAAATCAAGTGTGGCACTGAGTAAAGCTCATTGGTCAGAGCATGTCAGCCTCAGGTGCTAAAAATAGCTCAGTACTCGAGCATCATCCCCAGACAGGGTTTTGAGATAGATCCCAGTCAGGGCACATGTGGGATCTGTCTCACTATCTCCCCTCTTCTTACCTAAAGAAGAGGAGGAGGAGGAGGAGGAGGAGGAAGAAGAAGAAAGGAAATAAATCTTTGCTTTGTTCACTGTTTCTCAAATATTTTCAATACTGCCTGTTGTTGAGTGGGAGATGATCCTTTCCTAAATAAAGACAACCAAACTCTGGAGGTCATTATGAGGGTGATATGAAGGTATATATGAAAAGTGGAAGAGTCTCACACACCGTAAGCCCTCTATACATGTTAAGCTACATCAAGATTATACTCTCAGACTTGAATATAAATGAACAAGATTTCTGCTCAGTTTGGAAGCAAGTTATATAAATCACAAAGTATGGCAGGAAGCTCTGCAGCCACTTGTGCAGTGGCCTTGTCACGGTGACAGGGCTCCTGAAGATGCAACGTGGGGCTGCAAGTATATAAACCTCAGAAACAAGGGTCTGCTGTAGGCTGCCTGTCACCTCCTTTGTCTCCCTCTCTTCCTCCTTCAAAGAAAAAATTATGGCCCTGGCCAGTTGGCTCAGTGATAGAGTGTCAGACAGCAAGTGAAAGTCCCGGGTTTGATTCCTGGCCAGGGCACACAGGAGAAGTGACCCTCTGCTTCTCCACCCCTTTCCCTTCTCCTTTCTTTCTATCTCTCTCTTCCCCTCCCATAGCCAAGGCTCCATTGGAGCAAAGTTGGCCTGGGCACTGAGGATGGCTCCATGGCCTCTGCCTCAGGCACTAGAATGGCTCCAGCAGCAATGGAGCAATGCCTTAGATGGGCAGAGCATCGCCCCCTCGTAGGCATGCTGAGTGGATCCTGGTTGAGTACATTTGGGAGTCAGTCTCTCTGCCTCCCAACTTCTCACTTCAGAAAATATAATAATAATGATAATAATAATAATAAATTATTTTTATTTAAATGGAAAATACAGCCTGACCAGGTGGTAGCACAGTGGATAGAGCATCGGACTGGGATGCAGAGGACTCAGGTTTGAGACCCCGGGATCGCCAGCTTGAACACAGGCTCATTTGGTTTGAGCATAAGCTCACCAGCTTGGACCCAAGGTCCCTGGCTTGAGCAAGGGGTTACTTGGTCTGCTGAAGGCCCCTGGTCAAGGCACATATGAGAAAGCAATCAATGAACAACTAAAGTCTCACAACGAAAAACTGATGATTGATGCTTCTCATCTCTCTCCATTCCTGTCTGTCTGTCCCTGTCTATCTCTCTCTCTGACTCTCTCTTTGCCCCTGTAAAAAAAAATACAGGTGCTCTACAAAATGTTAGAAAGATAAAGAATATAAGTCACTTATAATCTATGCTTAAATTTTTTATGTATTTTAACCAGTCTCTTGTCTATAATTATGTAAACACCCACCTACATGCACATAAATATATGTTTATGTATACATATACATGCATCCATAGATGAGACACACTATACATATTTGAATTGCATACTTAAGAATCTTTTTGGGTTACTACACGTAGTTCTACAATATGTAACTTTTTTGAAATTGAAGTTGTTTTTAGAGAATTGTACCGTGGGGAATGAAAAGTGTAGATTTTAGCTTGAGTTCAAAGAGAGTCTGTGGGAAGGGATAGAAGTGCTATAAAATGTTTTCAGAGACTCTGATATATCCCACAGTTACCACTGAGAGATTAAAGTAGTTAAGAAATTTTTAAAACTTCTCATCTCCAGATTTTAGGAATTATTTTTTATCATTAGTTCCACAAACAAACATGTATTCTAATTCCAATCTAAGTGATAAATATTATTTGTTGAGGGTGCATTCTATGCAAGCATCATAGTAGATGCTTTATGTTGTTTCATATAATCCTTCTAGCAACACCTGGAGGGACCTATTATTACCTTTATTTTACAGAAAAAGAAATAGAAGTCTGTATTTGCAAGCACTCTGGGGGGTACAGTGATGTATGAGATGTGCATGGCTTGCTTTTAAAAACCTGAGATAATTATAATAGTTACTGCTTGGAGCTGTAGTAAGATTAGAATGAGATCACACATGTAAAGCACTATGTATCATGCCAGAGACATAGGATTGCTCAATAAATCTTATCAATGATGAGGAAGAGGATGAGGATAATGACAAAAATGGTTGATGGTGAAGAAGATATTGATGTTGGCCTGATGTAAAGAAGGAGTAAGAATAAAAAGGTCAGATAAAACCAGAAAGAACATCCTTGCTGAAAGTCTACGAACTCTGGCGTGAAGCACATGGTCAATTAACTTGTCATTGGATTCTCCTTCCTTTGTGGGGCCATGGTGGCATTCCATCAGAAGAGGTATCTTTATCAACACTAGATACAATAGAAGGAGGAATGTTTTATGCTTCTAAACTGCATAATGACTTTGGCAAATGTTCCCTGCCCCTTTCAATTGAAGGTCAAAATTGAACTTTTAAAACATTCTTATTTTTTCCAATATGCTGATTTACTTTTATGACTAACTTTTTTTTTTCTTGCTCAGTTTTAACAAGGTAGGGATTTGGGAATAGAGTTAATTATAAAAAAATACACATTTATTACCATATTGTAACACTCTAGGTAGTGCTTAATTAAAGACTCAATTTTTAAAAATTAGCATGTGACACTACGTGTTTCCAGACAAAAGGGAGGGCATGGAATTTAGAGGAAAGGTAAATAAGCTTGAAGTTCAGAGCACTCTTTAGACAGAAAATGACCTAGTGAACTTGTTTAAGTTATTTAGCATCTCAGAGGCTTAATTTTCTAATTTTTTAAAATGTAGTTTATAATAGCAATGTCACGCATTTGCATGTCACTTTATGGTCCTGAAAATGACCCTTAGTGGGGTTGACCAAGCATTATTATCTTCCTTTAAAAAATGAGAAAAGCGAAGCTTAGAAAGGTAAAGGGAATGTCCAAGGTTACCTAGTTAATGAGTGTTCATCTAGAATTCAAAACCCTGTTGTTGTTGTTTTTAAATTTAACATCCGATGTTTTCTTTACATTACACATTCAAGTTGTCCCAGTGTGAGCATGGTAAATAAAAGACCTGTGTTCTCAATCCAGCTTTCTCATGAAGAAGCTGTATGATGTTAGGCAGCTCACATTGCTTCTCTAGACCTTCTTTTTCTTGTCCATAAAATAAGAAAATTATTAATTTTTTCAAGGTTGCTACTGTATAGGCTCCATTGCCACTTGTATAAACAAAGGAACCTAAGAAGGAACAAGTAAGCTGCTTTGGTCAACATCGCACAATAAGTGGTAGAGAGAAGCAGCTTCAGTCTCCAGAATGATGCAACATTTGCTTAGTGAGGGGTAATTATCTCCGTAGTTTAAAAGAAAAAGGAGGCTTTGGCCAGTGGCTCAGAGGATAGAGCATCAGCCCAATGTATGGATATCCTGGGCTGGATCCCCAGTCAGGGCACACAGGAGAAGTGACAATCTGCTTCTCCCTCTCTCTTTCTTCCCTTTCCTTTCTCTTCCCCACAAGCCCCAGGCCAAAAGGATAGCTCTGTTGGAGTGCAGCAACTTTAGGCACTAAAAATAGCTCAGTACTTGAACATCGGCCCAAGATTAGATTGCCGGGTGGATCCTGGTCAGGGCGCATGTGGGAGTCTGCCTCACGATTTTCCCTCCTCTCACCTAAAAAAAGAGAAAAGAAAAGGAAGGAAGGAAAGAAGGAAGGAAGGAAGGAAGGAAGGAAGGAAGGAAGGAAGGACAGACAGGAATACATTACAAATATGCTAAGGTACATAGTGAAATCTACTTCCTCAAAAACAAGTAAGGAGGAGAAATTCTCTATTGTCTCACAGTTTACAATAATCTGCATGCTAAGAAATCCTCTACTAAGAAACTACGAGGGTGATAGAATACACCATGGGGAAATCAGCCTGCAGAACAGTGGTTCTCACCAACATTTTCTTAAAAGCCATAAACAAGTGTCTGAAAAGGGAGAATGTGTAACTAATTTTGTTGGTGTTCATAGACTGTGTACTTTATTCCCATACAAAGAGTTAGTAATGATGCTGCTGATAATGGAGATGACTGTGAATGAATAACCGATGCATGGGCACCCACAAGGCACATTTTTTAAGGAGTTAATGTTGTCTTTAATTAGCCTTTCATGTGAGCACACACTGCACGTTCTCTATACCTAGGAAACCACCCCGATTACACACAAACACAATCTTTCTCGTGTTAGTTCCTCCTCATTCTTCATATTTCAGTTCAAAATAACTTTCGTCCAGAAAATCTTTCCTGCAGTTTAGTCTCATTCTTCTTTTTAGTAGAAATCTATTGTTGTTACCAGTACAACAAAGAATTCTGCTTCTGGGAAAGTAAAGCTTGGTTTTCCTGAGAACTGCCGTCGTCCCATCATCCAGACATGCAGCACTGATCAGAGTATCAATCAAAGTAGTCTCCCTATCCCTAACCAAGTAACAGGACTGTGACCTGCACTAGGGCCACCTGACTCTCCCTCACAGGAATATGTACATTAGGCAGCACTGCAGAGTGGAAATAGAGCCAATTCAACTGATGACCCTGTTTATTGACCTCTGGCTTATCATCCATTTCATCTTTACACTGATTTGCCCCCCATTCTCTCAATGCTTTCCATTTTTACTTACGTTAACCCAAACAAATCTTGGTTGCTTATTCCATAGAACCTAATCGTATATCTCTGTTATGTGGCTCTGTGGTACATGCACCTCTCCTCAATAACACTCAGTTTATTGTGTAAGAATATATTTTGTTTGATTAGTTGGTTAATGTTTGCACCCTTGCTGGCTGTGAGCCACAGGAAAGCAAAGAATATATCACCAATACTTAGAACAGTGTTTAGGATTTTCTAGTAACTTGTGAAATTTTAATTTTATTTCATGAATGAAAGAATGAATGAAATTTCAAGTTCTCTCTGTACTCTACTGCTTCCTAGAGTGGGCACCCCCACCATGGCATGGCCCCGCCCCCCAGACTTGCTCTACTTAATGTCTCATTTCAGCCTTCCTTTTTCTCAATCTCTTGCTTTCTCTCACTCTTGCCCTATCTCCTTGTTTCTCTCTCTGTCTTCTCAATTCGCAACTCTATTAATGGCCTCAGGACTGAATTTTTCCCGTTATAAAACTTTTCTCAGACTCTCTTCCTTTCAGAAAAAATTCCAAGGCCTTTGATGATCTTAAACTTGATCTCCTCTGTTGTGTCACGTTTTGTATTAGCTCCACTTGTATTTTTGACGCCAGGCATGTGTAACTCTTTCAGTTCTTGGATTCCCCATGCTCTCACACATGCTCTCTGAATCAACTGTCATCTCTTCCTGCAATATCTTTTATTTCTCCCTTTCCTTAGTCCTAGCCTTACAGTTTCTTCCTCCATAAAGCCTCCCCCCCAACACCAAGGCCCGCCTCTGAATAACCTTGGATGAGCCAAGACGACCTTCCTGCTGTTCTTAAGCTCATTCTGCACAACTTTATTCTTACATTTGTTATTAACTTACCATATTTTTTGCTCCATAAGACGCACCTGACCATAAGATGCAACTAAGGTTTTAAGGAGGAAAATAAGAAAAGAAATATTCTGAACCAAATAATGTGTTAAAATATTTAATAGAATATACCACAATAATATTTCAACAATGTAAACTCAACATCAGTATTAACAACCATTAGCACTGTTATTAACAAATGAGAATAGACTTTAATGTTCAAATACTCATTCTACATATGTTTACTGGTACAGAGCCCTGCAGCAGCTAAAAAATGAACATTCGCTCCATAAGATGCACAGGCATTTTCCCCTCCACTTTTTGAGGAAAAAAGTGCATCTTATGGAGCAAAAAGTATGGTACATTATTGTTTTTATTTGTTTAATTGTTTACCAACTCCCTCTAAAAAGCCCCTCAAGAATAGTCACCATTCCTTTCAACTATATTTGTTCAGAACCCAGCATAACAAGTGCTTTATAAATGTTTCTTTTAAAAAAATGACTAAATGAAAGATGAAATAAACCTACCAACTGAACTCCTCACTGAAGCTTTAACATCATACTGAGAATTTTCTTACAGTATTTATTGATTTTAATTTTTCATTATAGATAACAGCATACATGTCTCATTTCCACTGTGTTTTTTACTCCTTAGGAGTAGAGTATATCTTTTTCATTTATATATATATATTCAGCAGCATCTGGCGTACTTTCTGGTCTAGAATAAGTGCATAAGAATTACTTGTTGACAAAAATGAATGATGAACTAACATTCTAAAATGCTGATTCTTTAATCTACATTAAGTTCTCATTTAATGTCATTGATAGATTCTGGGAATTTAAGCAAAATGACATATAATGAAACCAATTTTAGGCTAAATGATATAGGCTAATTGATATTAACAAGAGTTAAGTTCCACTGGTATCTCATCAATGTTATGATGAAATCAAGTTGAACGGAATGACGTTATTTGAGGACCCACTATAAATGAACCAATGAAGTATTCACATTTCACAAAAGGCTTAAGAAGACAGTGATTTATTTTCTAAAGAAGTAGACTGCAAGCATAAGATTTCATACTGGTTATAATGGAAAGAGAGAATAGGAAGCCTTGAAAGTTTTTCAATTTTTTCCATGACGACTATTAGTTTACTCTAAGTGCAATAGTTTTGAAATGAGATAGTTACCTGAAATATTAAGTTATACAATGATATGTAGACTACCTCCACTACCACCGAGCTCATCCACACTTACATGTTTGTGCATGGGACCTGGTACTTTGGGTGTGCCTGAATCCATATACTAATAGATACGGAATTGGAATCCTCATGTCCGGGAGGAGACTTGTTTGAGTTAGGATCCGGTTTGGGTTGAACGACAGACAATGGGTCAGTTTCTGGTCTTTCAGCCTTTAAAGACAAATGTGTTTTTGCTTGTAATACCAAATAAATCATGTCCATTATTTTCCCCTTTTATTTAGTAACCAAATACTTGGATTAACAGACCCCTCCAGGGTTTCCATCCACTCCAGTCAGTTCAGGATGGCTTGATCAGCGTGAGGCTCACCTGACATTGGGCAGTGTGCTCCCACTGAGTGATGACATTTGGATTAGAGTCTTGGTGTACCATATCTCTCAGTCAGTTCTTGATGGAGATTGGAAATTGATAAGTGCTCTTCTCTTTACTTTCCAGCACAGAATGCAAATTGCTCCACACAGTAAGCCACTGTCTGGATTCCTCTTCTAGCTATTGTATTTATAATGACTCTAAGCAATACTTAGTGCAGTCTGTACCTGAGGAACAAGCACTAAGGTATATTTAATTCCCTCCCAAGAAAACAAACCTTGTTAATGGAGATTAAGAAATCCCTCTGCTTGCCGTTTGCTTGTTGCCCATCTTGCAAGGATCCATCAGCCATTCACCTGTGGTCAGGTGCATGAAGTCAGAAGCAGCAGAGAAATGTAACTCTCAGACTTGTTCCCTGAAAGGAGGCAAATCCTCCAGACTAGAAATCATCTGATCCCATCTTTGTGTTGTCTACTATTGATTCACCAACTTTTAAAGCTATAACATCAATATGAAAGTTTGGACTACACCTGGTGGTGGGATTCAAATAATTTAACAACCGGATCTCTGCCTTAATCACCATTTTAAATTTAAAAGTACGATATACTGAAAGGTAGTTCATTATTTCATGCATTTAATACTTAAATAAGAATAATAAAAGAAGTACACAAAACTAGATTATGTTATAAAAGTTTTAAAATACTAATAAAAATATTAATTAATACCTGACAAAAACAATAAAACTGGTATTTAAGATATTTACTTATTGCTTCTTTTTTTTTTTTTTTTGTATTTTTCTGAAGCTGGAAACGGGGAGAGACAGTCAGACAGACTCCCGCATGCGCCCGACCGGGATCCACCTGCACACCTACCAGGGGCGATGCTCTGCCCACCAGGGGGCGATGCTCTGCCTTTCTGGGGCATCACTCTGTTGCGACCAGAGCCACTCTAGCGCCTGGGGCAGAGGCCAAGGAGCCATCCCTAGCGCCCGGGCCATCTTTGCTCCAATGGAGCCCCGGCTGCGGGAGGGGAAGAGACAGACAGAGAGGAAGGAGAGGGGGAGGGGTGGAGAAGCAAATGGGCGCTTCTCCTGTGTGCCCTGGTCAGGAATCGAACCCGGGACTTCTGCACGCCAGGCTGATGCTCTACTGCTGAGCAAACCGGCCAGGGCCTACTTATTGCTTCTTGATTGGAGTCCTCACTTGCAATTTTCTTTGCCTTTATCTAAGCATCAATGGCTGTGTGATTTATCCTTAACCATCTTTTCACTGTAGGAGTAGGATCTCATTCCTTTAGAGGTAAGCTGATTAGACTAATAGTCATTGTGTTGATATATTAGGAACTGTTAGATAACTTCTTTTCTCTGAACATATTATGTTCATCTTTGAAAAATCCCACCTTAGAGAAAATCCTGATCACAGTGCCATTTTAACAACTGGTTTGCTGAATTCAACCAAAAAATAGGTATGAGTTCTGCCAAACCAGTGCAAACTGGCTGAATCCCACCACTGCATATCTGTGTGCCGGCTGAATATAAACCCTACCTTGAGCCTCAGCCAGAAAGAGGCAAAAGGATGGAGGAGAAAGAAGCAGCAGTAGAAAACACCCAGCATTCAGTGACAGCACATGCATCAGAAGATGAGTGATCCCTAAATCATAATTTATCTTAATGAATTAGGCGGCATTTTCTAGATGAACTGAGTTTGATAGCTTTTTAGCTCTTAACTGCTAATAGCATTTTTGTTTTCTCCCCAAGGAAAAAAACCTCACCATGTTTAACATCTTCCTTTCTTTCTTTCTTTTTTAACTTCTTGCTATCCTCAAAGTAACATTAAACTTTCATTTTATATTTTTAAATGCTATCTACCTTGTTTACACACCGTAATACAACTCCTCATGCACCAAAATTGCTTTGACAAATGCAATCTGAATGGTAACAGCCTTTTAGCAGAAATCTACATTTAAAAAATAATAATTTCCTACAATGCAAGGATTGTACATCCTCTAAATAAGATATGTGCCACCGCAGGCAAGGTTAGATTGTCCTTATCTTACAAAGCTGGGCAGAGTTTCCATTTTTTAAATAGTATCAGATAAGCATTCTGTAAAGGCCCTACAACACTTCATTCAGTGGTGCTATTTCCCCAAATGTGTAAGTACACGCAGTGCACAACAGGTTGAGAAAAACTAAAATTGCATTTAAAAAAAAAGAGTCTGCAGTTGGATTTCTATATTCTTCGCAACTGATATCACCACCTGGAGGGTTCAAATAGGTAATAAACTCGTTTGAGCAAAGGCATAGCGAACACCTCTGTGCGGAGAAAAGAGCCCTGCTAGGGAGCCCACAGGGCGGCAGGCAATTCTCATGTAGCAGAATCCCACTTAAAACAAACCTCCCTTTTCTCTTGGGAGCTCCTGAGAGCCTGGGATTAGATAGATCAGTGCTGGCCCTGGCTGCTCTTTGCTGAAAGAAATTGTTCAGGTTTTATGGGGCTCGTTCTCTTTTCCTTCAAATTTTCAAACTCAAGTACTGAGAACATTTGACTTATTAATGAATTGCTCAAGGTGGTCTTCGATCCACGATTTTACTTTATATTCTTCAGGGGCAGACCTGACCCCACAGGCTTTTAATGTCATCAGTTTGGGATGAAGTGTCAATCACAGGACTGTGCGTGTCTTTGAGAACGAGGCATGCCCTATTTTTACCCTGTCTCCAGACTGGCAAGCATAGTGCCCAAGATGATAAATAAATATTGAATAAATATTTGCAGCATGGATGACCGAATAAATGGCATCAAGGACTAAGGAAAACAGCTAGCATGTAAGAACTCACTTGCTTTATTTGTTACTGCATGGAATTAGTTTAATATTTTGTAATCTCCACAAATGATTACTTATAAACATCTAGGGAAAATATTACATGTTGACTCTAACCTGTAAAGATATAGGTAGCTCTTTCTTTCTTCCAAACGTCACCTTTCTTTAAAAGTTCTTTTTGTGGAAGAGATGAGGCAGCTAAGAACACTCTTATGTTCGTGCAATTGAAAATTTAAAGGAAATCTCCTAAAATGATTAGTGACATTGGAATCTCCTTACTTCCCTAAGTGCCAAAACCTTGGTTTATTGAACAGTTACAAGGTTTATCGATGCTAATTTTACGTTATGTTAGGTGACCTGGAAGTATTTTATTTTCATCTGTTAATGCTTATCTATTGTGTATGCATAATATAAAGAAGTATTAACTATTGCGATGGAAATTTCTCAAACACAAAATCTATATGTGTAGTACATTAAGCAGATATAAATGCTGTGCATTTTTCATAAATTAAAAGATTTGAGAGTCAGTAAAATTTGAATTACAAATGCTACTTTTTAGCTTCCATCTTAAAGCCTCCAAGAGACCTACAACATGAACTCTCATGCCAAGACGAAGTCAGAGGAAGATATTATAAAGAGTCTCTGTTCTGCCTTCTAAGATCTTTACTTTATTTTCCAGAAGCGTGTCCCATTCCGGTAAGACAGATCTGTCCCATTGATCTTAGAAATATGTTGTTCCATGGCTGCAATTTCTTTCTCTGAAATCATCTTCTGGTATATGAAATTTATTATCAATTGGCTAGTGCAGTGTGGTTTTCAGTAGCTGAAAATTTAGAGTCCATTGCAACAGTGAGGTTTGGAGTAATTTCCTGGACTATATTTGGTGCCAAAGTCCCCACAAACTAATTTTTTTGTCACTCTTTTGGCTTCCTGTCCCAAATGAGAAAAACAATCTGTCTTTTTATTTAGGTGGATCTGATACAAGGAATACTATTTATAGATATCCCTTGTCAAGACGGTAATCGTGTGTTCTGTAAGAGAGAAATTTGAGGCTGAAACATTAAAACATACCTAAAAAAAAACAACAACAGAAATCTGAGCTCATCATTCTGTTCATTGCTTCATCTGCTCCTGGGCCTTAGGGCAAGGTCACTGTTGCTGTTGTCATGGGAATGTGGGTCATAGGGAACAAAGCTCAAGCTCATTTTATAACAAAATAAGAAACAACACCCCCCCCCCCCCCGCAAAGCAAGCTACACATTTTCCTAACTACTCACAACCACAGGCCTAGTGGTCTAGTTCCAAAGAGGCGATAATCTTAAACAGATGAAAACTCAGAGGACACCCCTTTCAAAAGAAAAAGTGTAGCAATTCATGGTCTGCTTAATTTTTCTTAATGACAAAGATTATTAGGAAATTTAGGATGAATCTGTAAAATGATGGTGTCTTCTCCCGAGTTGTTTTACTAGCATTTTGTGCAGAATGTGTAAGGTCAAAGGACATTGGGAAGAAAGGTTCACTCACTTGCACTTGGCTGCACTTGGCTGCACTTGGCAGCAGACTTTTTTTTTTTTTTTTTTTGGCTGCAGACTTTGATGTTCTTGTTACTGTCATGGCACCTGGTGTTTTAGAGTTTGGCTGAATCACATTAAGTCTTAGTCTGAGGGTCCATTAAAACACCAGCTCTCTGAAACTTAAAGAAACAGCTCCCCACCTCACCATGTTCTTCCAGGATTGGGCCTACAGCTGGTATTTTTTTAATTGACTTTAATTTATTGTGTTTACATAGATTCTAGTGTTGCCTCGAATGCATCTTCCCTCCCCTGTGTTCCCCTCAATATCTCCCTTGCCCCCCTCCTTATAGCGCCCTCCCTCCTTCCCTTCAGCTTTATCCCATCCTATCATCCCCTTTCCCTCTATACTATTTTCCTCTGGACCCTTTGAACTCTCTTCTGTCTTTATTCCGTTCCTCAGTTCACATAGTTCATTACATTCCTCAAATAAGTAAGGTCATATGATATTTTTCTTTTTCTGCCTGGCTATTTCACTTAACATAATAGTTTCCATGTTCATACAATGGAATACTATGGGGCCATGAAAAAGAAAGAAATTCTACCTTTTGCTGGTATGTTTTTTTTAAAGTGCTTGAGCATGTAATCAACTCCAGCACTGTTCAATGCATCTGATAATGTCACAGGTCTACATACATTTTAATACCCACTTGACTACTTTTGATGGATGTATTGTAACTATTTTCCTTGCATTAATTTGGATCCTAAAATAAATAAGATCTATGAAAATATGTACACATGCTCACATTTCTGGTATTCTGTATTTCATTGTACTGACACATCTGAGAAAATCAATTTCTTCTTCACTTGCCTATCAAGAGCTGGATTAAGGATTTATAAGAATTGATGACAACACTTGCAAAGCATTGAGCACTCCCCAACTGCTTCTCCCCCTTCAGTTCTGTTAGAGCAAAGACAGGTTTGCTTAGGCCTGGGAAGGAAATGTACTTTTAAATGTTTTGCCTGAAGATGTGAACGTGATTATTATTATTATTATTACTATACAAATGTATGTGGCATTGCTGGCAAATTTCAGTTTTTTAGCACATAATGCACACTCCTGATTTAGAAACTTAAATAGTTTATTTTTTAAGAGCTTTCCATTTTACCTTTTAAGCTTGTGTTACATAAGCTTAATGGACTCACTCAGCTTCATGATGGAGAGAATCCACCAGGTGAATAGTGGTAAGCTCATAAGCTTTGAAGGGCTTATTTTGCCAGCCTGCAACTCCGGCTTAGTGCTTGGAGTTGCACTATTCTGCATGTGCTGATTTTAATACCTCAAAGCTCTGATAATATTTATTGCAGAATGAAAATGTGTTATGCATCCTGTCCTCCCCCCTTCCTTTTTGCATAAATACAGTAAGTTGGGCTTTAACTGAGGTGATGCATGAATTGAACTGACAACTCCAAATACTTGAAATTCAGGATTGCATTTGTGGGTCCCATCTATTGTATATCAGCATCAGAATATCAGGGACAGTGAGTCACAGGCAGGAGGAGTTTCTGTGGGTTTTGAAACTTTCAGGTCAGGTCACAGTTGTGCTGTCTCTAGCTTTGGTCAGAGCGGCAGGACTGTTGGTGATGGTGAGACTTAAATTTACTACTTAAATATTCTTTCACACTAGAGAGTTACTCTGGCACATGGGAGAAATAAAATCTATCTTTAAGAGGAGCGTATGTGTGTGTTTCAGAGAAAGAGAGGGGGGAAAAAAGCTAGTGAGACAGATTGAACCAGAATCCATTTTAACAAGAAAAATGCAATAGTCTATGTTTTGGGGCCACAAATGCCAAAGCCTTTGTTTACTTAGAAGAAATATTGCGATGTCCTCTCTCTGTTTTTCTGAGGAAATAAAAAAGATGGCTATTGGCCCTGGCCGGTTGGCTCAGCGGTAGAGCGTCAGCCTGGCGTGCGGGGGACCCGGGTTCGATTCCCGGTCAGGGCACACAGGAGAAGCGCCCATTTGCTTCTCCATCCCCCCTCCTTCCTCTCTGTCTCTCTCTTCCCCTCCCACAGCCAAGGCTCCATTGGAGCAAAGATGGCCCAGGCGCTGGGGATGGCTCCTTGGCCTCTGCCCCAGGCGCTAGAGTGGCTCTGGTCGCGGCAGAGCGACGCCCCGGAGGGGCAGAGCATCGCCCCCTGGTGGGCAGAGCTTCGCCCCCGGTGGGCGTGCCGGGTGGATCCCGGTCGGGCGCATGCGGGAGTCTGTCTGACTGTCTCTCCCCGTTTCCAGCTTCAAAACAGAAAAAAAAAAAGATAGCTATTTAATTTTGACTCAAATATGCTTAGTCTTTTCTTGCTTTTTTAAAAAATATATATTTTTTGCCTCTTTCATATCTCTGAATGCCCTGAGCATTTTAACTCCAAACTATTCCAACGTCCCTATACTTGGTTATACTTATATATATTCCAAGATGTTCCTGATAATACAAATTATGCAAATGAACTGGCATCGTTTTTTCAAAACATTTAAAGAATGTTCCTACTATGAAGGATCACAGTTAGTGAAATACATAGCAAAAATGTATTGAGAAAACAGCTCTCAGTTTGAAAGAGTATAATCATCTGCTGCAGTCAGAGCCACAGCAGCCTCCAAATGAAAAGTCCTGCAAAGTCACTGCTCCTAGCAGGCAGAGTTTCACGCTGTGACACTCCCTGAGCAAAGGCACTCCTGGGGAAACGGATATCCTCCGATAACACTGGGGTACAAAATTTTTGTTGCATCCACAAAAGCACTTGTTCTTACCTAATTTGAGTGTGCTAATCTCAAATCTGACATTAATTTTTCTCTGTAAGCTACAGTTTTTTTGCAATTCAAAATTTTAGGTTTTCATCTTATTGTAAAATTTTCAACATTTAGTTTAACATAAAGAAGTAGAATGTCTTCTTGGGCATCATCTTTGTGAAATATAATAATTTGTATATGCAGTAAATATACTAATACACTAAAAGATATGATTGCATCAGAATTTGTCTACAATTTCAAAATAGAACATATTAAAACACTTATTTTAATCATAAAATTTCTGCAAAACTTATTTAAATTTTATTCAGGCAAAAATTTGCGTTTCTAGCACTTGCGTTTGTGTACTTGTTGAGAAAAATCTCGTTTGATGCTCCAGCAGTAGTCTGCTCATCACTAACAGCTCCAAGATTTTTGGGAAACTTATCAAGGTGACTGTTCAGGAAGTGAATCTTAATTCTCATGTTACATCCAATGTTGCGGAAAGCCAACAGCATCCTTTGAACCAGAAGTTCATAGTTTTCTGCTTTTTTGTTGCCAAGGAAGTTTTTTGTAACTGCCACAAAAGACTGCCATGCTGCTTTCTTCTCCTTATTCATCTTCCTGGCAAATTCTTCTTCACAAATAAGGGTTCGAATTTTTTTTTTCATTTTTCCGAAGCTGGAAACAGGGAGACAGTCAGATAGACTCCCGCATGCGCCCTACCAGGATCCACCCGGCATGCCTACCAGGGGAAGATGTTCTGCCCCTCTGGGGCATTGTTCTGTTGCATCCAGAGCCATTCTAGCACCTGAGGCAGAGGCCACAGAGCCATCTCCAGCACCCGGGGCCATCTTTGCTCCAATGGAGCCTCGGCTGGCTGCGGGAGGGGAAGAGAGAGACAGAGAGGAAGGAGAGGGGGATGGAGAAGCAGATGGGCGCTTCTCCTGTGTGCCCTGGTCAGAAATCGAACCCGGGATTCCTGCACGCCAGGCCGATGCTCTACCATTCAGCCAACCGGCCAGGGCCGAGGGTTCGAATTTGAAATCCATCAAATAAACCTGCTTTTATCTTCTTGAAAGATAAGGCAGGAAAAGCAGAAATAATATGTTGAAAGCATTCACTTTCTCTATTCAAAGACTGAACAAACTGCATCATTAAGCCAAGTTTGATGTGAAGTGGGGGGGGGGGGAAATGATCCTGTCTTGATTAACTACAGTTTCATTCACAATATTTTGCATCCTTACTTCCAGAGTTTCTCGTTTCAGCCACTCCTTCTGTGTCCAGTGTTTTTCCTGAGCTCGGCTGTCCCAAAAAACACAGAAAGCAAGGATACTTCTTAAAACCCCTCTGTTCTCCTAGCAGGAAATTTACCATTTTAAGATCCTCATAAATGATACAGTTATGCTCCTCATACTTCAGAAAGTTGAGGACAATTTTTATGTTATTCTTACTATGTCATTCAATTTGGGTTGGCTAAACTGCTGAGGGGTTAATGACTGCTTGGCATCAGAAGAAGACCCTTCAGATTCTACAACCATTTTCTCATTCTTCATCTTATGAAAATACACTTGATCACCATGTTCAATTTTTTCGTCCTTAGAAGAAATAAAAATTGGAACTGGGAGTGTCTCAGAGTGTGGGATAGGTTGTGTTGTTGAAGGAATATTAGGATATGTGATCATATGCTGTTTTTTCTTGCTGATGCCCTTTGTATGGATCAGACAGAAATAACAGTCACTGCTGTAGTCCTTAGGTTCACGCCAAACTATGGGAATAACAAAAGGCATTCCTTTGCATTTTCCTTTTGTCCAGTCACGAAGCATTTCCTCACAATTATGACACACAATATGAGGAACCCAATTCTTATCTTGATCACCAAGGGAAACTTGAAAATAGGCAATATATGCACGTGTCACAAATGATGAAATATTATGCCTTTGATGTTGAAGTGTGTAACAGCCACATATATGACAGAAGTTATCAAGACTTTTCTTACATTTATGCCTACTTGGGCCCTGGCCGGTTGGCTCAGCGGTAGAGCATCGGCCTGGCATGCAGGGGACCCGGGTTCGATTCCTGGCCAGGGCACATAGGAGAAGCGCCCATTTGCTTCTCCACCCCCCTCCTTCCTCTCTGTCTCTCTCTTCCCCTCCCGCAGCCAAGGCTCCATTGGAGCAAAGATGGCCCAGGCACTGGGGATGACTCCTTGGCCTCTGCCCCAGGTGCTAGAGTGGCTCTGGTGTGGCAGAGTGATGCTCTGGAGGGGCAGAGCATCACCCCCTGGTGGGCAGAGCTTCGCCCCTGGTGGGCGTGCCGGGTGGATCCCAGTCGGGCACATGCGGGAGTCTGTCTGACTATCTCTCCCCGTTTCCAGCTTCAGAAAAATACAAAAAAAAAAAGACATTTATGCCTACTTGAAGAAGCCATGATTCAATCTTAAAACAAAATCAGAGGGTATTTTGATCAGATAATAATTTTTTACATTTAAAAACAACTACAATTATATAAAAGTGATGTTTGTAAAACATTAATTGCCTTGTGGTCATGTTCAATCCAAGAGTCGTTGCCCTTTAACTCCAATTTAAAAACCAATGCATACCATTAACTTTAACAAAAAGAAATTAAAATTGCATAAAAACTAGAGCATGCACCAAAGAACAGATTTTAGATTTGGAATCAGCAATTCGGAGATATATAGAATGCAGCATAATCAAATGTCAAAATAACCTAGAGATGTTTTCTCTGAACATATGTACCCTGATTTATCAATGTCACCTCATTAAAATTAATGAAATTTAAAAAAAATTAAAAAAATAAATAAAATAAAACACCAAAAAATAGAAAAAAAGAAAAAGTTCTAAAACCTCATACAAAAGAGAATGAAAAAAAAATTGTTCCCCAGTGTAATGTAATAACTGTTAGTCCAGCGGCGGTTACACGGAAAAGAATGGGGTTATGACAGCGATTATATTTTACCTATTTCTCTTCTTGAAAATATAAAAACTAGCCCTGGCCGGTTGGCTCAGCGGTAGAGCGTCGGCCTAGCGTGCGGAGGACCCGGGTTCGATTCCCGGCCAGGGCACACAGGAGAAGCGCCCATTTGCTTCTCCACCCCTCTGCCGTGCTTTCCTCTCTGTCTCTCTCTTCCCCTCCCGCAGCCAAGGCTCCATTGGAGCAAAGATGGCCCGGGCGCTGGGGATGGCTCTGTGGCCTCTACCTCAGGCGCTAGAGTGGCTCTGGTCGCAACATGGCGACGCCCAGGATGGGCAGAGCATCGCCCCCTGGTGGGCAGAGCGTCGCCCCTGGTGGGCGTGCCGGGTGGATCCCGGTCGGGCGCATGCGGGAGTCTGTCTGACTGTCTCTCCCCGTTTCCAGCTTGAGAAAAATGAAGAAAAAAAATATATAAAAACTAGACTGGAAATAAAATGGATAAACCCTGGGTCAGTAGTTCTGTGTGAGTCCTGGCCCTTCTTTGGTGTTAAAGAGATCTCTGCATCCATTGGGACACTCTGTTCATTCCGTGGCCCAATTCCTTCTTGGTCCTATTTTTTCCCCCTTTCTCTCCCATCCCCATGCCAACAGACAAACCAACCAACCAAAAACGAAACAAACAAACAAACAAAAGAAAACACTAGAACTGCTTGGGTGAAAAATTACTCGAATGTCCCTGATAGACATCACCATATTGAAAATGCAGTAAAACAAAACCAAGTGGAACAAAGCAAACCCCCATTTCTCAGAAAACCATTTCATTTCATGAAAATCTTATTTCACTTGACCAGTGGTGGTGCAATAGATGAAGCATCCACCTGGAACACTGAGGTAGCAGGTTTGAAACCCTGGGCTTGCCGGGTCAAGGCACATGGAAGAGGCAACTAGGAGTTGACACTTCCTGCTCCCTCCCTCACCCACCCCAGCTTATCTCTCTCTCTCTCTCTCTCTCTCTCTCTCTCTCTTCTCTCTAAATCAATACATAAAGTCTTAAAAAGAAAAGATCATATTTAGTAATGAAGAGTCTATTATACAGATACTAGAAGGGAAGAGAATTTTACAAACACAATAAAATAGGAATCTGAAAACATCATGTGGTAATTGGGAGATGAGGAGCATAAGGTGGTTGTAGAAAACAGAAACTTCAACAAGAGGAAGAAGGAGAGAATCAGGAAAAGAGAAGCCACAGATGTCAAAGGAAATTTTTTTCTGCAACCTGAAGAGGGATAAATTATGCTCTGCATCAAAACACTTAATGCATAGTATTATAACTAAACATAGAATACAAATTATGCACACTGTTTTCCAAGGTAAAACATGAAAAGAGAAAGAGGTTGACAATTTGTTAGCGAATTAAAAAGCAAAATATATTCTTGTAAGCAGAGAACACTACTAGACCTAACCTTTGAAAACATAGCACTTGGCTACTTTTGAAGGAATTTGACACATGTGCTTTGTTTCAAAATGGTGCACATGTTTGGTTCCCTGAAACACAACTCTCCTTATGTTCAAAAAAACTTGAAACTGTAACTCAAATGTGAAGATGTTTTTCTAGGTATTTTCCTTACAGGACAAGGCATATAGCTATGTAGCACACCCATTATAGACTCTAGAATATTTTAAGCTTGATAAAATTTGCAAAAGGGGTGGATGGGCTTTGTAATGATACCAGAGAGTGTTGCATTTCTCTCATCCTAAATAAAAAATCCAAAGCAACCACAAAGTATTCGTTAATAAGTTTGTGAATAAGAAAGTGGTACATTAGTAGAAATAACCTTAGATCACAAAATACATCCATTTATATGATTCTCATAACCATTCCGTGTGGTTTACAAGACAAGTCATATTTTCTCTCTTCTAATGCCAAAGAGACCGAAGCTCAGAGAGCTGAAATGACTTGACCAAGAGTAAAATAGAAAAAGTAGCAAATGAAATTCAGGCCTCTACATCCAAAGCTAATATTTTTCCATCAACTACACTGCTCCTAAAATCATGAGAATCACAATGTTTAGGTCAAGTTGAGTGTGGTTATCTATACATTCTAGCTACAGACCTCAACATTCAGATAAATTTTAGTTTTCTGTCAAAGATCATTATCTTTCTGATTGCACCATCTACCAGACATCTTATTCTGGATCATTAGCCGCTCCTAACAATATCCTGCTGTAGGCATACAATAGGTTTTCAAAAAATGCTTATTTGCCTTAATTACAATGTACAAGACCTATAATTAATAATCAATGTAATAAGCTGCTTGGATTTCCAGTTATTTCTTGATTTGATAGTGAAACTAGAATTAAGGAATATGAGATATTAAACCACCCATAAAATACATCAATCTTATTGATATAATTTTTTTCCTACAGAGATGAAATACAAACTCCTTTCTTTAAATTTAGCAAACTTCTGATGCATTCAAGACAATAATTTAAGGTACTTTAGATATTATTTCAAAAAGTCTTAGCTGCTTTTTGATTATAAAATGCAACTCATTAAAAGTTGTTTTAAGGCCCTGGCAGGTTGGCTCAGTGGTAGAGCGTCAACCCAGCTTGTGCATGTCCCAGGTTCTATTCACACATAAGAAAAGTGCCCATCTATTTCTCCACCATTCCTCCTCTCATTTCTCTCTATCTCTCTCTTCCCCTCCTGCAGCCAAGGCTCCATTGGAGCAAAGTTGGCCTGGGCACTGAGGATGGCTCCATGGCTTCCGCCTCAGGTGCTAGAATGACTTCAGTTGCAATGGAGCAATGCCCCAGATGGTCAAAGCATCGCCCTCTAGTGGGAATGCCGGGTAGGTCCCAGTCGGGTGCATGTGGGAGTCTGTCTCTCTGCCTCTCTGCTTCTCCTTCAGAAAAATTAAAAAAAATTGTTTGGAAATAAATATCTTTATGACAAATGTCTGCAATACATGGGAAGAAGAAGAAAAACAAAGGATAAAAGCAAGAATTTATGTGTGGGCATACTCATTTTCTTTTCTAGTCCATAAAGTTACGTATACCAAATTCAGATTCAGGAATATTTATCCCTTCTTCTTTTTTTCGCTTTTAAATAAGAACACTTGTAAATGTGATTATTTTTCTTGAAATGAAATATTAACCAAATTCAAAACATTTAATATGAAATAAAACCCTGATTTTGAAGCAGTATCAAAATGGGAGCTAGAAGCTTTTAGATTCATAGCTAATCAATGCAATAGAGGACAAAATGTCTCAGAAACAGTTTATTTGTTAACTGCAGAGAATCCCATGGAAATTGTGCCTTCTAAAGTGTTATAGGAGAAGTGTCACAAAACGTACTTCATGTGTAGTATTGCTGCTGAAACTGAACAAAATCAAGATAAAATCTTCCCATAAGTTGATGTAATCATTCATTCTGACCAGTTGTGACAAAGGCAGGGCAACTCCTTGTCTCTTCTTCAGGTACCCCATTTTATTGTTAGCATGAGAGGAAAAGAGCTGCATGTAGCGTTAGAATTTAGTGCCAATACTTGCTTTTATTTATTTATTTATTTTTCAAAATTTCAGTGAGAGGAGGGGAGATAGAGAGACAAACTCCCACATGTGCCCCAACCAGTATTCACCTGGCAACCTCTGTCTGTGGCCATGCTCGCAACCAAGCTATTTTTTAGCTTCTGAGGTGGAATCTCTGGGGAGCTATTGTCAGTCCCTGAGGCCAATGCACTCAAGTCAAAGGAGCCGTGGTTGTGGGAGGAGAAGAGAGAGAATGAGAAGAGAGAGGGAGAGAGGAGGAGAAGCAGATGGTTGCTTCTTCTTTGTGCCCTGATCGGGAATCAAACCTGGAACTTCCACATACCTGGTCAATGCTCTACCACTGAGCCAACTGGCCAGGACCCAATGTTTGCTTTTTTATCTTCCACAGAGGACTTGAAGCTTCAGGAAAAAGCAGGCGTCACAGCTAACTCCCTCTCAATACCTAACATAGTGCATGGCACAGGGCAAACAGTTACGAGGCATTTTTTAAATGAATAAATATCAAAAGAGAATACATTTGAAAGTGCAAGAATACTTTACAGATATCCAGAAATGTCAAATATCCAAAACAGTGCTGAAAAATAAAAAAAAAATTAAAAAATCCCCCTATGCTCAAGAAATAGCCTCTGTACAATAAGCAGAAATGAATATAGTAAAGAACCAAGTACAGGTCATACTCATACTGTGATTGGTTCATTTGTCAGGAGACAATAAATTTCATCATTTGAGAGAAGTCGATCTTCCAGGTACAAAATCTGAAAAAATGGAAGTTATGGAGAAAACTTGAACAATCAGAGAAAGGAAAACAAAGCGTAGAGACTCTGTTACCAAAAAGACTACAGGCAAAAAGTTAATTGACATCATATTGCTGCATGCTCTGTAATCTTCCAGGTCTAAAGCCGTTTCATTTTCAGTAGTTCTCAGGAGGCTTGTAAATGCTAAGGCAGCTGGTTCTTTGGCAGTAGAACTCTCGTGTGTGTGTGTGTGTGTGTGTGTGTGTGTGTGTGTGTGTATCTGATGGTGTCCGGGGATTGATAAACCACCTATATTTCAATAGTCTGTAGCTACATCACTGTGTCCCATTACAAACAGACCAGCCATAAGACACTTTTTGTTTCAATCTGAGGAGCTAGAGTTTCAGTGAAGGAAGAGACGGTGTTCAGAACGCTTCTGGCAATTCCAAAAGAGGCTGATAGCAACAGTAAAGATTCTGGAAAGCGCAACAATGACTTAGAAGAAGGCTTCTTTGGATAGTGATTCAACAATTGATTTTGCATAAAGGTAGTCATGCTCCAGCCACATGTGATCAGACTTGCACAATCTTTTCTTTCACTTTATGAGAAGATGAAAATTACCAAAAACTCAGTCCAATCAAAGTGATTTTTCAAGAGAGTGAGTTCCTGGTTTTGGTACTTACCCAATTTTATTTAGGAACTGAATATATATCTAAATGTTAGATATTTGATAATGATAACTTGAACTAATTAAAAAGGTATTAAATTCTGTTTCATATAATCTTATAGAGTACATTTTGGAAATTATTCATTTGAGAAAAATTAATTTAAAATGAAGCATTGATCCTTGAAGGGTTATACCTTATCTGAAACTTCACTTAGCCAAGCCCTAGCAATTCACTTGCTAACTACTCTAAGTTGAATAGGAAATAGCAGACACTGGATGATTTTAGCCCTTATGGGAGGTACACACCTATTTTAGTCCACCACTGTTATCTACAAGGCCACACAGTATAAAACGTGATCCAAGAAACCAAAGCAGCCTGACCAGGAAGTGGCACAGTGGATAGAGTGTCAGCCTGGGATACAGAGGACCTATGTTCAAAATCCCCGAGGTTGCCGGCTTGAGTGCAGGCTCCCCAGCTTGAGCATGGGGGCCATTGGCTTGAGTGTGGGATGGTCACCGGCTTGAGCCTGAGGTTTCTGGCTTGAGCCCAAAGGTCATTGGCTCAAGCAAAGTGCCACTTGCTCTGCTGTAGCCCCACACCCCATCAAGGTACATATGAGAAAAAAATCAATGAACAACTAAGGTGCCGCAATGAAGAATTGATGCTTCTCACCTCTCTCCCTTCTGGCTGTCTGTCTGTCTATCTGTCTCTCTATGTATCGAAAAAAAAGAAAGAAACTAAAGCAAAGGGACCTGATAGCTAGGTATCAGGGGGAAAAAAAGATATTCTATCTATATGCCAAAGCATGAAGCATTACAACCCCAGACTCTCACCTGAGCTATCATTACAAATAGCTATTCTCTCAGCCAACAAGTTCTTTTGAATAGAGCTTGTACTATCCAAGATACAACTCAATATCTTCTTCATTAAACCAACAGTCCTAGGAATTGCTGTCTAATTTATTGCTGTGTTTTTAATACAAATTTTCTCATAAGGCTCTAGGCAATTTCTACATTACATTTTCATATGTGGGCATTATTTGAGACCATTTCCAACCAGAGGAAAAATTCATAATTTACACTAAGATGAACTTCCATTATTACAGTATTTATGGCTTGGGAGTTTAATATTCTGAACAGATCGGTGACATAGCTACCAATAAAATACAGTGGGAATAAATTTTACAGCTAAACGTGTGCTTGAAGTTAGTGGCAAATGATGATGAAAAGGAAGAAGAACAGGTTCCTTTGATTCTGTGGTCTTGGTATAGCTTATGAGCAGAATGGAAAAAAAGACAATTCCCAAGAGCTAGCTGAGTTTTATAATTATCCACAGAATTGACACCTATTAGTTCTCTTCTTTATTATTACAACTGAAGATAAAACACACTTATTTGGTACAGGTTGTCAATGATTATTTTAATATGTTGAATTCTATATTCTGTATGTTTTTTGGTTGCAATGAATTCCTCAAATAAAACAAGTGAAGTAGGCATAAGTTTTGATACTCTGACATTCTGAATTTAATAAGTCAATACATTCTAATGAAACTTTAGAATCTTATCAAAGTATAATCCTTAAACTTTCAAAATCATCCATTAAAAATCATAGTGAAAATTTTATGTGCTCATTTATCTAACAGCTGTGCTATCTTTCATTTAGTCTTGAAGCCTCAAGTTTACAAGTCTTTAATGTTTCAATCATCCAATCCTTATTGAATTCCACTTTTGAATTCCTTTCCAAACAGTCTTAAGAAATGCATTTCATTTAGGCATCTCAAAAAATCTCTTCTTCTTTTTAAATACTTATAGAAATGAAAAAAAAATTGAGAATGGAAAAATAATAAAGCTTTCAGATGAATGACTAGTAAGTCTTCCCTCAGTGCAATGCAATGATTTTCTGTGAGTGATTAGAGGTCATTATGACAAAATGAAAGAACTCTGACCCTATTTGGTCAGAGCAGATACTGCATGCTTCACTAAACCAACAGACAGAAGCATATCCCTGGGAGGGAAAAAGAAAAGTAAATATATGGTTGGCTGTTTTTGATGGCTGGTCAGATCTGGAGAGTTTGAAAACAAGGGCTGTTTCTGATCCATAAAGTCCACCAAAGCAAGGGTGAGGTCTGACCTATTATGTGCTATGTCTTTCACACCTAATTTCAGATTTGGTACAAAGTAGGTGCTCACTCAATCCATGTTAACTAACCAATGCAATGATAATGAGCTATTTGTTCTCTCTTAACTAACACTCCTAAAATTTTTATTTTCAAAAGACAAATGAAGACTGCCAAGGTGATTTCTTTCTCCTATGTAAACTAGGACATGAATATATAATCTGAAGACCTATAATGTGTCAGCCACATTCAAAGCCTATAGATTTGTACACTGTGAGCAGAAATTTTGAAAATGGGAGCATCATTCCAAATATTTGGGAAGTAATCAAGGAAGTGAAGAGAATAAATTTCTTTCACAAAGGGGATAAAAAACAATATTTTCCCATCAGAATAGAAACCCAATATTATCAATGGAATGAAGACATGTAGTTTAAATTGTGGTATTAAACAGGAGTCTATCTCCAACATGGATAGTTGTTGTAGTTAACATTGGATTATAAAATTAAGGCAATATTGTAGCTTTTCTGGATGAAAATGACATGTGTATTTATACAATATGAATTTATATTTGCATGTATTCATACAATCCTTAACACTTTTCAGACACTTTTTAAAAAATAGATTGGGTGTTTGTATATGTAAAAATGCATTTGATGCATAGATGGAGAAAAGTCTTTTGTTAGAAAACACTTTTTCTTTTCAGAGGAAAACACTTCACTGACCTTAAAATACCGGTAGCTTGTTAGTTAACTTATTAAAGGAACACGGACTTATTCTTGAAAAGTCTTTCCCATTAAGCTAGTCAGTTGAATGGGATATTTCTAGGTAGTTTCTAACTCATAACTTATCTTGACCCTGAGCCAAGAAAAAATCATGATCATTGTAATTGCTATTTGAAAGAACAACCCTTATAGCTGGATATATATGTTGTAAGAGAAGCAGGACTGCTAATAAAAATAATGTTAACTCTAGACACCCTAGGGTTAAAATGCAATTTATCATTGTTTTTATGTAATTATTTAATTAATTACTTTATATTTTACTATTTGTTGCTTACTTTGGACTTTTGCACCTATGTTTATAAATGAGATTGCTTGTAATTTTCATTTCTTGTATAGTCCTTGGTTGCCACCATTCTAAAAACTGAGTTGGAGAGATTAAACTCATTTTCAAGCTCCTGAAGGGTTTGAACGTTATAGTGATCTTTGACATTTGGAGAAAAAAAGAAAAACTTTAACTTGTGCCATTTTTTGTTAAAGATTTTTTATTTCGCTTATTTGTGGGAGACTAGATATTTAAATGGAATGTTCAGTTTCTTTAATGGTCTGTTCTGATTTATTTCTTCTGGAATCACACACATGCCAATAATGTTGCCTTCACCTGGAGTAGGCCCAAGGGTTTGTTTCTGGTCCTATATAAAACCAATGAAAGTCCCTGCCAGAGGGAAGGGGGATGAGGGCATGGGATCAGAGAAGGTGATGGGATTAGTGAAATTATATATACATAACACATAGATACAGATAACAGGACAGCAAATCTCAGAGAGAAGGAGAAGAGAGTTAGGGGGAGGAGGGCAAAGGAGGTGTAATAGGGGACATGAGAGTGGGGGAGTTATATTGACACTTATTGGACACATTTGAAAAGAGGAAATTTGATAAGAGAGTAAGTAGTACACAAAGAGGTAAATGAAAATACTCTTGGTTTCTCTTAATTTTGTTAAGAAAGGCAAGGAAATAGAAAATTTTTTATAAAGAGTAGAGATGGCAAATGATGCTTTGATGTCAAGTAAGATTAATTCACTTCACAAGGCTTTACTGAGTATAAACTATCTGCACTTCAATCCATGTTAGCACAATAAATTAAGATGAATAAAAATTAAAAAATAAAATAAAGCTCTTAAAAAAAGAAAACCAACGCCCCTGCCTGACGGGTGGTGGCACCATGAATAGAGCATGGACCTGGGAAGCTGAGGTTAAAGGTTTAAAACCCTGAGGTCACCGGCTTGAGCGTGGGACCATCAACATGATCCTATGGTCTCTCGCTTGAGCAAGGCATCACTGGCTTAGCCTGAGCTCCCCGGAAGTGAACAATTAAGGTGCTGCAACTACAAGTTGATGCTACTCATCTTTCTCCCGTTACTTGTCTGTCTGTTTTTCTCTTCCTTTCTTGTTATAAAAGTAAATTATATATATACAGTGTGTCTGTAAAGTCATGGTGCACTTTTGACCGGTCACAGGAAAGCAACAAAAGACGATAGAAATGTAAAACCTGCACCAAATAAAAGGAAAACCCTCCCAGTTTCTGTAGGATGATGTGGCAGCATGTGCGCATGCGCAGATGATGACGTAACACCATGCATACAGCGGAGCATCCCATGGCCATGCCAGTTGAGATGTGGACGGTACAGAGAAAAGTTCAGTGTGTTCTGTGGCTTGCTAAATTTGAATCCGTGACCAAAGTGCTACGTGAATATCGGCACATTCATAACGAAGCGCCACCAAATAGGAATAACATTACTCGGTGGGAGAAGCAGTTGAAGGAAACCAGCAGTTTGGTGCAGAAACCCCATTCTTGTAGGCCATCAGTCAGTGATGAGTCTGTAGAGGCTATATGGGATAGCTACCTAAGGAGCCCTAAAAAATCTGTGTGTGAGCCCACATCGAACTGTACTGAATAGGTATGAAACAGGGAGAGTTTTCCTTTCATTTGTGCAGATTTCACATTTCTATCATCTTTTGTTGCTTTCCTGTGACCAGTCAAAAGTGCACCATGACTTTACAGACACACTGTATATACCAAAACCAAAGCCCCTAGCTAGTATGGGCTTATTTAGATTCTGCTTGCTACTTATTCACCCCATGCTACATGACTGCTGAGGTATTAGTTAGTGTAGTTACCAATTTACATTTCAGTTTCATTGAACACATAGGCATTTCCTTTGTTTTTTAGAGAGCACAGATGTTTCAGCATGGATTTAAAACTTCGTTTATCTTTGAGCCAGTCTTTCCAGGTAGGAAGGCTTCCAGGTTAGCTCAGTTCCTCAAGTTTCTAGAATTGCTGTATTATGTTTTACTTGAATTGTGTCGGTACCAGCTTCTCTTAAACTCACTGCCATTTTTAAAACCCGGATACTGCCCCCATCAAGGTCTAAATCAGCTTCAGGGAGGGTCATTTATGGCCCTATTGTTGCTAAATCCAGTGGCTCCTTTCTGTCCTCTATTTCGCTAGAGCCGGGTCTGGCAGATAGTTTATACTCAGTAAATGCTTGTGAAGTGAATTAATCTTACTTGACATTAAAGCATCATTTGCTATCTTTACTCTTTATAAAATTCTTTATTTCTTTGCCTCTCTTAACAAAGTTAAGAGAAACCAAGATTATTTTCTTTTACCTCTTTGTGTACTCCTTACTCTCTTATCAAATTTCCTCTTTTCAAATGTATTCACTAAGTGTTGTTGCTTCTCAAGTAATCATTTTCTCTCTTCCTGGCTAAACCCACATATTTTTTCCATGTCTTCAGCTGTCACCACATGCTGCCAGTTTTCAAATCTTTTCATCTCCAACTCAGGTTCTTTTCCTGACATTTAGACTCATATATAAACCTATCTATGTGGATATCTAACAGGTAACTTAAGCTCACATGACCGACACTGAATGGACAATTCCCTTTCCAGAATTTACTCTTCTCCCGATGTTGTCTATTTCATTTCTCTGCAGTGGAATTCTCAATGCTATCCTTCATTAATCTTTTCCCACACACTGCCCACCAAGCTGAGCTGACCTCCAAGCCCTGTCAATTATGTCTCTTAAACAGCTCCTTGAGTTTGCCTTTGCCTTGCTATCCCTTTGACCATTGTTTAATTTAAATCCTTATCTCTTTATGCCCAGATTATGGAAATGACCTCATCTGCAACCTCAGGTTTTCATTTTGCTATAGTATACTCTACTTTCAATCTGTTCCCCACCTTCCTGACAATCTTATCATAAAAATTAAATCCAGTGATGACATTTTTAAAATTTTAAAATTCTCTGGCATTCTCCTATGGCTCTCAGGATGAAATCTACTCCCTTTTGTATGACAATCAAGGTCTCTGCTTATTTTTTTCAGTCTCATATCTCACCATTTACTCCATATGCTCTATAATCCAGCCACACTGAACTATTTTCAATTCCCTGAATGAGTGCTTACAGCATTCACTGATTCACTAGCTTATGTTAGGTGCCATGATTACACAGTACTCATCACACTATTGTATAACTGTCCACAATTAGAGACCCTCTGTTATCTAGTATCCTTAGCAATTAATATCATGTTTAACACAAACTAAGACCTCACTAACTGTTAAATGAATGAATATAAATCTATTTGTTAATGTATTCTTATTTTCCTTCTACTACCTACCATTTAGTGGAGGTGTTACTAGTAATAATAATAGCACAAATATTATATTACATATATATTATATGTAACTACTTGCTTTAGGTAAAGCACTATTCTAAGTGTTTTATATATGTAAACTCATTTAATACTCAGAACAAACCTTGCATTCCCATTTTTCGGAAATCAAGGTATAGAGATATTTGTCCAGGATAGCCAATAAACGGTGGAGCTGGGATTCAAACTCAGGCAGTCTATCTCCAGAGTCCATAATGAGCCATACAGAAAGAGAAAGAAGTGCATATTTTATAGATGATTCAAAATGCATTACCAAGTGCTAAATTATTGATAGTTGAATATTATGCCCTTGCAATTTAGAGTTCATGTGACATATATAAAGCATACAACTTCGCCATAAAAATTAACCTTGGTTTTGCCAACTTGCATGTTGTTATTCTGGTCTTGATTTCTCAGGTTTATGCTTTATTCTTTGGCTGCAGCTGATCTTTCCATGTTTGTCATCTCAGTCACTATTTTGGATATGAACCAGATCAAGACAATTGATAATAGCTTTGAAAAAAAATGTTGGTTTCCATGATTCCCACGACTTGAGCTTACTTCAAATATTATTAAAATGAATGTATTCTACTTTTAGGTTTTGCATACCTAAACTGAAAAGAAACAATTCCAAACCTGTTTTCTTTTTATTTGTTTGTTTGGAACCTAAGCTGAAATTAGAATAATGGAATAGTAAGATTAATAGCTTTTATAGGTGCCTATAATAATTTGGGTTTTCAAAAACATGCCATCTTTTAATAGCAGTATTTTCCCATGTCACAGTATGGTTTTATGTGCAATACACCTATAGCTGTCATTTCTAAGAAATGAATACCACATAGGTATGAGTTTTATGGTCAATGATGACATGAATCTGAAGTTTTTATAATAACTTCTTCAATGTCTCACTGTTTGGAGATTCTATTGCTACCTCTCACCCACTTTCTTCCTTAACCAAGTTGCCCATAGCTCATAGAGACCATCTACTAAAGACTTGTATCAACAACCATAAATAACTATATTTTGAAATTACAAACCTGTTGCACAGTGAAAAGGTTATTGACATTTCTTCTTTCATAAAGCATTGTTGTGGCCTCCATTTCTGTAGTAAACACAAGATTTTAATTGCCAGGACACAAAATCTCAGGCCTTACATACTGGTAGAGTGACTAATTGCAATAAAAGTTCTCTATCCAGACTAACCTGTGGTGACGCAGTTCATGGAGCGTGGACCTGGAATGCTGAGGTCGCTGGTAGGAGGAAACCCTGGGCTTGCCTGCTCAGGGCACATATGGGAGTTGATGCTTCCTACTCCTCTTCCATTTCTCTCTCTCTCTCTCTCTCTCTCTCTCTCTCTCTCTCTTATTCTCTCTTTCTTTCTATAAAAATAAATAAATAAATAAATAAATGTGCACTATCCTTTGGAACACTGTTAAAGTTTTTTTCATTTTATATACACTGTATATGTATATATAATGAAACTGAATGCCCCTAAAAATATGAGAAATGGACTGAGTCGACAATGTGTTTCAGGCCTTAACGGTCTGCCCAATTAAATGGATATAATCAGTTAAACTTTGAAAATCTGCTACTCTGTAGGCATCACACTCCCAACTATATGTTTATTGGAATCCCTTGCTTTGATGAAGCCTGCTTTCTGATCCCTATTTCATTTCAGAGAGGAGGTAGATTGCTGCTGTTTCTTTTATGGCAGTGACCAATAACACATTCTAGTAAGCAAGTGCTATATATTGCTTTGCTTTCTAATCCTAGGCTCATACACATGATGTGGAGAAAAGATTGATTTTTTTTCTTTTATGCTTTTAGCAGTTCTATTAGATGTGTTGTTTATAGAATTAGAACTTGTTTTTTCATTCCTTTTCAACTTTCTCTTTCCTTTTCACTACTGATTTTGGTTGATATAAGGAGAGGTTAATGGAACACTCAGTTCTTTCTTTGCTTTTCATGGGGCTTTGATGGTCATTGCATGTACAGTTTGCTTTCCATCAATTTGGAAGGCCTATACATGTTTTTTTTTTTAATTTAAGTTAGAGGAGGAGAGATAGAGAGACAGACTCCCACATGCAACTGGACCGGGATCCACCTGGCAACCCCCATCTGGGGCCAATGCTATACACATCTTGGGCCACATTATAACCAAGATATTTTTAGTGCCTGAGATGGAAGCTTCACAGAGCCATCCTCAGTGCCTGGGGCAAACTTGGTCATATCAGTTGATCCATGGCTGTGGGAGATGAAGAGACAGAGATAAAGGAGTAGGAGGGGGAAGGAGAGAGAAGCAGTTGGTCTCTTCTCCTGTGTGCCCGGACTGGGAATCAAACCCAGAATTTCCACATGACAGCTTGACACTGTACTGTAGAGAGCCACTGCATCTGAATGTATCTAGCCTACATGCTGATTAGAGCAGAGGAAGGGCCATACTAAGCCTTGGGTGATCTGGCAAAGCTAGGTAACTAAAACTTGAAGGCTGCCCATGGAATTGACGCCAAAAGCAGGATCAGCAGTGACACAATGGATGGAGTGTTGGACTGGAATAACAAAGGACTCAGGTTTGAAGCCCCAAAAGATCACCAGCCTAAAAACAGGCTTTGAGGCAGTGTGTCTCCATCAGAGCATACTGCCCCACTTGGCCCAAACTTGATCTATATCTCTGTGTTTTCCTTCATCCTCTGTCACCCCCACTCAAGTTTTCACTTTCCCGCACTGGTTGTAGCACTCTACTGCTAAGCCAACCGGCCAGGGCCACATGGTTTTGAATAATGAGCTTCCATGACTGAACCTATCTACTCCTCAAAACAGCAAGTATATTTTCTATTCCTGTGAGACCTGTGGAAATTCTGGCTCTGGGGGATCTTATTGGTGAGGGTAGCTTGTGTCTTTTTTCCACACACACTGTCCAATACTTGGGTGCTCAGCAAAAACATCTGCATGAATGTGTTTGTTGGGAGAAAATAAATTAGTGCTCTCAACTAAGCAAATGACATCTTTCTATTTATCACTGTTGTCTGCATTTAATTTCTTTTTTTTTTCCTTCTGTAAAGGTAAAAAAAAATAAAAACTGTTCTCTACATCTAAATCTATTTAGGCTGTCATCTTCTTAGTACTCTTTACCTCTTCTTAGGAATAAGTTGTTTGTTTTCTAATGTCAAATTTTTCTGCATCAGTTTTTCTGTTTTGAGTAATCTTTATGGAATTCTAAATATCTTCTGATTCTCAAATATGTGCAAAATTCCCCAGCCTATATCCAAAATATAAAGGAAATGTTATTAAACCAGTTCTCAAAATAAATAAAAAATGCACGTATTTGTTAGAGAAAAAAAAAGTAATGACTTTTAAAAATACTATCCAATCTTGAAATAGTCTTGTTATATAAATATAACATCTAAATATTATTTATCATTTTGTAGTTTTGACTTTTTAGTTTTCAGGGCTTTGGAGTTCAGAATCAGCCTAGAAAAGTTCGATTAAGTCTTTGAAAATTGTTTCTAAAATCTCCCCAGGGAAGATGCTGAGACACAGAGAACACACCTTTTCACCTTTTCATGAACCAGGATAAGTTGGCTTGACTGATTAACTGTCTAACCACTGGGTAAAGTATAAATCATGTAGGAAAATGTCAGTTGAAATATTAGTGCACTTTAAGGTCATCTGTTGAATTTTCAAAGTGTATTCGTATTGTCCTCAAAAATCCCCATTATTAATGCACTCGTAAAGCAGTGAGCATTTACTCTTCATTATCTCCCTTTAGAGATGGATAAGCTGCATCACATTCATATCCACATCAGAACCAGTATGGTACAAATTAATGCATGAAACAAAGCAATGGAACTTCTTACTATATCTGTTCATGAAATGGAAATCAATTTAGCAAAGATAAAACTTTCCCTTACTCCCTTTCCAAATAAACAAATAAAAAGCAAAAGAGGAATTTAAAAATAAAGGAAAACTACAAGGATTCTAAAGATAGTGGCAAAGGAAAAAAAAAGATGTTAAAACTAACAGTTATAGAAATAATGTCATTTACTTGAAAGGTCATTTTCTCCATAAGAACAACTTAGATACTTCATTAATCTAAGACATTCATAATGTTTTCATAACAATTTGGAAGATGGTTTCCTAAACTTGTGCCATATCATTAGGAGATGTCTATTTTGACAATATGTTAGCACACTATATTTAGCCAACAGGCTTTGTATTGTACTGAATGCAAGCTAACAACAGAGTCTAAAATAATTTTCAAAAATATTTCCAAATCAAGTCTATGTCATATTATTTTATAAAATAAACATAAAAGTAAGGAAAAAGTTAGTATTGATCATAACTAATATCCAAATGAAGTAAAACAACTCAATGTGGTAAAAGAAAAGTAGCCATTATTATGACTAACATTGTAGAAAATTTTGTGTGTGACACTAGCCCTCTACACCAACAAATTGAAGGATTAATCTTAACAATTTATCAAGCATTTGCTGAACTGCTGTACACAATCTACTATGCATTGTTAAATGTCATTAAAAGGTAGCAGTTCAAAATATTTGAGCCTTTTCAAAGCTCCTGACTCTAAAAATACATTAAAGTAACAATAAAAAACAATTATAAAATAGTTGAATATTATTTTAAAGCCACGAATGTAGAAAATCTAGTCTTGTAAAGGTAAGAAATGAATCACTGGTATTCATTGACTATTGACGTTACTCAAAGGCAACCTCTTCCGAGAGAGGGACTTTGTGGTATTCACTGTAGCCTCAACACCTAGAAAAGTACTAGGCACATCACAGACACACAACCAGCATGTGCTGGATGAAGGTATACATCGAGGGTTACCAAACAAATTAAAGGAATGGTGGTGCCTTTGACTCAACTTTGAAACAGGTTCATGTTAAAGGATACATTTTGAAAGACACTGAAATGAAATGGAATGAAATGTATCTACAAATACTTCACAAAGTACTATATTTCTAAACCCACACATATAAGATACTTATTCTGCTTAAAAGATGGTTAATTATATGTATTAAGTTGCTAGAACTGTTGTAACAAAGTACCACAGACTGGGTGGCTTAAACAACAGAAAATTATTTCCTTACAGTTGTGGAGGATAGAGTTCAAGTTCAACGTGTCAGTAGAGTTGGTTTCATCTTCGGCCTTTTGTCTTGCCTTATGGATTGACTTCCTTTTCCTGTGTCTGCATATAGTTATCTCTTTGTACATGTTTGTATTCTAATCTCTTTTTATGACACCAGCCATATTGAATTAGGGTCCTCCCTAATGTCCTCACATTAACTTAATTACTGCTTTAAAGATTCTATGTGCAAATGTTGTCACATTCTGAGGCACTGGAGGTTAAGACTTCAACATATTAATTTGGAGGGGGCACTATTCAGCCCATAGCACTATATGACACACAAGCTGGAGTATGGGTCACATGACAAGGGAATAATATATACAAAATCTTAAAACACAATTTAAGGGATGAATCATTTACTCAAATTTACAGTAGCTGTGAGATAAATGGACAGGTGTAGGTAGAACGCAGAGCACATTCCTAACAGCTGTGGCTGATGCAATGCTGTGCGAACACTCCAGCACCTGAAACCCTCCCAGGCACATCCAGGAGGGAGCTTGTGGGGAGGTAGCTTAGCACCAACCAGGCAGCTCCCTGATCTTTTTAGCCGTTGGCTTTGAAGAACACGCTGTAACACCCTATAGGCTGAACCTGTGTATATAAGCTAGCTTACTTCCTGAATAAAGCGGATCTGTGTCACTGAACCTGGTCCCTGGAGTCAGGTCTCTGCATCTCCATTGTCCTCACTCCAAGTGGGCCTTGTCCACAGACAGGTACAAAAGCCAATATGCAATGGCAAAATAGCAGAATTAATTATATTCACAAATGTTGAGGAAACTTAAGGGGAGTAAGATATATTCAACATATATATGAGAAAACATTCCTGGAGTCAGTGTCTTTTATTGTTGTTTGTTTGCTGTTTAGGTCTATCATATCTTAATAAGAGCTCCAAAGGTCTGAAATAGTTAATATTTCCACAAGAATTAATCAACTTATTTCTTCTTAAATAAATTTAGTCTACTTAAAATTGTTTATTCCAATGGAGTCATATTTGCAATAATTAATATAGCAGATGGCTAATATAAGAGAAACTCACAGTCGGATATTAGAATTTTAGAAAAATTATGTGGGTTTATTTTGGACGCACAAATAATTTGGAACTGAACTGCATACACCAATAGAGCCTCCTTATAAACTTTTGTTATAGTGATTCTCTGATAGATGAGGTAAGTAAATAATAAATGTAATGGGGAATAAAGCTAATATATAATGAAAGAAAAAGTCAAACTTTCTTTATTTCATACATAGAATTTAGGCCAAAACTTTGTTTTTATTCTCTAATGTTTATAAAATTATTTGAGGGTGGAATTGAAGCTTTTAAGTATTAAGCTCAGTGGTGTCAATTACAGAAAAAATACTTCATATTTATTCTAATTTAATTACCATTTAATACTGCATAATAAAATACCTATTTTATATTTCCTTGTGTTACAAGATTATTTTCATAGAAATGAGGAAGATGTTCCAAAGGTTGTATGCTGACCAAAACAAAGGTCAGAAAGAATTTTCTGGAAAAACAAAGAACGAACAAGCTCTGAAGATAAAAGTAATCAGAGAGTGAAGTCGACATTCCCTAAAGCAAGATGAAAACAATTTTTAAATACTGCTATAATCATTTTAGGATCACTCTGAAATAGAAAATTCTAAAACAAGAATTCACAAAATGCTAGTGAATACAGTTTTCCCCTTAAACATCTATAAAAAACGAGAAGACACGGTCAATGGTCAAATTCTTTTTAATCCCAGCATTTACCTGAGCAAGGAGCTAACCAAATGCCAGATTTTTTTCTCTTCTCAAGTCAAGATATGAACCTGGAAAACAGGTTCCCTGGGTTAACTCAAGTGCTAAATACATTACAGTGCTCCTTCACTTGCTTCTTTCGTGATTCCCTTAAATGATGACTTTAGGGACTAAATAAATGCTCATGTGCTTCCGGGATTGATGCAAAAAACAATAATTTGCACTCACATGTGCGGTACAAAGTATCTTATTTTTTTCACTGAAATACCTAGAAGTCTTTGAGCTTCAGACATAAACTTCTTGTATTGAGATATGTAAAAGGAATTAGGAAGCTTTTGTTCTAAGAATCGGTTTTAAATAACTTATTTTGGAAGACCATTAAAATGGATTATGGCTCTCTGTGGATTCAAAACGGTAGCAAAATAGATGGAAATTATACTTACCTTCCCCCCAGACCAAATCAGAATTTCAACTATATTATGGAAAAATCAACCTGAATAAACAACTGAAAACTAGCTAAAGAGAAGTCATATTACCAAAAATTTACGGAAGAAGCCTCTTCGATATGGATAAGAAGGGCAGAGATGTAGATAGGGCTGGCTCTGCCCCCCCCACACACACACGGCAGTTGAGAATCCGGAGAAAAATCTCAGTTGCAAAAGACCCCCCTGAGGAATGAGGGATCTCAAATTCAAACTGAAGCATCAGTGCCAGGAATAAGAGCCCACATACCATCTGGCTGTGAAAATCAACAAGGATTGTATGCTAGGGTAAGAAGGCAGAATTATAAAAACCCAAGCACTCTTTTAAAGGGCCAGCACACAAAATCTTGTTCATGAGCACTCAGATTAGGCTCTGGTGCACTGGAGTAAACTGAAGTCTTTCATGGAGAGCATGTGTTTTGTGGCTTTGGGAAGAAGGTTGGGGGCACAGCCCCCAGTGCCATTGTGCTTAGTTCTTTTCCCATGCCACCTGAAGATACCATCTTTCCTGGGTTGAATTCTCCCTTCTATATGGCATCTGCCTAGGGAAATGTATGAGCCCACCCTTCCAATTCCCTATGGCCCTGCCTTGCCAAACCCTTGCCCTGTGGAAGAATCAACCAGCAGCAGCCAGCCTGGGCCCATGCTACAGACTTTCCTAGAAGGCTCCTGAGGAGATCTAGACAGATTCTGGGAGTTCCAGATATGCATAGGAAGACTGAGTTGTGTGGTTCTGGGGCACAGGTGGATTTTAACTACATGCCATGATTGGCACCATTATTTCTGAATAAAGCATTCCCTCCACACAATCAAATCTTAGTTGCTTTTAACCTGAGAATGCTGTTGACCTCACCTTGATGACTCTGAAATCTGGCCCCACTGCAAAAGTATACAAGACCCAGGTTGGGCCTGACCTGAGGTGGCGCAGTGGATAAAGCATCGACCTGGAAATGCTGAGGTCGCCAGTTCGAAATCCTGGGCTTGCCTGGTCAAGGCACATATGGGAGTTGATGCTTCCTGCTCCTCCCCCCTTCTCCTTCTGTCTCTCTCCTCTCTCTCTCTCTCTCTCTCCTTTCCAAAATGAATAAATTAAAAAAAAAGACCCAGGTTGGTGGTGGCTAGCCTTGGTGTACCCTGAGACTTTTGTTGCACAGCATCAGACCCAGCACTGGCACTAGAAATGAATCTGTATTGAGTTGGCAAATACCATTCATCTCTACCTGGTGACTCACTGAGAACCTAGTTCATGCAACTCGGGTACTGCCAGAGGCTCTTTCAGTGACTGAGCTTAATAGGCAGCTGGTAGGCAAAGGTGGTTCTCCAAGTGCCTCAGGCCTTTTGCTGATTTGCCCCAGGCTCAGTACTAGTGGAAGCAAGCCTCAGTACAAAGGAAGCTATAAACTGTAAATTAGTTTGTAGCCCTTAACAGGCAACCCGCAACTGATCTCAAGCAACATCAGACATTGACTTGCACCAGAGTCCTTCCGAAGAGACCCTATAACCAACAATCAGTAGCAGGCTTCTGCATAACCACATCAGCATAACTCAATTAGTTCCACAAGTGGCACACTCAAAGGGAGATCTTGGCAGGTACTACATCTTGCTGTGGTAAATTCCACTTTGTGGGGTCAGCCTCTACACAGTAGCTCATACACTGTGGTCAAGTTTTATCCACACAGTCAGCCGGCCCATGGGTAAGCCCCATGCACAGAGGTACCAACAGCAATCAAAACTCCACTACGACAAGAAGCTCACACAATCCATATAAGAGATAGTCTTGGAACACTTTGCTCAGGTGATCAAGAAGATTGTGCACATGTGACCCACAGGACACCTGTTACATAAGGTGAACCCACTAAGACTGGGAGACATAACAGCTCTACTCAATACACAGAAACAAATACAGAGAGTCAGCCAAAATTGAAAGACAAAGAAAAATGTTCTAAATGGAAGAACCAAGTTAAATGGAGCCAAGCAATCTACCTGATACAGAGTACAAAACTCTGGTTACAGGGATGCACAAAGAATTTAAAATAAGAATAGATGAACTCAGTGAGATTTCAGTAAAGAGATATTACACATAAAAAAAGACATAGAAATCATGAAAAAAAAACAATTATAAATGAAGAATATAATATCTGAAATAAAGAAAAAAAATAGAAAATAGTTTAAAGGACCTCTAGGACAACATCAGGTATAACAACACCTGCATCATAAAGGTACCAGAAAGAGAAGAGAAAGAGCAAAGGATTAAGAAACTATCTGAAGAAATAATGATTAAAATTTCTCTATCCTGGTGAAGGAAAAGACACTCAAGTCCAGGATGCCCACAGAAAGTCCCAAACAGGCCCACACAAAGAAACACCATAATTAAAGTGGTAAATGATAAAGAAAGAGAAATAATTTTAAAAGCAACAGAAGCAAGACAGTTAGTTACTTATAAGGGATATCCCACAGGAGTGTTAGCTGATTCTCGACAGAAATAATTCAGGCTGGAAAAAAATTGGTACAAAATATTTAAGGTGATGAAAAGTAAGAACCTACAACTAGGATTAGTCTACCCAGCAAGGCTTGCATTTCAAATTGAAGTAGAAAGAAAGAGCTTCCCAGACAAAAAACTATAGGACTTCATAATGACAAAACCAGTATTACAAGAAATGTTAAAGGAATTCTTTAAGAAGAGGAAAAAAACAAAGAGAGGAACATAAATATGTATGATAAAATGACAATAAATATGTACTTATCAATAATTAATTTAAATGTAAGTGGATTAAATGGCCCAATCAAAGAGAGCTTAGCTGAATGCATAAAAAAAAAAGTTTATAGATATGTTGTCTACAAAATACGCACTTCAGGTGGAAAAACAGAGACTGAAAACAAATGGATTAAAAATGTATTTAAAAAAAAATGTATTTCATGCATATAGAAATTTTAAAAAGTTGGGGTAACAATACTTATAACTGACAAAGTAGACTTCAAAACAAAGGCTATAGCCTGACCTGTGGTGGCACAGTAGCTAAAGCGTCCACCTAGAACGCTGAGGTCGTCGGTTCGAAACCCCAGTCTTGCCTGGTCAAGGCACAATACAAGAAGCAGGATGCTGCGCCTGACCTGTGGTGGCGCAGTGGATAAAGCATCAACCTGGAAATGCTGAGGTCATCGGTTCGAAACCCTGGGCTTGCCTGGTCAAGGCACATATGGGAGTTGATGCTTCCAGCTCCTCCCCCTTCTCTCTCTCTGTCTCTCCTCTCTAAAATGAATAAAAATAAAAAGAAGAAGAAGCAGAATGCTTCCTGCTCCTACCACTCTCCTCTCTCTCTCTCTCTCTCTCTCTCTCTCTCTCTCTCTCTCTCTCTCTTTCTTTCTCTCTCCTCATTAAAATAAATAAATTTTAAAAAACAACAACAAAGGCTATAGTGAGAGACAAAGAAGGACACTACATGATGATAAAGGAAACAATTTAACAACAGGAGACAACCCTAGTAATTATTTGTGCACCCAATGTAGGAAAACATAAATATGTAAAGCAAATCTTGATGAACATAAAGGGAGAGCTCAACAGCAATACAGTCACAGTAGGAGATTTTAACACCCCATTGACATCAATGGATACATCTTCCAGACAGAAAATTAACAAAGAATCCATGTTTTTAAAGAATACACTAAACCAGATAGATTTAAGGGATATTTTTAGAACATTTTACTCTAAAACAGCAGAATACGCACTCTTCACAATAGTACATAAAACATTTTCCAGGATAGACCACATATTAGGAAGCAAAACAGGTCTCAATAAATTTAACAAGATGAAATCATATCAAGCATCTTCTTTGACCATAATGGTATGAAACTAGAAATTATTTTTTTAATTGAAAAACACATGAACACAAAGAGACTGAATAACATGCTATTAAACAATGAATGAGCTAACAAAGAGATTAAGGAAGAAATCAAAAGATAATTTGAGACAAATGAAAAGAGAACACAACAACCCCAAATCTATGAGATACAGCAAAAATATTTGTAAGAAAGAAATTCATGGCAATACAGGCCTATCTCAAGAAACAAAACTGGCTCAAATAAGCAATCTAAATTTACACTTAAAGAAACTAGAATAAGTACAAGAAACAAAGCCCAAAGTAAGTAGAAAGAAGAAAATGACATAGATCAGAGTGAAAATAAAGTCCGAAAAAAATAATAGAAAAGATATATGAAACCAAGAGTTGATTCTTTGAAAAGATAAACAAAGTTGTTAAACCTTTAACTATAGTCCTCAAGAAACATAGGAAGAGAACCCAAATAAATAAAATCAGAAACAAAAGAGTAGAAGTCAAATTGACAGCAGAGAAATACAAAAGGATTACAAAAAAGGTTATATACAGCTATATGCCAACAAACAGGACAGTCTTGGAAAAAATGAAAATAAATTCCTAAAAGCATATAATTTTCCAAGACTGATTCAAGAAGAAACAGAAAATCTGGACAGACAGATAACAACCAACAATATTGAAGTAGTAGTAGTAATAATAATAATAATAATAATAATAAACTCCAAACAAACAAAAGTACTGGATTGGATGGTTTCACAGTTGAATTTTACCAGTCAAGGAAAGAGTTATTACCTATTACTCTCAAACTATACCAAAAAAATTCAAGAGTCATAAAGATTCCCAAGCTCATTTTACATGGCCAGCATTATCCTAACTTTAAAACCAGATAAAGACATTACAAAGAAAGAAAATTATATGTCAAAATCCCTGATGAGCATTGTAAAGTCGGCAGATAAAAGGGAAAGGTCACGTGGGTGTCTCAGGCCCAAGAATTTTGGCTAGGATCGCCCACAACCAAGCGCGCCCAAAGAAAATTCTCAGGAGCCCTTTGGAAAAGAGCGACACCTCTGTCAGCCAGTGAGATTTCACCACGTCATATTAGCTCGACCTAAGGAGCTAATATGGACCCTTTAAATATCTCTCACATGTGTCAACCCTTGTGACTTCTCTGAGCCTTGCCCCCCGGGACCCGAGAACCTCATAGGGTGGGAAGCACTCTGTACTCAATAAAGCCTTTTATTATTCCACACTTCGTGGCTCCGGCCCCTGCCTTCCTTCTTGGCAGGGAAAAATACCTTAAAAGCATAGATACAAAAATTCTCTACAAAATATCAGCAAACTGAATTCAGCAATGCAGTAAAAATATCATACACCACAATCAAGTGGGATTTATCCCTCGGTTGAAAGGTTGACACAATAGCCAGAAATCAATTAGCGTAATACACCACATAAACAAAATACAGGATAAAAATCACATGATTGTATCAGCAGATGCAGAGAAAGCTTTTGACAAAATCTAGCACTCATTTGTGATAAAAATTCTCAGCCAAGTTGGAATAGAGAGAACATACCTCAACATAATAAAGGCAATATATGACAAACACACAGCCACCATCATACACAATGGGGAAAGATTAAAAACATTTTCCATGAGATTAGGAATAAGTCAGGGCTGTCTGCTTTCTCCACTCTTATTCAACCTTAGTTGCTGGCCAGAGGAATCAGAAAAAAAATAAAAAGAAAACATCTAAATTGGAAAGGAAGAAGTAAAATAGTCATTATTTCCAGATGACATGATTTTGAATAGAGAAAAGCCTAAAGATTGTGCCAAAAACTACTAGAACTGACAAATAAATTCAGAACAATAACAAAATATTAAATAAATATTTATAAATTAATTTCATTTTTAACACCAAATATGAACTATCAGAAAGAGGAACTAAGAAAACAGTCCCATTTATGACTGCATTAAAAAAAACAAACAAGGAATAAATTTAAGAAGATTAAGAAAATAATACCATACTCATAAAATTATATGACACTGGAGAAAGAAATTGAAGAAAATACAAATAAATGGAAACTTATATCATGCTCATGAATAAGAATTAACATCATTAAAATGTCTATTCTACCCAGAGCAATTTATAGATTCAATGCAATTTCTATAAAAATAGCAATGGTGTTTCTTAACAGAAGTGAAAATTCAAAAGAATTTGTGCACTCCTCTGTTCATTGTAGCATTACTTATAAGAGCCAAGCTATGGAAGTGACCCAAATTTCCATGAATAGCTGAGTGGATGAAAAATTGGAGGTACATATATAGAATGGAATATTACTCAGCCATAAAAATAATGAAATCTTACCATTTACTACAGCTTGGATGGACTTGGAGAGTATTATGCTAAATGAAGGGCAAATCAGAGAAAGATAACGATTATATGATTTTTCTTATGTGAGAATCTAGAAAAGAAAATAACTGAACCAACAAAATCAAAACAGACTCATAGATACAGAGAATAAATTGATGGTTGCTAGAGGGATGGGGTGTTGAAGGACTGGGTGAGAAAGGTGAAGAGATTAAGAACTACGAATTGGTAGTTATAGAATAGTTATTGGGATGTAAAGTACAGCATAAGGAATACAGTCAATAATGCAATAACTATGTATGGTGATAGGTGGGTACTGGAAATGTCAGGGGGGACATTTTGTAAAGTATATGATTGTCTAACCACTCTGTTGTACACCTGAAACATACAAAATAATACTATCAACTCTAATTGATGTATCATTTAAAAAACGGGTTAAGATAAATGAAGATTAACTTTTCCTACCACTTACAACAGTTTGATCTTACCTTTTGAGCTTTTATTTTAAGAATTTAGATTTAATCTTTATATATCTAAGAAAGTTTAGAACCACAGTAATTCTTCGTCCAAACAAAAGCAAGCTGCGATGGTAGGACACGAAATCAAGCTTTTCATGAGAATTTCAGCTTGCAGCATAAAGAACAAGTTCCTGGGAAGTGATTTAGTTCTAATCCTTGATTTAATGTTAGCTCAGTAAATCAACCATCTCTATACCCTGTAGCTGCTTAAACTAGGGTCGATCTAAAACAATAACTTTAAAACAAAACTATACTAAAATAATATATATTCATTAACCACTTTGTTGGTGGGAAGCATTAGACCTTGATTGAATGAAGCATAAAACCAGTAAGCTTTAATGGGAGGATGTGGGCGGGGAGGTTGGTATATAAAAGGGCTGGAGACCTTAGAATCATCTTTGACTCCTCTATTTCTCTCACATTCCAAGTCTAATTCATCAGGAAATATTGTTGGTCTGTTTTCAAGATATGTCTGGAATCTGAGCACTTTTCATTACTTCCATAGCTACCACCCTGGTCTTGGCTACAATCATGTGCCACTACTAACTAGTATTCCTGCTTCCCCCAATACCCATTTGTATAAATCATTCATTTTCTTCAAATCTTTCTTTACATATTTTCCCTCAATGAGACCTGCCTTGATTACTGCAAAACCAACCCTATGCTGGCTCTTATAGCTTTCTTTATGCTATTCTAAATTATTTTTCCTTGTTAATGCTTATCATTTCTGTATATTATATATTATACTCACTTATTTTCCTTATTGTCTGCTAGAATGTAAGCTCTTCAATGGCAGCAATCTTTGTTCTGGTTACCCTGATCTGTATCTAGCAGAGAATAGACACTCAAATGTTGTTGAATGACTGACTGAAGGAAAATAGATTATTCTGATAGAGATGGTAATCCCATGTGATATGAGGAAGGTTCTGGAGAAGCGTGAAGTCACTGGAGCACAGCAAACCTGCAAGGTGGGTAGTATATTCATTTTATAGAATGCTCTAAGCTGAGGAGGATTTAATGGCAGGTGCACTGGGCACACACCCTGGACCCTGACTTCTGAAGGGCCCCACAAAACCCCAACTGTACACTTTTTTCTAATGACACCAAGTGTGGTTTCATATGTGCTATTTTAACATGAATAGTACATAATATTTTTATTTATTTAAAAATATGATTAACATGTATTTTTATTTTCCTTGACTTTCTCTTTTTTTAAGGGACTCAATATTTTCTTCTGCACCTGTGGCTTCAACTGACCTTAATCTGCCTCTGGCTCTAAGAGGTTAAATGACTTGTCCAAGGTCACACAGCTGCTACCACCAGAATAGAACTTTCATGTATGTCAGTAAAGACTCCAAGTTAGATTGCTACATGTCAAATGGTGCTAGAAAAGTTACTTAAGATAAAGTATATCTGTAAGAAAAATCCAGAGGAGGGGAATATGACCTAGTACTTACGATACTATTCTAATTGGAAATAAGATGCCAGAAGAGGAAACAGCTGTCAGGGCAGAGGAAAGAGACCCTGAAACAGATTTTTAAGGCAGTGACTGTATCTCTAAGTAATTTAGACTCACCGGCCGCTCGTTAGACATCTGGAGAGTTCAAAGGGGAGGCAGTACTTCAGGAATCTGAGTAGGAGCTTTATTTCACCCTGTTCTGCCTTCACTGAATCCTTTAGGAGAGCCTGAAAGTTGAGACACCTGCCCCCCAAGTTTCCTGAAGTCCCAAATAAAATCAGACATAGAAGAGCATGCCAAGATTTATTCTTCACTCAAGAAAGAAAGTATTCAGCACATTTCTCATGGAATTGCAGGTTCTTTGAGGCCTGTCAAACTACTCAGAATACATTTCCATGCCAATAGGTATTACTTCGATTTTCCCTACAGTGTAACTTGAAACAACTTTGTAAATCCAGTTTATCAGTATATGACTCAAAGAATTGTTTGGGGAAATAAATTAAAATGTTTGAATAGAATTCAACATTTAGTAAATATTCAATGAGTGTCAGTTATTAAGTATTTTTAAATTATGGAGTAGTATATATAATAGAAACATAATCTAAATTAAAGCTAAACATTAAGTCGGTAGGTTGCTGGGCATTTAAATTTTTGTTAAAGATTAAAAATAGAGGTAAAGTCATTTTATTCCAACCTCATTCTTATTTTCTGCCTAACTGAAATATTCTTAGTTTCACTTGCTGTTTTCTACTTAAAGTAAACTTTAATGTAAAGCTTTGTATTAAAAAAAATGAGTATTACTTTATGTCTATACACTCAATTATTTTTGAATTTATTGTTAAATGTGATTTCATGGGATTGGGCCCATTCATAATTACATTGTAGCTGTTGAAGCTAGTGCTGCTCTGTCCCTGTTTCACAGGTCATCCGGATCAAAGATTTTTAGGCGTAGAGTTGCACTACCTAGATTTATCACTAAGGGTGCCTCTCCCTACCTCTCAATGCTAAATCACCACTGTCCCCACAACCTCCTACAACAGGGATGGTTGGTGAGCTCTAAAAAGTATGATCGAACTCACAGAAACACATAGACTTATACAAATATATAATTTATGGAAAATGAGTCATGATTTGGTTTGTTTTATGATAGGATTTTAAAAATCTGATATTTTCATCGATATGGTAAAGGAAAACAAAAACTAAAAAGATGGTGTTAGCTTTTACCATCTATCAAGCCATGCTGAAAGTTAGTGGCTTAGAACAATAATTATTTATTAACTTACATTTCTGGAATTTTGGACTGAACCAATGTGGGGTAGCTTGTCAATGCTGGGTTCTCTTTTCATGGAATCATTCATCTTCATGATGGCTGGAGTGGGCTTCTTTATGTAGCAATTGCAGGGTCCCCAGGGAGACAGAGCAGAGGAAGTTGCAAGGTTTCTGGAGGGCTAGGCTCTCACATCTGTGATATTCTAACGATCAAAAGAAATTGCAAGACCAGCCCATATACACAGGGTAGGAAATAGACTTTACCTTTTATTGGGAGGAGCTAAAAACAATATCCACCCTGGCCAGGTGTCTCAGTTGGTTAGAGATTGATCCAAAGCACAAAGGTTGCTGGTTCAATACCCGGTCATGACACATACAGGAAAAGGTTGATGTTCTTGCCTCTCTCTCTCTCTCTCTCTCTCTCTCTCTCTCTCTCTCTCTCTCTTTCTCTCTCCCTCTCTCACTAGAATCAATAAATAATTTTTAAATGCTCATTTCAATCTACCACAGATACCTGCCTTACTGTTTTTAAACCTCAGAGGTAATAAGCCAAAGTCAGATCAGATAGGAACTGATAAACTATATTAAGGAAGGTGAACTTTACCCTGAAGGGAAAAAAGAAAAGCATTGGGCTATTTTAAGCAGGAAATTGATATGATTAAATGCATGGGCTAGAAATATCACGATGACTGAGGAATAGAGATCAAATTAGAATGGATTAAGGAAGTGCAAGTATGAAGGCAGTAGTACTGGTTGGAATTCCCTTGTTATCATCCTGGTGAGAGGTGGCATGATCCAGGGTAGTGACTATGAGCATGCAGGGGAATGCACACAATCAGAAAGCTGTTCAGGATATAAAAATCATTGTGACCCTTGAGAAGATGGCAATGAACGTAAGTGAGTCAAGAAATCAAATGGTAATATTGGAACTTGAACTATTAATTTTTGGTTCTAACTTGAGCTTGTTTGCATCTTGATTTATTTCAGGCCTGTATTCATGTTTGAACTGTACAAATTGTTTCCTATTTTTTAAAAATACCTTGCTTTACTCAATTATAATTCAATTATAATGTTTATATCATTACAAAATTAAGGGTCCACTAATATAACAAGTGCTTAAATAAAATCTTAGTCCATAATATAGATAATGTATGTCTTTTTCTGCTTACTTAGAAGCACAAAACAAGTATGTATTCTACTTGTTAGTATTTTGTTTTTCTTTTCTTTTTTTAAGTGAGCGGAGGGGAGACAGTGAGACAGATTCCCACATGTGCCCCAAACAGGATCCACTCTACAACCCCCATCTGGGGCCAATGCTCAAATCATTCAAGCTATTTTTAACACCTGAGGCCAATGCTCAGCTCAGACCAACCGAGCTATCCTCAGCTGCCAAAAGGCCATGCTTAAACCAATCGACCATTGGCTGCAGAAGGGGAAAAGGGAGAGAAGGGGTAGAGGGAGGGGAGAGAAGCAGATGGTCACTTCTTTAGTGTGCCCATTAAGAACTGAACCTGGAACATTCATATGCTATGTGATGTTCTATCCACTGAGCCAACCATCCAGGGTTTACTTACTAGTATTTTTAATGAAATAGAACATGGAGGTGTTCTTCATAATGAGCCAACAACAGCTTGAGTTCTTCTGAACTGAGAATAACACACCTGTAAAGTATCAACTTTTCAATAAGTTTACAGTATTCATTGATAAAATTCAATGGTTCTATACCTATATTCCACAGCTATTACATTAACATTCTGTACCCCGTTAACCTCCTGACAAAGCAGATTTAAGTTTCACAACCAAGACAATACAGTTCCATTCAGAGGAGTCACTAACTTCATTCCTTTTAGTAGTTATAGTCTGGTGGTTGCCTGCGGTTCCTGCTGATTCTCTTCTTACAAGGTTTTCTGCTATTCTATAGTTTCAGAAGGTGACACCAATTTATTCTGAAACCAGAGGATGACATTTTGCTCCCCTCAAGGTCTTCCCCCTTCTATGTTTCATTTTTGCCCAAGGGAAACACATGCATAAATGAAAGCAACTTCCACACATTAGGTATTTATTGAACAGCCCTACCTTCTGTCAGAGCATTTAGCTAAGATGTAAATCTAAGAGCAAGGTGAATATTATATTTTCTTATGCAGTGACCATCTAATTTTCACATCGACGGTTTTTAAGTCAAAGTAATATTCACATCACCTTTGCTTTAATTCCCATTTATCATTATAAAAAGAAAGTTGGGTTTTAAAGATGTTGGTTTCAGGGAGGGAGGAGATGTTGTGAAGCCTTGTTTATATGTGCTAATATATCACTTTCCTTCATCTGAAATAAAAAAAAATACAAAAGCAATGCCTGCTGAAGTTGAATGGAGACTAAAGTTTCACCTTCAAACCATAATTTTATCTCATCCTAAACCTGAAATAAATCTTAGTAATGCCCTCAGTCCCTCCAACAAATTAGCTCACATTAGAAAGCCAACTAAATATAAAACAACTGTGTGTACATCATTCTGCTTGATTGTACATTTCAGTCCATAATATGAGTAGCCTTGTATGCATACTGAATAATCCATACCCACAGGGTTGTTTGGATGGTAGCTGATAGATTTATATTCTATTGATTGAGAAAGTTTGAGGAAAGTGGCTCCCCAAACTACAGTAATGAGAAACAACCACAATCTTGTATGTCAATGATTGTTTATCTTCAAAGAAATATGACTTCCCAGACCTGATTTACCCTGGTATTAAAACTTATGTTTATTTCAGACGGACAAATTAAAGAGTGCTGGTTTTAGGATAAGGCAGCAGATGATTTCTGTAAGGATCAGAGGGTAGTGTTTCTGAATGCAACTTTATTTCTATGGAAAGCTACTATTTCTGGGCTGCCATCTTGATCTTACTTGCCTGGAAGGTTTGGAAGTTTGTTGTACTTGATCGTAAAAGTCATATCACATTTATAAAAACAAGTTAGAAGAGAGGCTGTTTATTTATAGAGCTCAGTAATATTGATTTTCCCCCTAATAATAGCTCCTATCATAGTGGTTGGTATGGTTTAGAAGATCGATGAAAGTTCATTTTACCAATCAAGCAATCTATCAATATCAAAAGATATTGGGATTGACAAAATACATGATAAATTTGAAGGAAGTTACACTTGGCAGAAGAATTCTATAAGTAAAGAACTGGGTAGTCAAACAAAATATGCAAATTGAAAATCAAGGCATGACAGTGTTTTGGTAGAGGACCATAATATAATAGTTATATGGGGCAAGTAACCTCTCTGTGTTTCAGTCTCCTCATCTGTGAAATAGAACTGTTAATACAGGAAAGGCAGTTAGCATAATACATGATACATTTAAATATTCCATTGATATCAGTTATTATGATGATGATGCATAAATATCCCATTCTAAACTCTAGTACAGGGGGTCCTCGGGTTATGACACAATTCCATTCCTATGACAGTGACATAACCCAAACTTTGGTGTAAATATTGATAGAAACACACCCTAGTCTAAATCACTTACCTATCATAACACTATTGTAAAATCATAATCTAGAACATAAATATACAACTAAGCCACAGAAAAAAATACTGTGTATTCTTTCACCCACGTAGTCCGTAAGTATGGCATTAATGGTATAAGCTGAAACACTCATGTCTCAATTTTTTTTAAAGTTTTTATGGGAGTGAGTATCATAAACTCTTAACATCGTATATCAAGACTGTTTATATCAAGGACCTCCTGTTTTAACCATAGTCTGATCAGGAAGACAGAAATAACCCCAGTACTTAAAACGCAGGAAATTCAATGCAAGAAAGTGTTACACAGGTTATGGAAGATCTCTGAGAGTACAAAAAGAAATGGTGAAGCAATTGAGATTAACAAAATCAGGAATTGGTCCAGTACTGGAGTATAAGCTCCAAGGTTGAAGCAGATGTAACCAGGATCAGGGCCAAGAGTTCATGGCCACCGAGAGGAATCCAGATCCATTGCAAGCTTCTCCACATGGAGATGGAACCATGGAAACTAAGAAAGAGAGGAAATAATATTTTGGCTACATTTTTTTTGTCCTCCAATATCTTACTAGTGGTTGCCATTGCTCAAACCCGTGTAGAACCTACTTACAAAAGAACCTTAGAAATGTGACTTGCAGGGCTCAGCCCTTCATAATACAGAGCAGAACAAGTAAGTGAAAGAAATGCATTTGAAAGCCAATAGACTGGCTCTGGGCAGTTAGGTCAGTGGTAAAGCATCAGCTGGGCATGTGGATGTCACAGGTTCAATTGCTGTTCAGGGCACACAGGAGAAGTGACCATCTGCTCTTCCACTCTTCCCTTTTTTCCTTCTCTCTCTCTCTCTCTCTCTTTCTCTCTCTCTCTCTTCCCCTCCTATAGTCATAGCTCAATTGGTTTGAGCAAGTTGGCCCCAGGAGCTCAGAATGACTCTGTGGAGCCTCTGCTTCAGATACTAAAAATAGCTCCATTGTCAAGCAATGGCCCTAGATGGGCAAAGTATAGCTGCCAGTAGGGGCCTTGGTCGGTAGATCTTTGTTGGGGCTCATGCAGGAGTCTCTCTGTCTCCCCTCCACTCACTTAAAAAATAGCCAACATACCAAAGAATTGTGAAATCCCACATTGGTCATTCCCTTTAATTATTACTTTGCAAATTGTCCCCTCACTAGACTATAAATATCATTGATAACAGAGCCAGAGTATCATTCCTTTTTGTATTTCTGACCCTCTTCTCCTGTCAATACTGTGTTTGCACATTATAAGTGTTCAGTTGTCAAGATTGGTGGAAGATTTCCACATAAATCTGAATTTCTTGTCTTCTAGTACAATTACATTTCCCCCTATGTAAAGAGGGGATATTAATCAAATATATTTGCTTTTCTTATGCAAGACATGCTTTTTTACTAAGATTCAGAGATGACTGTATGCTACCATACTGTCTACCTGTTCTGATTCAAAGTGAGCAATATATGCAAACTGGCTGCCTGAGCCGTTGGCTTAGAAATCCCACTTTTTTTGTTGAACTCCCCGATTTACTACATGAGAAAAAAAGGCTCTTTTACTTCTTAAATAAAACACTTATTTTACAATCAACAGTAAAAATTTCATTTTATATAGTGACCTAACATGCAGACATACACACACAACTGAAACAGAAGTTTGAAAATGTGCAATATATTCTATTACAAATTCTTTTTAAAATGCTGGTCAAACTCATTAAATTAATTTCACAACCCACCAATGGGTTGCAATCCATAATGTGCAAAGCACTAGTCTAATAGGATTATACCCTTGGCAGAGATTGAAAGTACATGCCATCATAGGTCTCCAGCTTCTTCCTTGGTAGAGGTAATAAAAGTGATCAGAACACCATTCATCTGCAGATGGAGCTTGAAAGACCCAGAGCTCCAAGGCTCAGAGTCAGGGCAAACCCTCCTCCCCATCTGCCCCAAACACCAGCTGTAAAGAATTTGGACAAGTAAAGATTCTGTTTAAGGCAGAAGAAAAAAACCCCTGAAAATAACAATTATGTTTGAGACATTACATTTCTTAGTTCTAAATCCTTTTAACTTCTGTGTGTCCTAAAATTTTGCTCTTGTAATCAACACAACAGAGCACAGTTGGGCACAGATGGAGAAGTATTCTTTATTCTGTCAGACCCTGAAACAAAGAGTAAAGGAAGTAATTAGAAGTCATGAGGGAGAATGAGCTCAATACAATTTGGTAACATTTTGTTATTAAAAATCAATAAGACTCTGGCCGGTTGGCTCAGTAGATAAAGCATTAGCCCCAGGTGTGGAAGTCCCAGGTTCGATCCTCAGTAAGGGCACACAGGAGAAGTGACCATCCGCTTCTTTTTTCCTCCCTCTCCCCCTTCTCTCTCTGTTACCTTTCTACAGCCAGTGGCTCAATTGGTCTGCGTGTCAGCCCCAGGCACTGAAGATAGCTCGGTTGGTCTGAGCCCTGGCCCCAGTAGGGGTTTGCAGGGTGGATCCTGGTCCAGACACATATGAGATTCTGTCTATCTCCCCTCCTCTCACTTAAAATAAAAATCAGTAAAGCTTTTATCATGGTAAAATTAAGAACTTTTTCTTTTTGAATATCATTTCAGAGTTCCTGATATTTCAAAAAAAATCCCATTTTTGAGAAGTTCTGTTTTCTTACAAACTTCAGGATTTTTCTCAAACTGTCTGAAAACAAAATATTTTTGTTCCTTAAACACAGCTGGCAGATTGAAAGTGTTATACACAATCGGCCATATGTCAAACATTATAGAGAGCATAATGCATCATATATGGCTTTAAAATAGGATACTTAATTAAATGAAGAAACTAGCAATATTCAGAAATATGAATGGAACTGCATAATCTTTTAGAATGTACATCATGAATTCTCAGACAAATTTTGTAATGGAGATTTAGTGCTGAAGCACAATTACCCACTCCTTATTGCCACCCCAGTCCACATAATAAATATAGTCATTCTAACCATAGTGTTGGGATGATATACAATTCACAGTAGAAAAATTCATCCTAAAGGCACATGCTCACTACTGCAATGACCTTTATCTGAGTATAAAATTTGACATACTATCTTTCAAGTCAAAGTCAACTCCTGAAATAGTTATGCTTATGGAAAGAATGGATAAAGGGCATGTAGATGATTTAAAAAATCATTTATTTCTGTCTTTGTGAAACAATAAAAAGATACCAAAATATGATATAAAATGCAAAGCTATGGGTAACAGCACTACATGGCATGGGGACTGGAGTCTGGTTCTAATTCTGGCTCTGTCATTTAATCACGAACCTTTTGGAAGTAACTGAACTTCTCTGACCCTCATTTTCCTCATCAGTAAAGTAAGGCTAATAATAGAATAGATCTCACAGAGCTGTTGCAACGATTCAGTGAGATTATATTTGGAATGAGGTATAATTCAATGCCTGGAACATTGAAAGTTCTCAATAGCTAGTATCAACAGTCATAAATATATGTGCCACAATTAAGATGATGATCATGACTTACATATATTTCATTTTTCTAGGCTCGATCTTGAGCTTTTTGTCCCATCATATGATTGTCGGTAGTCCAAGACTCTGCATCTAGATGAGCTGGTAGCATATTACTGAGAATCAAGTGCATACTCATATTTATATAGGGTTGCAATGTAGCTGTTTCATTCATAGCGAGTCAGCCTTAAAATCTCATCTTCACCAAACAACCAGTCTCATTTTTGAGAACAGCTTCCTGGTGCAGCTGAATGACAAAGAAATAATACATCCCTTTTATTCTTTATTCATCCTTTCTTGACAGGCTCAGTTATCCAGCGCCACTCTCTGTGTACCCTGTCACATCAGGAGCTATAGAACATGAGTACACAGCTCCTATGGGGAAAGCCCAGTGGTGATAATGCTGAAGTGCCATATGTGAAGATGATGTAAAATTAAATTTAGGCAGAACAAAACAAACTGTGATTGTCACCTCATGCAGCGCAGTAAATGAAAACACCATTAAAATCTATGAATTAGTCCCCAAACTCTCACACTATGCAGATTAGATAAATTTCCTTCTTGAGAGAGTAGAATCCAAGTTTGTTGACCCAAACACAGAAGTATGCTTCTAGATCCTTACATCAGTTCAATGTTAGAGGGAATGACACTTGAGGAACAATTCTTCACAGGTGGAGAGCGTAATACTAGATCTGCTATTCTACACACTTCTAAGTAAGAGCAAATGAAAAGAACCTGGAAGTAGCGACAAAGCATCTTATCTGCAAATTACTTCGAGTAGTTTTGAGAACAGAGAAACATTACTGTATCTTGACAAGAAAGTCTCCACCATACACTTAGCTGTCATGGGATATTTTGTCTCTGTTTTATATACACAGTTATCTGAGGGAAATGTTGAAGCCATATAATTTCCACACATTATACTGGTGTTGTAGTGCTTCATGATAAGGAATTAATCTTGCTGTTACTTATTACAAGGTTCCTTTGTTTTGAGTGAACAGAAGGTCATTTGAAGGGAATGATTCTATTTTAAGCTGCCTTCACAATATCTTGAATTTGGGCATAACTTAAATCTTGCTATGAATGAAAATTATTTGTATTTTCTACATTAGTACCCTGATCACAGTTCTTTATATATTCAATGGCTGAAAAGTAAATAAGGAACTAAAAGGTTTAGCAAATAGATTCATGATAAAAATAGTTAACTATTTCTAAAAATAAATAAAAAACTCACTCAATAGCATCTCTAAAATAGAGATCACAGCTGCACTGATAATACAACCCTTATGGTAAAAACAATACTGTTGTGATGATAAACAACAAATTGGCGATTTATTAAGTGGTAAACTCTAATTTAATGTGAGTCATTTTCTGCTTATTTGTGTATTTTTTTAAAAAAATTATTTTAAATTTAATTTTTTTTATTTTAGAGAAAGGAGAGAGAGACAAAGTATGGGGGGGGGGGCAAAATGCATTGATTCATAGTTGCTTCTCTTATGTGCTTTGATCAGGCAAGCCCTAGGCTTCAAACAGGCAACTTCAGCGTTCCAGGTTGATGATTTATCCACTGCACCACAGGTCAGGCTCTTTTCAAATTTTAATATTTATGTTTTATAATTAACAAGGTATTAATTATTCTTATATAATATATAAGTGGACCAAATGCAATTCAAAATTTAGATAACTATCTTGTCCCAGTTCACGTTATTTCAAAAAGTAATATCCTTCAAGTGATTCTTTAAACACTCATGGCCCTTTATCTTCCCCATCTCATTCAAAATTAGAATTTTTCTTCCTTAGTTTATATGCTCTTAACATGCACTAATACATTTTGCCTTAATGCTAATCTCTGGTTTAATATGAGAATTATAGCTACCGTTGATAGTATATTTAATATCTGTGACAATACCATCTGCTAGAATTTGAGTTGAAACTCTAATTGACTTTTATTATACTGAAATAAACACCTGTCCATTAGGTTCTAGACTTGAGACCAGAGATTCATTCTGAATCATCATCACATACCTCTCCAATGATGGCAAACAGACCATGTTTATTGGAATAAGCCAATGTCAAAATCCCATTACCAATTCCCCAAAGTGATCTATTCCCCTTTTAAAATGGATTGCTAATTTCTTCCTCTTGTAATGTAACCAAACAAAGCGATTAATTTTCTAGAAATTGAATGATGCTGAAATTATTGCGTTGAGTAAGCTGCCATTGGAAACTGAGGCCAAATTGATTTAAAGACACAGATAGGGAAAACCCCAATGCATTTTAGTCATCTTCATTCCTTATGCATGTGTTTGCCTGATCTGGCCTTTAAGCAGGGCAATCAACTAGTATCACCTATGTAGTCAGTCTTTTACGTCACGCATTCCATCACTTACACCAAATGCGCTATCCTCACGGCCCTTGGATATTAGTAAGAAATCTCATTTCCCACCTTCCTTGGGACCACGCAGTTTATATTTGCAAATTTTAATGTCATGAATATCAAGAAATATTCCATCCCATTCCTTCAACCCATGGTTCACCCATTTTTTATTTCTCAAGGAAGAAGAGCTTCCCTTTTCCAGCATGTCTTTATTTTATTCCCTGTGACTGAGAAATTACTGACAGTTTCTTCAACCTTCCTGGTGATGACTCCGACATGGAAAGGGACAATATATGTATTTAAACACTAAAAGTCAAACATTAACTCAGACTTTGTACAAGATATTTTACTTTATAGTTTCTAATCACAGAATTTTTCAAGGTAATTGGGGAAATAGGACTTCCTTCTAATAATGTGGTAGCTCAAGATCACTGATCATAAACTATTTCAAAAGAAAAAGAAATGCAAGCAAGTTCTGCTTGAGATTAGAAAGGGAAGATTTATGTAAAATCAAGATGTGAAGTTATATTTGTTCCTAAATCAGATTTTTCAGTTTTAACAATGGTAGTACTTTAAAGCTTAACCTTCAAAAATTTTCCATCTGCTAGACTTAAAAGAAAAAAAAACAAAACTTAAAGAAAAATAACCAGAAAAAAGTAGCTCTTTCTCGCCAAGATTACTTAAGATTTTTTTTTAAATTCAAAATAATTAAAATGTTTTCTTCTGTTCCACAGGCTGTTTATTTTGACACAACAATATTTTGTGTTTTGGAATCATTTACTTAAAAATAGACATAAGGTCACTTTTAAAATATTAGTTTGTTCTGACAATTTCTAACTTGGTTAGGCTTTCTGTAATGCTGATGATTAAGAGCAAATAAAATGATCAGGGGCCAATGTGCCTGTTTTGTGTCATACATAACTGACTCTCAAGTTGAAGCTTCGGGCAAGTTAAACACAAAGTCAAGGCCTTTTAAACTCCAAATAAAACTCATTTTTAATTTTTCCCTGAATCTTTACTTTGATTTTTCTTTCTATGTTTCTCTCTAAAAAAAACAACAAAAAAACCCCCAACAACAGCAACAACAACAACAAACTCTGAAAACAAAAAAACACTGTACTATCCGGTACTTAAGCCTAGAAAACATTGCACCATGGATCTCTTTTTTCCCCTTCCCTTTACTGAAGTGACTAAAATTGCCTATGTAAAAGGAAGGCTTTATTTTTCTTAAAAAGTAATTATTTATATGTACAATTATTAATAATTTTTTAAAGATTTTATCTTTTCATTCTAGAGAGGAGAAAGAGAGAGAAGGGGGAGGAGCAGAAAGCATCAACTCCCATATATGTGCCTTGACCCGGCAAGCCCAGGGTTTTCAACCAGCGACCTCAGCGTTTCAGGTCGATGCTTCATCCACTGCGCCACCACAGGTCAGGCATTTTTTTTAAAAAAATTTTTTTAAGATTTAATTTATATACAATTATTATTTTCGTGATCTTGCCATTTAACACTGCAGTCCTTGGGTTATCTTTTACAGTAGTCCTACCTTCTCCATGGTAGATACATTCCAAGACCTTCAGTGGACATCTCTAAACCCGGATAGTACAAAACCCTATATAGCGTATGTTTTTCCTGTTCATACGTTACCTATGATAATGTTTAATTTATAAATTAGGCACAGTAAGATATTAACAACTAAAAAGAATAATCAAATAAGACAATTATAAGAACATACTGTTAGAAAAGTTATGTGAATGTGTTTTCTCTTCTCCCTCTTTCTCTCTCTCAAACTTTTTTATTGTATTGCACTCGATTTTTTACTTAAAGGAAACATTAATAACTTCTCTTTGCCATATCTGAATTACCAGCATCACCACTCTTGCTTTTTTGGGTTATTTTTAAGTAAAATAAGAGTAACTTGAACACGAACACTGCAACACAGCAACAGTTGATCTGATAACTGAAACAGCTACTAAGGCAGCAACATGCGGTAGTGCGTCTACAACGGGGATGTGCTGAACGAAGGAATGAGTTACATTTCTGGAGGGATAACATAAGACTGTGAGATTTCATCACACCACTCAGAATGGTGTACCATTTAGAATGTATGAATTGTTTGTGTCTAAAATTTTCCACTTAATATTTTTGAGCTGCAGTTGAGCAGATAACTGAAACCATGCATAAGGGGGAGGACTACTGTGTATCGCAGGTTCATCCGTCTCCTGCATTGTTTCTTGTCCTTGCATTTTCAGACACTCTTCTCCTTCTCTCCCTTTCATCCGACCATCTGGCTAATTCAGTGACCAGTTTATGAAAGTACGTTTTTCTGAAACACAAATAAACAAATGGCTAGCAAATAGGTAGATATTTGGGGTTTGGCTATGGTTGTGGCATTGGGTACAGTTAATGTACAAACAAAATATAAACATGAATGGGAAGGGCAAATAAGAAGAGGCAACATCTATTAACTTTTTTTCAAAACAGTTTATCTTTGAACTGGGTACATGAATAGATGACCAAGGTAGGAGATGCGGCACTGCACACAGCCTTTAGATGGGACCTAGACCCAGTAGGAGAGTACTAGATGCCAGTGTAGGTAAGCCCAATTATTAATACGCCACACAATAGGTTTATGGTAGGTAAAGGGGAAAGTTTAGAACCTTCATTATTTTTTCTGGAATCCTGTTATTACATTTTTGGGGAAGGCAAAAAGAGGTGGGAGATTAATTTATTTACTTCGATCTGTTCTGTCTTAGAGGCAGTGTTGTTAAACATCCTGAGGTGTCCATGCAGCGTATCAGTCAGTACCTTTAGGACACTGTCTACTAGTTTACACCCAATGCTGCTGTGGCTGGCTGTCTTAGGGATTTGAAAGCAGATCCAGGAAAAGTCTGTTAAACTCACTGCTGCCCACAGCTGACCCAGAGGACTGTAGAATACATAGAAAAGACTAAACCTACTTGAAATATCCATGTCTTCAACGACTAAGGTCCCAGTTCTCTCAGATGTTCCGTGGACAGACTGACAGAAGGTTCAGTATTCTCTCCTGCAGGGTATCCCCTAGTTTGACAGGCATGTGGAATCAGGAAAAAGCTTTCTGGTGATGATAGTGACCTGATCCTTCATTATTTTCCACCTGATCTCTGAAGTCCCTGTTACTGCTCTAGATTTTTGCAGCTAGACCCATGAAACAGTAATGATGTGGGCAGTGCACAATACTGAAAGTGACGACGGCAGCACGAAAATCAAAGAAGCAATGAGAGGCATTATTTATACTCTCTAAGAGCTGATCCTCACCAATGCATGGCTCAGTGTTACTTCTGCAAGTGGTGTGGACCCAGAGACTAAAGAACTTTACCTGCTGTGAGATGAAACGTCAAAGATGCAATGTCATAGTTTCACATTCAGAACACTGTGCTGGACAGAGGGTAAAGAACATGCTAACAGCCCCGTGATACATCTCTCAGTTTACTATAAGAACCATCAATCCATGCGGAACAGCACATCATGTACTAGCACAAAGGCCCACAGATCAATGATTCTCTATTATTTATCCTAAATCCACACAGACCTAGCTGAAGATATAAAGACTAAAATAAGAGTGGCTTGATTTTGCATCCACAACAAAGTATTAGAAAAAATATTACCCGCAACCCTATTCCAACCACCCTTTTCTGAGGGTCTTTCATCAGCCAGAGGGTCCTGCCCCGGATCATCCAGGTTTAAGCAGACCCCAAGGACAGAACTTCCACATGCTTCTAATAAAGCAGAACTTGCTTTTATTTCACCTGAGTCCCATTTTTCCCATCTGCATTGCTGTAACTAGGTAAGAAAAAGCATTCTGGGCTCTCACAGCTCACTCACCTCTTCACATGCACTAGCCCTTGATTACTGTTCACTCCGTGCAGGAACTGACTTTCTAGTTGGCCTGGGAGAGGCAGTAACTCCTTAATTCATAAACCTTTTAATTCATTTGAGTCTTTTAAAAAATTATTCATTTTAGAGAAAGAGAGAAAGAAAGAAAGAGAGGGGGAGGGAGGAGCAGGAAGCATCAACTCCCATGTGTGCCTTACCAGGCAAGCCTGGAGTTTTGAACCACTGACCTCAGCATTCCAGAGCCATGTTTTATCCACTGTGCCAACACAGGTCAGGCTGATTCTTTTCATTCTAATCACTTATGTCTGAACTTCATACAATAAAGGAAAACTGATTCATTAGCACATCCTGAAGGAAGGATACCAGCAGTCCAGTATTCTATTCATTTCAAGGAAACATTCATTCTGCTGGTTTAGTGATTCCACTCACCACAAATTTCCCAAGGGCCAACTATATATCCTGCTCACAAAAATTAGGGAATATTTTAAAATGAATATGAAGTAATCAAAAAAGAAGCATTTGATTTTTTTGTTTTATTAAGAAAGAATATCAGAAAAACAAATGACAAATTAAAGAAAGTGGTTTAATTATGTAAATGAGATTTAAAACCAACTTTTATTGCATTGGTAGAAATGCACTATCCAAAAAGCTGAAAGTACTGGAGTATCTGCACATTCCCTGATCCCCTAATTTTTGTGAGCAGTGTATTTAGTGCTCATATTGACTCAAAGTCTTAGAATGACCTATCAATATTAACTAGCATATTCAGTACCTGGGATGCACTTAGTTCTAGCAACTTCTTAAATCAACTTTTAAATAACAGACCAATGACCATGTTTTTAGTTTGTACCCAAAACACACTTATTCTTTGACAATATGTTCTTATATTATTTTTAGTTTTTAAGCAATTAGAATTTAAATTCCTTTCCATTAATTTTATCGATGTGTCATAGTTTAATGAAATAATGAAAATTTAAGATAATGAAACCAATTTATGAATAAATTCTCACTCATTAATTGCACAAGTATTTGTTGACCTCATATATCAGAAACTTTTTGAGTAGGGTGTTAAGAATCAGTATAGTATGCTGTGCCCTGTTTTAGCCTTTAGGCAACTGGAGAACACAAGAGCAAACAGACAGCTACAACATAAGGAAGTCCTTGAAGGAGGAGCCAAGGCTGTGTAAGAGCACAAAGGGGGATGTGCTATCCACTCCCATGCAATCGCCAGAGACCACTTCCTGCAGAAATCGAAGTGATATCAAAATTGAGACCTGAAGGATAATCATGAGATTTGGGGGCTAAGAGGAATATTCTAGGCAGAAAACAGTAATGGGCTGAAGGAGTTTTGCAAGTCAGTTATTAAGCCATTTGTAGCTTGGTAAAGACCATGGTAGTCGTTATCCTGCAGGAATCAGGAGATGCTACAAATCACGCCCTTTCCCTCCTATTTCTCCACCCCCACACCCCAGCTAATTCACTAACACTTCACTGGAAGTGAGCAAGGTCCTAGTAAATTAAGAAACTGAAAATAGTCTGCATTGCGAGAGTGGTAAAATATGAGGCTGGGAAGTAAGTGGGAGCCAGATCCTGAAGTACTCTGTAATCAATGATAAGAAATTTGGAATTTGTCAGGCTGCGGAAGGGAAAGAAATGTTTTAAAGAGAGAAGGTCTTTATTCTGCTTGCATTTTTTAATGTAAAATGTGACAGTAGCATGAAGAACACTTTGGACAAATATCGCGTGTACTTTCTCAGAAACAAGACGAAGGACATCAAGTGATTTGAAAAATATAAGAAAAGCTTTCTCAATACGACAAGAGTACATTGGGGTAGATTTCCTCTTATGGCATATCATGATAGTGTAGGTTCTAACAGGTGAGAAAGGAAGGGAAAATAGATTATGACAACTGTTTCATCTGCTGTCAAATGTAAGGCAATAATGATAAATGGAAGTTGCATAGCATTTGTAGAGGAACAGAATTTGTCACCCAAGCTGTATGGCCAGGGGGTGCTGCCATTGTGACATTCAGATGCAGGTTCCCATTAGATTCAGACAGACAGTAAAGAAACAGTGGAGCTGAAAACTGGTGGGCCATTCCTTTATTCTAGCCTCGCACCGGCAGGCAAGTAAAAACACACAGGGCTCCAAAACCCACTCAGTCATTCTCCGGTTCCACAACTAGGAGAATCTTCTCTGGTTTTTCAGAGTTTTTCAGGCTGGAGGGGGTCTTTAGAATCAAAGACCCCCTCCAGCCTCATTCACCTCTGGTTCCCCATCTGCACACCTTCTGTCTTCTCCTCTCTGTACAAACTGGCTTCTCCTTTAGCACCCTGCCATGTTGGCTTCTCTCCCTCTCTCACTCTCCAAAAATGGCTTCCTTCTTCCTCCTTCTTCTTTCTCTCTTCTTTTTAAAACTTTTTGGTGCGAAAACCACTCCTTCAACAAACATAGCATAACAATGGCCCTTCCCAAGAAAGAAGGTAATTAGCAATTTCACAGACCAGCATCATTTTTAACAATAAACGTGAGCAAACTTTAAGAACTCAAATTTTACAAACTCATGTACCCAATAACAACATACAGCATATGTCTTAAGCATAAAAATTATTTTAGGCTGGTTATTTCTAATAAATAACAGACATGAGAGAAGCTCTAAAAATCAGGTAGAAGTTACCCTTTTTAATATGTTTGCATTTGTAAAAGAAATCTTCATTTGTAAGGGTGTCTTCTTAGCCCTGCCAGGAAGAGGGAGGAAGACCTTGTCTCTAGTAACCTTAGCAACATAATAAACCATAAATTTAATCTGCATATCAACTTACCTTTTTGGAGTATTTCCTGATAACCTCCTATAACTGATTTCCCCACCCCTACCATCTGCTGATTTTAGCTGAAAATGGTATTTAAGTTGGTGGCTTCAGACACTTTGGAGATTTCACTCAGTTTTCCTGGCTTTCTTCCATATATACAGGAAGTAAACCTGCTATTAAATTTTTGTGGGTTTTTTTTCTGTTATCCTTTATTATAGGGATTTGTCAGCCAAGAATCCAGAAGTTTAAAGAGGAAATCATTTTTTTACTTCCTGTAAGGCCAGTGAACGCTGCACTGACTATGCAGGTTCTCATTGGATTTGGGCAGATAGTAAAGAAACAGAGGAGCTGGAGGATGGTGGGCTATTCTGATTTATTGGAATCTCACCAAGACAGGCAAGCCAAAAAAGAAACCAAAGGTAAAGCAGCAACCTGCTATTTGCAGTGGACGGCAAAAAGGATGAGGGAGGGAAAAAAGAAACCTAACTGTACCTCTCAGTGGCAGGGCGGGATCTCCTTATCCCCCCTGAGAGGAAGCATTTACATCCTTACAAGAGTGCTGTCATGTGCTCCTGCACTATTTGCGTGAAGGGCTTGCAGCCAGTAAATCTATGAGCAAGCCTAACACAGCCATTTTCCTCACACCCCCATACACATTAACCACAATATCAATTTAAACATTGAGGTCAAAGAGAAAGCCGTCCAACACATCACTCATTCTGTGGATAAAAAAAGGATTCTGTAATAAAACTAACAAGTTCAGTAACAGTAACAAAAAGTAACCTCACAGGGTTTTCTGATCATAAATTTCTAACTGAACAGATCATGATGGATGGTCCTACCCCAGGTGGATGATCTTTTTGTAATAGGTTTATCTTTGCCTTAAGCAACCTAGTCTATCTAGATTACCAAACCTTTGAAACGCCAGGGTAATCCTTTATTCCAGATTCCTGGAAGGTGCAACTGTTAGCAAAATGGCACCAGAATGTTATTGGCAATTGAACTTCAGTTCAGCAACCTTGTAATTGAGTTCTGGCTAAGAAAGAACGTGGAGTCAAGACGGAAATATAAGCAAAAGTTGATTTAGAAAGTCACAAAGATAGAAGTGAGTCATGGAAGAAGTGCCTTGGAGCATAGGAGAAAGAAATAAAAGAGACACATCTAAAGGAAGAAGGCACAGGTGTCAAGAGAGAAAGAGAGAGAGAGAGAGAGAAAGCCCTGGGTCCTTTAACTTAACAGTTTTTATCCAGTCTCTAAAGGTGGGGATCTTAGGAGAGGTCCCAGAGGATGACTTCAATGGCTTATTTATCAGCTTTCCAGGTGTGTCCTTTCAGGGTTGTGATTTTACTGATTGGCTGGTACCAGGGCAAGGGTCGTTAATCATTGCAGCTAGTCCTGATGTCAGCCATGGTGTTTCCCTACCTGGCCTTGCTGCCTTTCAGGGCTTGGAGCTGAAACATGACAGAAAGCTAGATGTTATCTTTAACTTGACCAAAACTCTGTCTCTGTGGCAATCAGACCCAAGGCTTTGTTTCTAAGATTATCTGATACTGGTCAGAACCTCATTGTCCTGAGAAATTAATGCTTAAGGGAACAGTCATGCAAAGGCTTATATGGGAGTCATATGATGCTATTTTCAGACCCTTTTGTTCCTCCTCTAAGGGGGTCTACCACATGACTAGCGACATACCAGAGAAAGAAAGGTGAGGGGAGGGTCTGAACCACATGAAAGGTCAGGTACATGGGGCTTTCTGCCCTGGTGACATTGCATACCTGGCCTATTATTCCTGCTCTTCCCATGCCTGTTAAACTTCCTACTCCATAACCACCCTCAAGGGAGCACATAATCTTGCTAATTATCCTGTAGCTTGCTTTTCCCTGCATTCATGTAATCTTCCTTATATTCCCTCCTTAATTCCAAATGTATAGAAGAAACTGCACAACTCATTCTTGAGAGCATTTGAGACCTTGTTTTCCAGCAAGTATTGTCAGATTATCTCAAATAAATTCTTATAAAAATTCCCTGTAGATTTGGACATTTCTTACGTTGACAACCTACTGTGAATGTAATTCATTAAGAATTACTAACTGGCAAAGAGCCTTATAAACTTCATTTTTGGGGACTTTTATTGGTAGTATTTGACAATGAAATTTGAAATAATGTTCAGCTGTCATGAGCAACATGAACTATCTCACTAGATTTATGATTATGATTTACTGTATTTATGATTCAGTAACTTTCTTAGAAAAGAGGAAAATGTATGACTGACTTTACAATAAAGCCTTAGCATTTGCATATTTAACATGGCCATGATAAAGACTCATTTAACATTTTGCTAAAATCCAAATATGAAATGCGCATAATGCTGAGCTGGTGTCTGTGTTGGAGTCAGTCATTTACTCCTTGAATGAGTCTGCTGAACAGCCGCACATCTGCGTCTCAGCAGGGCTTTGCTGTCAGTCACGTTGCCATTGACAGACTAAACAGAAGAACTGAATAAATGGAAGGGCACCGTATTCTTGGCTAAGACACCTCAACATTTTAAAGATATCAGTGCTGTACAAAAATGAGTCTGTAAGTTCCCAATAAAATTCCAAGGGAATATTTTGAAACTGGCTGTGTTGACTCCAAACTATATATGAAGAGATAAATGTGTAAAAAGAGGAAGGGAAATTCTTAAAAAAGATGATGAATGAGAGGAATCTAGCACTAGCAGATACTACCACATATTAAATAGTTATGCTAATTACAAAATGAGACATGTATAAATCTCAAGAGATAGCTTAATGAAACAGAGTAGAGAAGCTAGAAGTAGACCCAAGTACATATGGAAATTTAGTAGACAATGAGGTGACATCACAAATTGTAGATCAAAAGAATTTAAACATTAAAATGAAGTCATAAAATTCCTAGGAGAAAGTATGACATAGTTAAAACTTATCTTGGTATAGGGAAAGACATTGAAAACATGACACAGAATATAAAAACCACAGGAAATAAAACACGTAAATTTGAATAGATACAATAAAACTTTTCTAAAAGATAAAACATCAAAATAATGTATAAAGCAAATAAATACTCTGGTGATGAAATATTTGTGACATGAAAAAAGGGAATTTTTTAGTAATATATAAAGAACAAATCAATAGGAAAGAGAACAAAAATTCAATAGAAAGTAGGCAAAGATCATAAAGACAGACTTCACAGAAAAGGAATAAAAATGTCTTTTAAAGATGTGAAAATATACTCAACTTTATTCTTTACAAATAAATGCAAATTTAAACTTCAAAGAGATATAATTTTTCAGACTAGCATAGTAACAGTGTTATGATACTCATATATTTAGTATGAGGGTAAATTGGTATAAATTATTTACAATGCAATTTGACAATTTATATCCAAATTTCAAATGCTGGTATCTTTTCACCCAGCAATTCTACTTTGAAGAATTTATTCCTCATGTATGCTTGTACATAGAAACAAAAAATATTGTGTATCATTATTTTCAATAGCAAAAAAATGGGAACAAACTAAATATTTATTAGAAAATGGTTTAATAAGTTATTGTGCATTCATATAATGAGACACTATGACTACCATCATTAAGAAGCAAAGCATATTTGTCAGTACTGAATAGAAGAATCACCAAGATATAATATTAAATGGATAGTAAGATATAGAATTAAAGGGGTAAAATGGTACACTATAGTATCTACCCTATTTTACTATTACAGGTATGTGAAAGGCATGTGTGCAGAGAAATATAAATGCAAGTATATATATAGAACACATTTAAAAGGACACCAGGAAGGAGTGGGGAAAAATCAGTCAAATAAAGGACAGCTTTATTGTTTATTTCAAATATATACCTTTTATAGTATATAGAGGGGATCAAATTCAGGCTTGGCTAGAATCTATGACAGGAAGATTATAAGAAGGTTTTAGGGAGTACTTTAGTCAATGCAAAATGTATTCACTGAGTGAAAGATGCAACTTACATAAAAGTTGAAAAGACTTTCAATACAGTACATTTCATAATCTTCATTTATGATATATATACTAGGTGGTAGCATGTTAGTCATAAGGTTCTTTAGAAAGAAAAACAGTAAAATATATATGGATATATAGAAAGAGACTTATTATGAGAGATCAGCTTACATGATATGAATGGGATGTTCCATATCACATGCCAGTTGGAGGTCCAGGGAAACCAGGGATGTAGCTTCAGTCTAAACCCAAAGGCCTGAATACCAACAGAGCCAATGGTGTAAGTCCTAATCATAGTCTATAGGTTTGAGAACCAGGACCAAAAGTGTAAGTTCCGGTCCTAGATGGAAGGTCTGACAACCAAGAGCTCTTATTTATGAGTGTAGGGGATGGATGTGCAAGCTCAAGAGAACAAATTCTCCCATCCTCTGCATCTTTGTTCCATTCAGACCTTCAAGGGGTTGAATGATGACCACCAGCACTAGTGAGGATGATATCAACCTACAAATTCAACTGTTAATGTCTTCTGGAGACACCTTCACAAACATATGCAGAAATAATATTTTACCTATTCTCTGGACATTTATTAGCCCAATCAAGCTGACAATAAAATGAACCATCACAGGTAGAAATCATGGTTATATACTATCATTATGAGTGCCTTCTATGAGGGCTAGGACTACGGCCTATCTTTATCTCCATTGAATTCATTGAGATTGTCACAATGTCTAGCACATTGTAAGCTCTCAATAAGTATCTATGAAATGAACCCATAAAAATGAAGTTAGAATTATGGTTATGATATGACATAATATGTACCTTTTCTTTTAAAGGTACAATTTTTGTTTTTAGTTTAATTAATAACTTTGCTCATATTTTATTGACCTTATATATACAGTTGGCCCTTAAACAATACTGGGGTTAGGGGAGACACCTATTGCCCCCTGCACAGTCAAAAATCCATGTAGAATTTTTGACTCCCTCAAAACTTTAACTACTAACAGCCTACTGTTGACCTGAAGCCTTACCAATAATAATAAACAGTCAATTCACAGTTTTTGTATGTTAGATACATCACGTACTGCACTTTTATAATAAAGTAAGTTAGCCTGACCAGGTGGTGGCGCAGTGGATAGAGCATCAGACTGGGATGCGGAAGGACTCAGGTTTGAGACCCCGAGGTCGCCAGCTTGAGCGCGGGCTCATCTGACTTGAGCAAAGAGCTCACCAGCTTAGACCCAAGGTCGCTGGCTCCAGCAGGGGGTTGCTCGGTCTGCTGAAGGCCCGTGGTCAAGGCACATGTGAGAAAGCAATCAATGAACAACTAAGGAGTCGCAACGCGCAACGAGAAACTGATGATTGATGCTTCTCATCTCTCTCCATTCCTGTCTGTCTGTCCCTGTCTATCTCTGCCTCTGTAAAAAAAAAAAAATAAAAAAATAAAATAAAATAAAAAAATTTCCTTATAATAAAGTAAGTTAGAGAAAAGAAATTGTTATGAAAAATTATAAGGGAAATACATTCATGATATTGTATATATTTATGGAAATAAAGTCCTATATAAGGAGACTTCTGCAGATCATATTCATGTTGTTCAAGGGTCAACTGTATATAATCTGCTTCTTATTTTTCAATTACTCTTGTAACGTAAGTAATAAGAGAAAATACCGTAATATTCAGGTAGCTAGATATTTGTGACAATATTAATGTAGTTCCCTTTTGCCAGACAGGTCTGTACTATAGTGCTAACCAAAGATGCTTCAGAGACCACCTGAGTTCTTGTTAAAGATACAGTTGGGCAGGCTCCAGTCCCAGATATTCTGATTTAGTACACCTGAATTAATGCTTGAGAATATTTAAAACTATTCTCAGGTAATTTTAATGGCAATTAACATTAGAAAACTATCAGTTTCAACTTTTGTTTTCCTTAGGAATCTGATAGAAAAGACTTATGGGAGAACAACATATATGGATAGTTTCAAAAATTTTTGTTTACTGGTACTTACCTTGTACCAGTCATTGAGCAAAATACCTTACAAACTCATTTAATCTCCCTAACAACACTTTGAGGTAAATACTAGCTATCTTTCCATTTTACAGAAGAGTAAACTGAGACATAGAGATGCTTCTAAAAATAAACAGAAAAATTTTGCCCAAGTTCACATAAAATGAGATCTAGGAAACCCCAGAGTCTGCATTTTCTCCTTTCTTCTACAAACATTTTACAACATCTAAACTGCTCTGATATTGTTTGGTCCTCTAATAAATATACATCAGTGACACTGGATCATTCATAAAACAAAACAACAAAAACAAATATTTAAAACTAATATCAAAATAAGCATTAGACATCAGTAGATAGAGTGTGAGCCTGGTATAAGGACATTCTAATTTTAATCCAGGTCAGGGCAGACAAGAGAAACAGCCATGTACTTCTTTTCCCCTAGCTCTCCCCCTTTTCTCTCTCTTCCACTCCCGCAGCCAATGGTTCAGTTGACTTGAGGATCAGCCCCAGACGAGGGTTTGCTGGGTGGGTCTTCGTTAGAGGTGCATGTGGGGATCTGCCTCACTATCTCCCCTCCTCTCACTTAAAAACAAACAAACAAACAAACAAAGATATAAATAAAATTTCAGAAAATAATTAATAATTGCTATTAAAAAATGAAATTAGGCAGTATAAGATATTTAGCAAGAAGTTTTTAGATTAAGTTCCATAGTTGGTTCTCTTCTTTTCAGATATGATGTGTCTTAATTAAGCATCACAGATTTTGTTCAGACATAATAATTCTGGAGAACTGAACTGAAAAAGTTGAACAATACATAGCCAAATCAAAGAAAATAAAAAGCTACTTGTTCATCTAAGAAAAATTGAAATGGATTTTGAACACATTTCCATGGAGGTCTAGAATTGTGGCTTGGAAGTGCCTTTTGAACTCAAATAATAATCCTTGTCTTAACAGTGTGGTGATTATGGGAAGGCAAAGGGGTGAAGGAGGTTGAAGAGAGTAAAGGAGAGATAAATTGTGGTAGAAGGAAACTTGACCTGGATTGGTGAACAAACGTGCAGTGCAATGTACAGATGATTTACTGTGGAATGATACACCTGAAACCTATGTAATTGTATTAACCAATGTCACCTTAATAAATGAAATTAAAAATAAGTAAATAGTATAAATGACTTGCCAGAAAGTAAAGAGATAAAATTTGAAAAAAAGTAAATAAATAAAAGCAATCTTGGTCTTAGTGTTTGTCTGCATTGCAGTGTCCAGATATGTGAACTCCAGAGTTTTAAACGCTGTTGCACTTCAGCTGTCATGCCTGATGATACAACAATTGATCATCCAAGTCAAAGAGTAAGAAGAAGGCCTGATGCCTATAGAAATCAAAACAACTACCATCAAAAACACATTATATCATCATGACCCAACAAAGGGTGGTACAGATCTGAATTGATCAAGTCCCCAGAAGATAACGGTTTATCCCTCAGCTTAGGTTGAAGAATGACCAGAGAAGGGTGAGAGGGGGAAAGTATTAAAATGAAAAATGGTCCTGCTGGCAGCTAGGCTGTGAAGGGGAACTGCAAAGTGAAAGAGAAAATACACCTGAGAAACTGTACGATGACTCACAAAACAAACTTGACTCAACCAAACCATAGTGGCAATCCACTGAAGCTTTAAAACCAGCTCCTGCAGACCCTTATTTTCTAAAGGAGATCACAGATACACAAATGTAACATGAACAACTGTAACTCTGCACAGATGTGTGTGTTCTAAAGATAAGTTCTCTTTAGTTTATAGATTTGGTCCAATTCCTGCCAAGACCACCTTTTTACTAACTTCACCCTTCAAAACCCCTAAGTCTTCCTCCCTAGCTCTTTTTGAGTCATACCATGTTTTACTTTTGTGCATCTCTTTCTGCATCAAGCCTCATAAACCTGAATTTGACTGTTCTTTTGCTCTTTGGCTGGCTCTCTTTAACACCTTTGCTAACATAAAATAAGATGTTCTCTGACAGAAAGAGGTCTTCCAGTCATTCCTTTTTATCACGTGTAGAAGGTGCAGAGAGGGATGTACATTATATTATCCTAGTGCATTCTGCACGCCTATGTTGACTACTCTACTAATTGTAGTACTTTATGCTGATGATTTCATCGCTGCTAAATTGGTGATCATATGTTTATTCACATGATCCGAGTTAGAGTAGTTAATATACCCTTTATGGGAATGCAAGTTTGACAACAGTTGGCAATATTATTAGTATAATAATATTTAGCCAGACACTCTGTACTCAACAATGACTAATCTATCATTTTTAGATATGGTTTAAGTACTTAGAGATGCATGACTGTGCAGTACCTGGTATGGGAAATGTGTAATCTCTTTGCCTTACCTCACTAGACAGTCACAGATAGAGAACTTCAGTGTCCAGCCTGAACAGGTAGTGGTGCAAGTGAATAGAGCATTGGCCTGGGACACTGAGGACCCAGCTTTGAAACCTCAAGGTCACCAGTTTGAATGCGGACTCATCTGGCTTGAGAGCAGGCTTACCAGCTTGAGTGTAGGATCGCTGGCATGAGCATGGGATCATAGACATCACACCATGGTCGTTGGCTTAAAACCCAAGGTTGCTGGTTTGAGCAAAGGGTCACTGGCTTTGCTAGATACCCCTGGACAAAGCACATATGAGAAAGCAGTCAATGAACAACTAAGGTGCCACAGCTATGAGTTGTTGCTTCTCATCTCTCTTCCTTCCTGTCTGTCTGTCTCTGTCTGTTCCTCTCTCTCTCTCTTAAAAAGAAAAGAACTTCAGTGTTCAGTGGTATCACTTTCATATCTTTCTTCAGAACTAATTTTTTTTACAGCCAAGATACAAGAAATAATTTTTCAATGCTTATGTAACAGGGCTTCCAGACAAGATGAAAAAGTAGGCAAATGCAGTACTCTCATCCTCTCACAATCACATTGAAATTATAACCAAAGTACAGAACAACCATTACTCAGAACCACCTGAAATTTAGCTGAACATAATTCTTACAACTAAGGATATAAACAAAAAAATACATGAAAACTGGTAGGACGAAAAAGAATATGGAATGAACTGGTCCTACACCCATGTTTTGCTATTAAAAATTAGAAAGCTTATCTTAACAACAGAGGTCCTTCCTGAGAAGCAAGGGTCATAGCCCCACACCAGTACCCCAAGCCCAGATTCTAGTGCCAGTCCCCACATAGTCTGCCTGAGAAAACCAGTGGGGATTGTGGCTGAGTGAGACAGAAAGCTATGGGAGTCCCAGGAAGTTCCTCTTAAAGGGCTCACAACTTATGTATACTCACTCCCTCTAATCTCCAGTGCTGCCCCATCTGAGGAGGAGCTGAATTGTCTGGCATCAGAATGAGGGCAGGAAGGACAACCTTCTCCCAGACAGAAGTGCTGGCAGAAGCCATTGTTCCTTTGTTAAGCTCTCTCCCCACATCTAAATCTTCATCAACCTGACTAACACTGTTCACCCTGCTTTGGTGATTCCCTGAGAATCACCAAACTTACTGGCTCACACAGCTATTTCTAGTGGTTTTTCCCACACAAATGGTCAATCTTTTCACATGTTTTGACTTTGCTAAAATCACTGAAGTAACCAACATCTGGCCTCAGTGTACCCCTTATGTCTTGCTAAATGATCTCAGACTGAACACTAACAGCTGCTGGCCTTGGTTCATAGCTTGGCTTCTCCTGGACACCTCCAAGCACAGCCCAAGTAACATCCACCCTCACATCTCTATGTAGCTCATGCCAGGTTGCCCCAAGCCCGGCACAGACAGCCTCTGGCCTTAGCTTATATCTCTAAGGAGGGTGCATAGCCAGAGCACTGAGTGGATAGCTTCAGACTATGCCAAAGCACCACCGAACCACCTCCACAAGTGATACACTCAAGGAAGAACTTATCAGTCACCAGATCTCTACTAAAGCAAATCCTGCTTCTTGGAGTCTGCTCCTACATAACAGATTCTCCACAGTGATCTCAGACAGTCCTTGCCACTGATTGGGCCTGCATGTATATTACTCTTATTGGTGTTTATACAGACCAAACAGCAGTTGGAGTGCCCAGCTCTGGTCACTAGGGAGGATACACCACTAGGCCCTACAGGACACTACTACTTAAGGCCATTCTATGAAGACCAGGCAACATAAGAGCTTTACCTAATATGTAGAAACAAAGAAACAAATCTCAAATAAAAGAACATAACAAAAGCTCAGAATAAGAACTAAATAAAATGGAGACAGGCAATCCACTAGATGCAAAGTTCAAAACACTGCTTATAAGGATACTCAATAATCTCAGTGAGAACTTCAAAAAAAAAAAAGAAAGAAATGTAAAAATGGAGGTAGAAAACATAAAAAAGAACCACTTGGAAAGGAAGACTATAATAACTGAAATGAAGACTATATTACAGGGAATCAACAGTACAGTACATGAAGCAGAGGATGAAAACAGTGATTTGAAATGTAAGGAAACAAAAAACACCCAATCAGAATAACAAAAAGAAAAAAGAATCCAAAAATGAAGATAATTTAAGCAACCTCTAGAACACCTTCAAGCCTACCAACATTCATATCATGGAGATGACAAAAGGAAAAGAGAAACAGCAAGGAATTCAGAACTTATTTGAAAAAAATAATAGCAGAAAACTTCCCTAACCTGGTGATGGAAATGGACATATAAGTGTAGGAAACACAAAGAATCCCAAACACAATGAACCCAGACACTCTCACACCATAGACACATCATAATTAAAATGGCAAAGACAAAAAAATGATTCTTAAAAGCAGCAAGTGAAAAGTAGTTAGGTACCTACAAGGGAACTCTGATAAGATTGTCAGCTGACTTCTCAACAGAAAGTTTGCTGATGGCCAGAAGGAATTATCATGACATATTCAAAGTGATGAAAAGCAAGAACATGCAACCAAGATCACTCTACCCAACAAAGCTACCACTTAAAATCAAAGGACAGATAAAGAGTTTCCCAGAGAAGAAAATGGTAAAGAAATTTGTCACCACTAAAATATTATTACAAGAAATGTTAAGGGTCTTCTTTCAGAAGAAGATTAAAAAAAAAACCAAACCATAAATATGTATAATAAATTACGTTAATTGCAAATGTATTAAATGCTTCAATAAGAAGATATATGGTAGTTAAAAGAATAAGAAAATAAGACCTTTACATATGCTGTTTACAAGAAACTCAATTCAGATCAAAAGACACACACAGACTAAGAGAAAATGCATGGAAAAAAAAGTATTTCATGAAAATAGAAATGAAAAAAGGCATATACATCCATATGTTCATTTGTAATAGTCAAGATATGAAAGTAACCCAGGTGATTATCAATAGATTAATAGATAACAAATAAGTGGTGCATATATATAATGGGATATGACTCAGCCATAAAGGGGAATGAAATCTTGCCATTTGCAGCAACATGGCTGGACCTGGAGGGTACTGTGCTAAGTGAAAGACAAACATCATATAATTTCACTTTTATGTGGAATCTAAAGCACAAAATAAATGAACAAGAAGACAAAACAGATTTATAGATTCAGAAAACATTTTGATAGTTGCCAATTGGAAAGAGTTTAGAGAGATAAGTGGAAAAGGGAAGGCATTAAGAAGTACAAATTGGTAGTTGCAGCACCAATCCTAGGGATATAAAGTACAGCATGGGGAATATAATCAATAATGGTGTAATAACTGTGTATGATGTCAGATGGGTACTAGATTTATCAGAATGATAACTTGGTAAGTTATAGAAATGTCGAATCACTGGGTTGTACATCTGAAACTAATATTTTATGTCAACTATAATTAAAAATCAAGACAATTATCTTGCCTGAGCTGTGGTGGCGCAGTGGATAAAGCGTCAACCTGGAAATGCTGAGGTCGCCGGTTCGAAACCCTGGGCTTGCCTGGTCAAGGCACATATGGGAGTTGATGCTTCCAGCTCCTCCCCCCTGTCTCTCTGTCCTCTCTCTCTCAGTCTCTCTCTCTCCCTCTCTCTCTCCTCTCTAAAAAAAATGAATAAATAAAATAAAATAAAAAAAAATTAAAAAAAAAAGACAATTATCTTAAAAAGATTGTGTAACACAACTCTGTCTCTTATTTTTCTGTCTCTATATACAGAAAGCTTATCTCTACATATAAACACACATGCACACAAATAAACACACTTTTTCTCTTTAGAAAAGTAACTGTTATTATAATTTTTCTAGTTTGACAAAATAATGATAAGTGGATTTTTAAGTATTTGTCTCCCACCAGCAAGCAATTGTGCTGACCTTCTTAATTCATTTTGATAGAACCAGGCTATGCTGAAACTAAAAGTGATATTAGTGATTATATCAGTTGGGATTCTCCAGAGAAACAAAATCAAAATACACACACACACACACACACACACACACACACACATACACACACACACACAACTAGGAGTTATCACAAGTGATTCGGTTACAGACCACTCCGATAAAAAGAATATGGTGATAAAATGAAGCACCTGAATTTTTTTGGTTTCCAGTGCATATTAAAGTTATCTTTATACTATACTATAGTTTAAGTATGCAATAGCATCTTGTCTAAAAATAACAATGTACATAACTTTATTTTTTTTATTTAAAAAATTTTTTTTATTTATTCATTTTAGAGAGGAGGGAGAGAGAGAGACAGAGAGAGGAGAGAGATGGGGGGGGGGAGGAGCTGGAAGCATCAACTCCCATATGTGCCCTGACCAGGCAAGCCCAGGTTTTCGAACCGGCAACCTCAGCATCTCCAGGTCAACGCCCTATCCACTGCGCCACCACAGGTCAGGCCCATAACTTTATTATAAAATACATTATTGCTAAAAAAGTACTAACCATCATTTGAGCTTTCTATGAGTCATCATTGTTTTGCTGGTGGAAGGTCTTGCCTCAGTATTAGTGAAAATGCAATATCTGTGAAGCACAATAAAGTGCAAGAAAAAGATGTATACAATATGTATATATATATGTTATATGTATATAAAGCTATATATAAGATATTTATATCTTTAAAGAAAAAAGACAGTGAGAAAGAGAGAGGGGGAAAGAGGTAAAAAGGGGAAGGGGGAGAGAAAATGTTTTATTTTGAGAATTTTTTTAAAGGAATTTGGCTTCCACAATGGTGGGAGCTTGCAAGTCCAAAATCTGTAAGTTAGACATGATGCTGAAAACTTGGGCTAGAGCTGATGCTGCAATCTTGAGGCAGAATGTTTTCTTCTCTTGGAAACTTCAATTTTTGCTCTTAAGATCTTCACCTGATTAGATGAGGCCCACCCACATCATTTTTATTTAGTCAACTGATTATAGATCTTAACCACATCTACAGATACTTTCACTGAGATTATTGTTCAATTAAGTGAGTCTGTATCCTAGATAAGATGGCACATAAAACTTAATCAACACTCTGATGTTCTAAACAAACTCAACTAATTTTGTATATTGAGGATCTGAAGCCCAATGGGGAAAGAAAGATGGCTAGTCATCTAGCTAATAAGTGCATGGCATACTAGAATTAGTATCCAAATCTATTCATACCATATTGAGAGTTCCCACCAATCACAAATCTTACAGTGTACCACTATATTTGTAGAAGGATTATAGTTTCTAAATATTTGTTGATCATAAACTTTCTCCTGCTTGTAATTGATTAATTTGTAAAGATTATATTCAGAGTGTTAAGAGCAACTTACTAAAGGGTGTATTACATGGATCAACTGAATGCTATTATCAGGGTACACATAGTGACTTGATACACTTATAAGTCTTAAGAATCAAATAAAATATTTGAAATACATGGAAATATTGTTGAGTTGTTTTATAACTTAAATGTGTAAATGCCACTAAGTGATTTTTTATTTTACTTCCAAATTGCAATTCTATTTTAATAAAAAATGTTTATTTTTTATATATAAAATATTTTTTTTTAATTTTTGTTTCTTACTGAATTCATTATGATGACATTGGTTAATAAAATTACATAGGTTTCAGGCGTACAACTCTATAATACATCATCTGTATATTGTATTATGTCTTCACCATCCCAAATCTAGTTTTCTTCCATCACCATTTATGTCCCCCACTACTACCTATCCCCACCTCTTTCCCCTCTGGAAATCACCATGCTTTTGTCTGTGTCTATAAATTTTCTTTGTTTGTTTGTTTGTTTTTTGCTTAATTCCTTCACCTTTTTCACCCAGCCCTATAAACCCTCTCCCATTTGACAGCTGTCAATCTGTTCTTTATGAGACTGTTTCAATTTACTTTGTTAGTTTATTTTGGTCATTGGATTCCATGTATGAGTGAAATCATACAGTATTTTCTTTCTCTCACTGGCTTATTACACTTAGCATAATGCTCTTGTTTAACTCACATTTACTTACTTCAGAAATCAGGAACTATTAAGATGTGTTATCTATAAGAATCTACAATTTCTCTACTGTGAATACTTAAAGGATTCCAGTGAGATTATATTGTAAATTAGTTTCTAAACAATGTTAGGAAATTCAGTGGAAAAATTTTATGATAGAAAATAGAATTTCTAATTAAATAAATTGAGTTTGTTATATAATAGGTAGCTTTAAAATCAAGGATGTGATGCAGTAAGACTCTCAAAATCCAACTTTTAAACTGCAATCTCTGTAAATGAAGTCGATACCAGAGAAACAAGATAAAATGACTGATGTTTAGTGTTGCAGAAGAAGTGCAACCATTTATTTGTGGTTTTACCATTTAGTCAGGGAAAGGAAAGCGGTAGTTCCCCCCAAATTCTCAGTAAAAATACCAATTATAATTTAAGAAATTACTCAATGTTTAATAAAGCTAAAAAAAGAACATGCCATTTTATTAAAAATATAAACAAAGGATATAAACAAGAAAGTTCAAAATAAGATAAATTAACTCCCAATAGGATATGGAAAAAGAAATGTTTAATTATACCATAAATCAATACTATAAAATTAAAATTAAAATATTTTATGACCTATAACCTACTAAGTTGTCAAATATTTAAGAGTAATAATTTCTAAATTAATAAAATTAGACACCTTCTACACTGCTAGTGTTTTCAGATATTAGTTATTTTTTCCTATAGGTCAATTTGGCAATCTTATGAAAAAAAATATTTGAAAAGAAATGCATTATCTTTTTTGCAATAATTCATTTTTTAGGAATGTATCTTAAGGATAATACTGAATAAGTGGGCAAAATGGATGTACAAAAATATATGTTATATTAAGTATAAATTCAAGGTAAAAATAGGAAACTTGTTTAATTAGACATGGTTTATTCTTGCAATGGAATACTATGCAAATTTTAAGAGTTGTATATGTATGTCAAACAATAAAAATTAAGTTATAAAAAGAAGTATAGCCTGATCTGTGGTGGCACAGTGGATAAAACATCAACCTGAAACACTGAGGTTGCCGGTTCAAAACCCTGGGCTTGCCTGGTCAAGGCACATATGGGAGTTGATGCTTCCTGCTCCTCCCCCCTTTCTCTCTCTCTCTCTTCTCTAAAATAAATAAATAAATAAATAAATAAATAAATAAATAAATAAATAAATAAAGTTAAACAAACAAGTATAGCATTTATTTTATTATTCTATTTTTTTAATTATGAATGTGAACATTTAAAAATGCTTGTGCCAATGTGTAATAAGTTGTTAGCAAATGATCTATTTGTTTTCCTCTTTTGGCTTTCTTTCATTTTACATATTTTTAAGTAAGTGATATTTAGAAACATAAGCTTTCTTGTAATGGGAAAAATACTGGTTTATTTTTAAAAGACGTGCCTAAGGAAAAAAAAATATATTACTAGGCAGTACATACTTACTTTTCAAACCCAAAATGTGCTGCTGCGGACTGAATTAGATCCTCCCCCCAATTCATACCTTGAAGCCTTAATACCCAATGTGATTGTATTTGGAGATAGGACTTTTAGGAAGTAATTAAGGTTAAATGAGGTCCTAAGAGTGAGGTCCTAATTTGATAGAATTGATGCCTTTATAAGAAGAAGAGAGAAAGAGATTCTCTCACCAGGTATGGGGAAAAGGTAATGTGAGCACATGGCAAGGAGACAGCCATCTGTAAATATGGAAGAGATTTCACCAGAAGCTGACCATCCTGATACTGAGCATCCAGCTTCAAGAACTGTGAGAAATAAATTTAGTCACCAAGTTTATGGTCTTTTGTTATGTCAGCCTGATTAGACTAAGATACATGCTTTTATTTAACAAGTTTTTTAGTCACTTATAAAGTTTACCACTCCTGCTCCCAAAGAGATTTGAACTGGCTAATAAGATCTGTTAAGGACAAAACCAATTATGGCTCAGTGGATAGAGCATCAAACTGGAACACTGTGGTCCCAGGCTCGAAACCTTAAGGTCACCAGCTTGAGTGCAGCCTTGCCAGCTGAAGCGTGGGGTCACAGTTTTGAGCATGGGATCATAAACATAATCCCATGATCACTGGCTTGAGCCCAAAAGTCGCTGGCTTGAGCCCAAGGTCGCTGACTTGAGCAAGGGGTCACTGGCTCAGCTGGAGCCCCCCCTCCGGTCAAGGCACATATGAGAAGTGAAGAATTAAGGTGCCACAACTACAAATTGATGCTTCTCATCCTCTCCCTTCATGTCTGTCTGTCTCTGTCTCTCTCTTGCTAAAAAAGAAAAAAGAAAAAAAGATCTTTCAAGTCAAGGTAAAAAACTTAATCTAGACCTTGAAGAGAACATAGAATTTGGGAGAGGTGTGAAGTGGTATAAATATGATGGTAGGAGCAGTGTAGGCAAAGGTGGGACTCTGTGAGACAGAGCCATGTGATAAGAAGGTGAGTATATAGATGAAGGTAGACTAGATGATGAGGCTCTCGTTCTTCTCATGGCTAAGCATTCACAAGAAAAAAAAATTAAGTATCAAGTGAAATAAGGCCCTCGGAAAATTTATTAAACCACATTTTGTTTTCAGGTATATTATTAATTTTAAAACTTGTACTATTGGAGTTAAATAGGTACAGGTTGTGGAACCCCAGAATATTCTTTTCTTGCTACTGCATGTAAATCTGTTATTGAACTGGATTAATATTTTGACATACTTTAAAACTTTGTTGGTATAGATAATTTTGGAAGGACTAACTTGCATATGCTTTGAAGAAATGAGGTTGTTGAACAGGATCAGCAAAAGCCCGATTTACCCATGTGCTTGAAGAAATAGTAATTCTTACCCTAACCAGGGGCGCATTGGGTTCTTGTTCTTTAGGTCATCAATTAGAGTTCTGGTTATGTAAGTGTTTGGAAAAGTCTGCTATTGTTTTACATTTTAGCTTCAGTTTTGAAGACAGTCAGTTATATGCCTCTTAAAATGCAGGACAAGAAGGGAAAAAAGGCAGAAATGCGAAGGAAATAACAGAACAAGGGAAGAAGATTATCAACTTGTACATTTGAAGTTCTCTCTGACCCAGCACTGGGTCATCTCCACCCTCTCAGCAATTACCCATTAAGCTGTAAACAAGCATTTCATTATTGAGAAAGGCCTGCGTTTCTGAAAGAAAAATAATTAGATGTATAAACTGAGGTCAGTGAAAAAGGAAAGGTCAACAGTAAAGTTGACAAAGTGAAAGTGTTGAACTTTGACGATGCCTCTGGTTTAGACAGGGCTAACTACAAAGCAATTCTTGAGCTGTTGTTCGTTTTAGAACAATATAAGTCCAAAATCCTCAAATTTACTTTAAGAATATTTCAGACTAATTTTAAGGGGCATCAATATAATTTAAAACCAAATATTTGGAGGGATGGATCAGAAAATGGCTGGAATGATTTTTCATGAATGATTGATTAAACACATTTACTTTTATGTCTGACAATTAGGGAATACTTACTATGGTCTAAGAACAGTGGCACTAGAGATAAAAAAGATGTTTTCTGACCTAGAGATGCAGATAGCCTACATAGAAGATTGGTTTACTAAGTGGAATGCACAACACATTAGAAAAACGGTGTTAGCAACAAAGGAGGAGTTGTTGGGGTTTGCAAGGTCTTTATAAAAACATTAAAAATTCATTATTTATGCCAGAAACTTTAGCCATTATATGTTTTTAGTTATTAAACATGCTATTAAGATAGGAATTATTTTGTAAGAATACAAAATAATAAGTTCACAGTTAATAAATTATTTGCCTAAAGTCACAGAATTTGTAAATGCTCAATTATAAACTTGATCCACGTATGCCTGATTCTAAAACCCATTATTTCTTACTATACTACATATCATCCTTTCAAACTGTTTATAATCTAGTTATGCAATTATCTAATTTCTTATTTACCCCTCACCCTAACATGTAAGTTCAAGAATAAGATTCTGTCTCACTCATTGCTATACGTCAAGTGTCTAGATCAGTATATAACATATAGTTGGAATGTATTAACATTTGTTGAATGAATGTAATGTATTCATTAAAATTTATTTTGCTATCATCCTTATTCTTATTATAAGCTAATTCAAAGAGAGGTACACACACTCCAGTAAAGGCTGTGCAAAGCATTCATTAGGTTGAAAGAAAAAAAGATTTATGTGTATATTTCATTTATCTTCTTATATTTCTGTTTTAAATGCATATAAAATATTAGTACAGTAGTAATGTATTACTTTTTGAACCCTGAAGGCTAAGAAGGGTCGTCCCTCTTGGTTAACTGAACACAAATTAAAAAAACAAACAAACAAAAAACAAAGAAACATGACCTAGAGCCTTTTCTGCACAGGGGCCTCTCATGCAAACTGCTCTTCACAGAGAAGCCTCTAATGCCTGCCTGCACTGTGTTTCTGCCACCTGAACCAGTCCTTATAAAGGAGTTTCTGGAATCCTATTTAAACCAATAGGACTGAAGCTTTTCATAGTCAATCAGAACTGTGGGCCCTGACCAATCAGAGTGACTCTATTTTGACCAATGAGAGACCGGGGTGGGACTTCAGCTAAGAAAGCCTGGTCCCCTGTGGCTCAGGTATGCACTTCCCAGGGAAGTTTGCCTTTACCTGGCTAAGAATTAAACACTGAAGACATCTATAAACTGGTGCTGAGGAGTAGAGAGAGGCAGAGCATGATAGAGCATGGCAGGGCAGAGCAGGCCTTATCAGAGGGGACCATCCCAGAGCTGAGCTGCCTAGCTGAAGAGAGGTCTGTCCAGTGGTGGGATTCAAATAATTTAACAATAGATTCTCTGTTCTAATGACCATTTTAAGTATAAAAAAATACACCAAAAGGTAGTTTATTATTTTATGCATTTAATACTTAAATAAGAACAATAAAAGAGGTACACACAACTAGATTATAAGAGTTTTAAAATATGAATGAAAATATATTAAATAATATCCAACAAAAAACAATAAAACTGTTATTTAAAATATTTCCATATTGCTTCTTGATCGGTGTCCTCACTTGCAATTTTTTTCACTTATGGACAGAATGAACATGACTATGGGTGCTCAGAATATGCTATTACGCAAATGAACGTTCAAAAAGAGTAAGGAATGTAAATGTGTGATTTCCACATTGGACGGCTGCCCAGGTGCCCACCTGAGAGAGATCCCTGATGACAAGTGCCATTTTAACAACCGGTTCACTAAACTCAACAAAAAATTGGGGATCAATTCTGCCAAACTAGTGAGGACTGGCTGAATTTCACCACAGGGCCTGTCCCTGGGCAGACCCGCTTCCTGCCATGCTGTATTGCCATCAAGCTGTTTGCGCTCAATACAATTTCCTTCTTCACTGCACCCTAAATTAGGGATTCCTGTTGGATTTAAATTAGCACCCCATTGATTGACAACCTCTACATAATTTATATATTAATAAATATACATCTATTTGGGGTAAATGATTTAAACTTATTACTCATAGGTATATGTTATCAAAACGTTTGGAGAATAGTGATCCAAAAGGGAAAGTAGACATGTAAGTAAATATCTACCACTTAATAATCTATGCAATGTGACATATGGGTCAGTACAAATTAGATGCAGTAGAAAGAGTTCAGGAAGTTACCTTTTCTTGATTCAGTGGTGGTGATGGTGTGGGGGGGCATTTTTAGTAGAATAAGTAGCTAGAAAAAAATTTAGATGGAGTAATATTTTAAATCACAACCTATAAGATAGACTGGCATGCTGGGGATTTTTAGAAACAAATAACAACACTTGCAAAGGCTTAAAGATGAGAAAATCTTTGAAAATCCTACTGTAGAAGGATGAAGAGCAGTAGTTTAGGAGGCTAGAAGATAGGTATAGATGCCATGGTGAGGACTTTAGACTTGATTCTGAAGGTGATGGGAATAAAATAAAGTTCAGAGCAGCAAATGTTGAGTGATGAGTCAGGGAGTCAATCTTGAGTCTCTGGAATCACAGTAAAAGGAGTTTGTACTTATGCTTTAGGAAAAGAGGGGGCATTGAAGGATTTTAAGCTGAGAAACATGATAAATTTGCATTTTAGGTAAAAGGTCATTCTGGCAACCCAACGAAAGGTGGCTAATCAGGAGAAATGCGAAAAGCAAAACCAATAATGGGATTTCAGTTACTGATTAAAAAAAAAAAAAAAAGCTTCCACCTGACCAGGCAGTAGCACAGTATATAGAGCATCAGCCTGGGATGCTAAGGATCCAGGTTCAATCCTGAGGTCTCCAGTTTCAGAATGGGATTATAGACATGACCCCACGGTTGTTGGTTTGAGCCCAAAGGTTGCTGGCGTGAAGCCCAAGATCTGAGTTGAACCCAAGGTTGTTGGCTTTAACAAGGGGTCACTGACTTGACTGCAGCTCCCCCCCATCAAAACACACATGAAAAAGCAGTCATTGAAGAAATAAAGCGATGCAGCTACGAGTTGATGTTTCTCATCTCTCTCCCTGTCTGTCTGTCCCTGTCTCTCTCTCAATCTTTCTCCCCCTCTAAGATAACTTCAAAATGGCCTCGTAGAAAAGATGAATCAAATGTCTTCTCTTTACAATATTGCCTATTTTGTGTATACAACAAATATTTTCTCATAATTGCCCCCATGCCTCAATTCTTTCTTTTCTGTTCCCCATTAATTGGGGGGAAATGCTTGGTTTACCATTTTCTAAGTCACCTCCTCATGCACCCAAGTTGGTCTGACAGCTTTCCTTTATCCTCTTTGAAACTGATGTCCCCTTAAATTCTCTACTGTTCCATGACCAGCCTGTTCAATAACCCTGCCAGAAAACAATATTATCTCTATCTTAGTGTCTATAAACTCCTATGTACATCTATCATGCAACACAATAATGATGATGATATAAATATTTATCTGGCTGAATCAGGGAAGATAAGTCAGGCAGAAATCATGAAATTCTCAAAAGCCAGTTTGATATGCTGCCTCTGTTCTATCTTGGGTCACTGTCATGCAGAAAGGGCTGAATATATAATTAAAAAATTGCTATAATAATTCTAATTAGCAAGAAGTTGTGCAAGAAGGAATTAAATTTTTTTCATTGTGGTAAGTACTTTGGCCCTGTATGTGTATTAGATTCTGTGGAATGTGACTAACATACCTCAAGCATTTGGTTCGACAGACTCTCCGCAGGTTGTTTTGCTAGTTTGTGAATTCTGGAATTGGATATACAAGTCTTTGGTATCAAGGCTCTACAATGAGTCACACTGATACTTTAGAGTCTGCATGAGTCATATAACTTAGATTTAAAAAAAAAATCATCTTTCATTCTGCTAACCCCATCATCACTGCACTGTTGTAAATCCTACATTCTGCCGACTGCTATTAGGGAACCAACTAAACGGAAAGGACTCATTTAACTGACACAAAAGAGCTCTGAGAGTCTCCTTTCCCCAACCTCATTCTGCCTAAATTACCATATGATGAACATGCATTTATTTTTGTAATAATAATTAGCATTATTGCAGCTCATATTTTCCAAGAGCAGTAATATTTCATCCTGAAATCTCTAAGGCTCAGCAAGGTAGGTCAGTATTTTTTCCTTAGAACAAATTTGGAAACTGAGGCAGCATAGGGTTAAAATGGATATGACTTATTTTGACTCACAGTGCTGGGATTAAAGCCCAGGAGAAGAGACCCAATTCTGGGTTCAGACCAATGAGTAGTACTCTTTTCTCACATGAGTTTTGGGGTTTGTATTAATTTTAGCTTATAATAGTGTGACTGCTACCTAAGAGCAGTTTTCTATGGATCGGAGAAAGTTTTAAATCCATCATGTTAAGCAATATTCTGAAGTTATTTATACCTTTTAAGCTTTGTAATTTATCTTTAAATGCCCATAGACACTCAAAGCACATAAATCTAGGAACTGCTAACATGTACAACAATGTTTTTATTGCACAGTTTTGGACAAAAGAACTTTTTAAAATAGAGGAAATACAGTCACTTGGAAAGAAAAAAAAACTACAACAAAAAAATCTGCCCTTAAAACTTAGCAAAAATAAAGGATGACACAGACATCAAAATGCTCTATATAGTGGTACCTTGAAATACAAATTAATTTGTTCTGTAACCGAGCTCGTAAGTCAATCAGCTCGTATATCAAACTGCCGATACTGGACCCATGTGCCAACACTCCAACTAGCGGCAGCTTGCCGAATCACGACTCGTATCTCGGAATTTCACTTGGGTCTCAAACAAAAATACGAACCGAGTTGCAGCTCATATCTAAAAAAAAGAAAAATCGTCTGTTGGTCTGTTCGTATCTCAAGGTACCACTAATAGACCTGAAATACAATGGAAAATTCCTCTGTTATTCTCTAGTTTATTCAGAATGACCCTTACCAGACCTTCAATGTTCACACTTTTATCAACATATCAGAATTTTCTCATTTTAATCAGTGGCGTGTTTTATTTTTATGAAACCTTTCTATAATTATTGCTTTTAGGTCCAAATGGTCCTGATGTTTCTGTAAATACTGTTCAAGAAAACAGTAAACTTTTCTCCCTACAGCCACCTCTTCGTCTCTCCCAGGCAGGCGGGCCCTCATTTTTGTGAGATATCCAGGGTCAAAAGCACATTAGTTAAGACCATAGTCATTGGCATGCTTGGGTTCTGTGTAGTGAAGTATGAGGTTTCTTGTTGCTTTCGATTTCTTATCATTACTTATTTATTCATGGGCCAGAAGTACACTTTATTAATGTTGGGAAAGGGTTCTAGTGTAAGTTTTTTTGTTTGTTTGTTTTAGCTAGAGAGGGAGAGAGACGAGAAGCATTAACTCATAGTTGTGGCACCTTAGTTGTTTATTGATTGCTTTCTCATATGTGCCTTGAGCGAGGGTGGGGGGTGGAGGGAGCTCCTGATGAACCAGTGACCCTTTGCTCAAGCCACCAACCTTAGGCTCAAGTCAGTGACTTTGTGCTTCAAGCCAGCAATCTTTGGGTTCAAGACAGTGATGTCATGACTATGATTCCACACTCAAGTCAGCGACCCCATGCTTAAAACAGTGACCTCGCACTCAAGCCATCAACCCCATGTTCAAGCTAGTGAGCCCATACTGAAGGCAGCAACCTTGGGGATTTTGAACCTGGGTCATCAGTGTCCCAAGCCAATGCTCTATCCACTGCATCACCACCTGGTCGGGCAAGTCTAATTTTTTTTAAAGACTTATAACCAAGTAGTAAAAGTAGGTGCTGTGCACTTTGAATTTTTTTTTCTATTCCCAATTCTTCATTATATAATTATTTGAGACCTAAATTAGTGTTCACAGTCTATACCTACATTACACGAACCACAATATTTTAGTTATATCTGTTTCCCAGTTTGCAATGTCAGGGCAATTGAAAAAATATAAAGACTTAGGTAGGTAAGGATGTTCAGCTTGAATTCATTGGACATCTCTTGAATATCTAACATCCGATGCAGTGAGACAGAGACAGGATAAAACCTCTGAGCTCAATAAATTTACTTTTGGTTCAATATTCATTCAACAAATATGTATTAAGGAACTACTGTGTGACAGCCACAATTCTAGGCATAGGGAATAAAAATAATAAATAAAGCAGTGGTCCCCAACCTTTTTTGGGCCACGGACCGGTTTAATTCAGAAAATATTTTCACTGACAGGCCTTTAGGGTGGAACGGATAATAAATGTATCACGTGACTGAGACAAACTTCAAGAATGAGTCTTAAACGGGTGTAACAGAGGGAATCTGGTCATTTTTAAAAAATAAAACATCATTCAGACTTAAATATAAATAAAATGGAAATAATGTAAGTTATTTATTCTTTCTCTGCGGACTGGTACCAAATGGCCCACGGACCGGTACCAGTCTACAGCCCAGGGGTTGGGGACCACTGAAATAAAACACTGAAAAATACCTGCTCTCAGGAAGCTTACAGGCTAGCAGAGAGAGAGAGACAGTAAAGAAATAAGAATAATGGCCAGGTATTGGTGCTATGTAGAAAAATGAAGTATAAGTAAAAATAAAGAGGGTTCTGGAGTAATAGAAGTGTTTTGGGGAGGAAATTTAATCACTGACTATAGTGCTTTATGAGATTAAAGTTGGGAGTTGGAAAATAATGTAAAAGTCCTGGGCTTTTTGTACATAAATGTACAGAGATGAAGGCATAAGATTAATCTGAATGATCTCAAAGCAATTCAGAGTGGCAAAACTGTGACCATTGCCAGGGAGAGAGAGATCCCTACCCCTCTATCTTTCCAGAAACAAAGAGAGGTCTGCTCTTATCTCATCCCCTTCAGAGTGACAAGGGTGACGTGGAGGCCAGAGAAGAGGAGGTCTCATCTGAAGTATCCACAGTTTCTGAACACCCTCTTCCTTTCATGAGTGGAAGCTTGGGAAATGGAAGTGATCTATCCTAGTCCTGTGAATAAAAACATGTTTATAACTAAGCACAATACATATAGAATTTGCTGTGTTCCGTGATAGAAATGCAAAGATAACACATGGGAATGGAGACAAAACCAAGATTCATCTTTACTGGAAGTCTTCATGGAAGATTTGGCATCCTTATGAATGAGTGGTTGTAACCACCATCTTTATTTTGAAGGTGATAACTTTCTCCTTCCATCTGCCAGACATGCTTGCCCAACCACACGGCAAACAAGCGACTCTGTAGTGGTTTCTTAAATTGTATGTGTTGGAAACCATTCCAAAAATCTACTTTGGGGAACATACACCTTCTGTGATTCGAATTCTGCTGCAGAAAAATATACAGAAATGTGGTCTAAAGTTCCAAATCTGATGAGCTATATACATGGTCACAAAGCTCTGAATATTTTGACTAGTAATATCCCTAATCATTATTAGTCTAGATTTTTCTTTCAATTTGTGCAATAAGATCAAGGTCAGCTTTTGTGTCTAGAAGAAATTCAAAATCAAAGTTAGATTTACTGAAAATAAAAGTTATGTCAATAGAAACTAGATCTAGATTAGTCATGACAAGTACCATTTCTTGCATGCCAGTTGGTTTGCACACTTCATTGCTAAGCATCATAGAGCTCTGTAAATGAAATAATCTTTTCATTCCCATTGTAGAGAGATACTTTTCTTACAAAGGTGTTAAATGACTCACCCAAGACCACAGAGGACTTGGATTTGTCGCCCAATACCATACTACTTTTTTTTTCTTTTACAAGGAAAAGTTTCTTTAAGAAGTTACTGAGGTAGAAGTGAGCTGAGAAAGAAGTGAGACAGCTGGGCTGTATGGGCTCAGGAAATAGGATGTAGAGGCAAAAGAAGGGCCCTAGTGCTTAAAAGAAAGCCTGAGATGTATTTCTGGACAGTAAATGACTGAGCCAGAACTTAAATGAAAATTTCCATAAAACTAAGTTAACACTATAAGGAGAATTCATAGTTACCACAGGAGAATACTATTGAAAAGTGACAATCGTTTGATAATGTTGCAATTTAGGAAACTCAAGCCAATTGTTTGCCTTATTTAATAAACAAGTACTCTTAAAATAAACACAATAATACCAGTGAATTTATTTCAGAATACTCATGTTTATCCAACCACACAACAAGCTGTTTGCAGGCTCTTAATTTGCTTTTCATAATGACACTAAGTGTGCAACAGATAATATTTCAGGCATTATTGCAAGTATAAGAACTAAATGTTCATTTCAATAAACTGGCAGGTTGCACAGTTAGTGAACCACAGAGCCAGTGGTCGAATCCAGTTCTTTCCACATCCAGCTCAGCAGTTTTTCCTTCCAATACATTGTTCGGAGGGCCGTATATTTTTGATTCATCATTTGTTTCAATAGAACATCATCAACTGTCTTATTCATCCTAGTACAATAAACGTGATTCAAGGTACCTGCTACTACAGTGGTCTTCCTAAGCTTATTTTTTTATTGTCTCATATCTCAGGCTGAGTTGGTTACTATGGCAACAGACACTATAGAAATGCACAAGATAAATAATGGATTATGACTCTTCACAGGTGTCCAACTAGGATAGCTTTAATGAAAAGTCACTCTAAAATTGAAAGAGTAATTCTCATATAGCTGTTATGACCCACATGTTGAAATCGCTCATTTATAAATAGGCATACCTATCATGAAAAGCCTAGGTGAGTTCTGCTCAAGTTAGAAAACACTTCAGAAAAGTTACTTTAGCTTCGCACTTAGCAGAACAATTAAGGCAGTTTTCTTCTATTGTTTTTACAGTTGTCAAGCCTCAAAGTGGCCCAGACACCTAATAGCTTCATTGTTTTGCCTTATCCTTCTCAGCTGTCATTAGATGTGGCTTAACATTTGCACTATGACACACTCTTATGTATCTTGATGTACATATTATAAAGGACAAATGTTAAAAGGAGCCTTGGCAAATGAAAATACCTACAGATTAGGAAATCCAGGAATGTGAGAAGTCTGGAATTCATTTTGTCAACAGAACAGTTGAAGGAGCAGGGTGTACTTTGCCCAGGGATGGAATTTAGTGGTTCACATCAGTTTGGCAAAACCAATACCTAACTTTTTGTTGAGTTTGGCCAACCAGTTGTTAAAATGGCACTTGTCATCAGGGTTTTTTTTAAGGTGGGTGCCTGGGCAGCTGCCCAATGTGGGAATCACACATTGACATTTCTCACTCTTTTTTAATATTCGTCTACGCAACAGCGTATTCTCAGTACCGATAGTAATGTTCATTCCGTCCATAGGGGGAAAAAATTGAAAGCAAGGATGCCAACCAAGAAGCAATATGGAAATATCTTAAATAACAGTTTTATTGTTTTTTTCAGGTATTATTTAATATTTTTCATTAATAGTTTAAAACTCTTATAACATAATCCAGTTTTGTGTACCTCTTTGATTGTTCTTATTGAAGTATTTAATGCATGAAATAATAAACTATCTTTCGGTATATCGTTTCTTTATATTTAAAATGGTCATGAAGGCAGAGAACTGGTTGTTAATTATTTGAACCTCACCACTGGCTCTGCCCAGTGAAGGAAAGATGAAAGCACATGGAAGCTGCTTCGAGGGTTTGGAGACTCATCACGTAGAAAAGGAAGCTTATTCCTGAAGCTCTCCGGTGTGCAAAAAGAGGACCAAAGTGGAGGCGCGACCAACCATGAAACTGACATCTAGCCAATCTAGAAATGGCGGCCCTGTGAGTTTATGAGCTCCTAGAGAGGATTCCTGGAGGGTAAGATGCTTAGAAAGGAAAACTGCTTGGATCCCTTCAAAGTTATCTAATTCTTGCATAATAATTGTGACCATTTATTGAGCTCCCATATGTTTTACATAATTTGGCTCATGAAACTTTAGAAAGTAGATGTGATTATTATATAAACAAGGAAATGGAGAAACAACAAAATTAACTAGTTTGCCCAAAGACATATGTTAGATATAGTGGGTTTGGGATTCAAACCCAAATAATTTGTTGCTGCAGCCAAAGATGTTAACTACTATACATCAGTGTTGTACAAACTTAGTGACACATTGCTTCTGTGTGACACTAAATGTTTCCTAACAGCTTTTTCCAAAACCTCCTGCCTATTAGTACCTTCACCTTTACTAGTGATGTTATAGAAGTATGCTCAATGCTTAATATTCAACTAGATACTCAAAGTACAGATACTATCATGTATGTGTGTGTGTGTGTGTCTGTGTGTGTGTGTGCGTGCATGTATTGGGAAAACAGTCTGAGAAATAGGTATTAAAAATGACTTACCATGAGGTTGTGCTTCAGGCCTGTTTTCTACTTCTGTTCTCTATCAACACTTTCTACTGTGGTGATTCATCCTGCTTCATGGCTTCACAATGTTCTGCATGTTGATGACTCCTCAAATTTGGATCTCCAGCTCTGACAGCAGGAGAAGCTCTGACGTCCAGACACATCTCCACATCTGCCTGTTTATCATACATGTCCATCTGAGATGTCCTACATCACATTCTTTTCAAAAGCTTATCTATACTCTAGGTACATAGGTTTTGGGGTTGCTTTTTTTTACCAGAAATATATTTTTTCTGTTTCTTTAAATTGAGTTTTGCCTTTCTACATTATGCTGATGCACAATGAACACTATTTTACAAGTTAGATTTTCATTTTGCAACACACAGTAACTCAAACCATGTTATCTGAAAGCTGCGTTAAGTGCTAGTCATTTCAAATACTCTTTTCAACTTTGAAACTTAACCCATACCCTCTACAAAGTATCATGTTTGAGAGTAAGACTGGAAAATAAGAAAACATGGCAGGCTATCATTCTAGAACTATTTTGTTTTCATTTTGTAATAAAATAATTATCATTTGGGGACATATTAATCTCACTGAACAGCACAAACTTTGCAGTCAGACATATCTGGGTTTCATCTGTCATTTAATAACCGTGTAACTCTAAAAGAAGTTGCTTAACATCAGAGACTCATTTTCTGAATTGTAAATTGATCATAATCTTATAGGTTTTTATTGGAATGAAATAAAATAGTCTGATTATAGCACCTGTCAAATAGTAAGCTAGAAATAATTATCCATTTGCCCTCTCAGCTCCCACTAATGCTAATCACTCCAAAGAATGTTCTTCTGTTACAGACCCCAATTAAGGGAGTTGAATATGAAAGTGGAGGGTTAGACATAAGCTCTTGGTATTCTGGTTTAATGATATCTGTACTCTTAAACTCTTAGGTTTTTCTCTCCTTTTAGAGCTTTAAGACTTTTGTATGAAAGAAAAATATAGTTCTGCTGCTTTATATTCATACGTTGTGATTTATTTTGACTGTGATTAACCTATTAAATATTTGTTCTTTAAGCATGATTTTAAAGGTTTTGCTGTTTTCTTTCTTGTGATTTTATCAGGGCTTGAAAACAAGATCTTATTTTGGAGAAGATGTCAATTTTATATAGAAAGCAGTAAGAAAATAAGATATACAGAACAAAGTACTTCACAAGTAAATTTTGATATCTAAAATATTACATTTTCTGACTATCTGTCATGTTTACCTCATAATATTCAGAATATGACAAGTAGCTAAAAGTGAATCTTTATTCCTCCTAATCATGGGAAGTACTGAGCTGATAACTTTAGAAATGTAATGAGAAACCCAAACTCAGGAAAAAAAACCATGAAGCTCTCTAATGTCAGTTTAGTCTGGATTTTCAGAAAGAGAGAAAAGAGATTTGCAAGTTTGGCTTTTGCTCAAGTTACATTTAACATGTTCGTATGAGAACAAATGTGACAATTTTAAACAACCAAATGGTTACCTAGTTTACAGAGCAGAGAGGGAAAAAATAGAAAATAACACCTTCTGTAGAAGAAAAAGGACAAATGGCAATGATAGACATGTGACTGCATCAATACTGTTCCTTTTCCAATACGAAATGTCTTGGAAACTTGCAGCAAACATTAGAAACTCAACAGAATATGTTCTCTGATTTTCTTTCTATAGCTTATAAAAAAAGGACTAAAAGGCAATTCAGGCATCATGTATACCTTGACTTTCCCTTCTCTGTTCCTCAGCCAATTGGCTTTTCCATTGCCACTATCCCTCCGGCCATACCCTCCCTTTCTCTTCTTCTTAAAATATACAGATACCACTAATAAGACCATATTTTGCTATTAATATACTATAAGACAACACATTTAGACCAGCCTTTATTGTGTTTCACTAATTATAACCCCTGGAATATCTTAAGGAGAATCACCTGGAATATTTGTCCATTCTGAAGCTCCACCAAAGACTTTCTAAATCAGACACTTTGAGTATGAAGCTTTACAACCTAAAATTTAAATAAACTTTATTAGTGATCAAACCCAAGTTGGAGAACCACATTATCTAATGATAATTTATTTTATTTACAGTTAATGTGATGCAAATGACAAAAGTTTTCCTCTTCCAATGACAGTTTTAACCATAAGAAGAGTAGAAAGCTCTGGGCAAGATGCTAGAAGACAAGAGAACAACTCCTGGCTATACCACTTCCTGAACACATGATCTGGCTCTCAGTTTCCCCATCTATAAGAGAAGACCAAAAACCACCTGGCCAGGCTAACTCAGAGGTCTGATGAGAAATCAAATTAATGGGAAGTGATTTGTAAATTGTAAATATCTACACAAATTTAAAGTAAAATAAAATTATTTTTATTTTACCTAAGAACATCTTTTGAAGACTACTTCAAAGAGAATAGAGAGAGAGTTTAGTTAAAAAAAAAAAGAGTTATTAGCATGTAGTTTTTTCAAATGAATTAGAATTAGTTCCATTTAACAGAGTTACTGATTCATTCAAATTATATGTTCCGGATACAATGCTACCTGTTGGAAATACATTGAGAAAAATATTATTCTCTCACTAAACGGACACATGATTTTTAAAACAACAGTGAAACATATGATACACAAAGTTTAGTCTTGGGGGTCTAGGAATCAAATAGGAAAGAAGGCCAAAAAGATTTATGGATGTTTTCATGATGGAAATTATATTTTGGTTGTATCTCGAAGGATGTGTAAGTGTTCATTAGCTCTATAAGGGATAAAAAGATAAGAGTGTGGTGGTTATGGGGGGAGGGGGGAAAAGGAGAGGGAAAGGGGAGGGGGAGGGGCACAAAGAAAACTAGATAGAAGGTGACAGAGGACAATCTGACTTTGGGTGATGGGTATGCAACATAATTGAATGACAAGATAACCTGGACTTGTTATCTTTGAATATATGTATCCTGATTTATTGATGTCGCCCCATTAAAAAAATAAAATTATTTAAAAAAAAAAGATTTTGGAAAGAAGGGACAGTATAAGAAGAGGCATAAAGGTCTACAAGTGCAGGGAGTAGAAGCAACATATCCACAGAGAGATATCAGTAAGCACGAGATCCTGTTGAGGTGATTTAATTTCATGTGCCTAGTACCTGCACAGCATCTTATACCCTATGGTTGGGGCTGATCATCACAGACAGACAGCCTGAGAGTCAACATGCATATGAATGGGCCAATAGCAATAAAAACTTAGTTAGAACAAGCAATTTGACATAACACACACAGGGACATTCAAGGAGCACCCAGCCCAGATAATCAAGGACACTGCGCCACTGGACACCAACTACATAACAGCACCCTACCATGACTGAGAGTCATAGCAGATTTACCTAATACAATGGTCCCCAACCTTTTTTGGGCCACAGACTGGTTTAATGTCAGAAAATATTTTCACGGACCAGCCTTTAGGGTGAAATGGATAAATGTATTATGTGACCAAGACAAGCGTCAAGAGTGAGTCTTAGACGGATGTGACAGAGGGAATCTGGTCATTTTTAAAAAATAAAACATCGTTCAGACAAATATAAATAAAACGGAAATAATGTAAGTTATTTATTCTTTCTCTGCAGACCGGTACCAAATGGCCCACAAACCAGTACCGGTCTGTGGCACTGGGGTTGGGGACCACTGACCTAATATATAGAATTAACACAAAGATAAACATGCCCTTAATGAAAGAACAAGAGAGATCTCCAGAAAAAGAGCTAAATAAAATGGAGGCAAGGAAAAAAGAGAAATCATAAAATGAACTGGTCAGAAACAAAGAATGCAACATATGAAATGAATACACTAGAACAGTAGGCTGGATGAAGCAGATAATTGAATTAGTAATTTGAAACACAAGGTAAAAGAAAACACAATCAAAGCAGCAAAAATAAAAAAGAATTTTTTTAAAAAAACAAGGGTAGTTTAAGGATATTTGGGACAACATGAAGTATAACAACATTTGTATCATAGGAGTACCAAAAGGAGAAGACAGAGAACAAGGGATCAAGAATCTATCAGAAGACATAATGACTGAAAATTTCTCTAACCTACTGAAAGAAAGATACACAAGTCCAAGAAGCACAGACAGTCTCAAACAAGATAATTCCAAAGAAGCCCACACCAAGACACAGCATAAATAAATGACAAAGGATAAAAACAAAGAGAGAATCTTAAAAGTAGCAAAAGAAAAACAGTTACCTATAACGCAACTCTCATAAGACTGTCAGCTGATTTCTCAACAGAAACATTTTAGACCAGATGGGATCAACATGAAATATTCAAAGTAAGAAAAATCAAGGAACTTTAACCAAGACTACTTTACCCATGAATGTAAAAATTGGAAGAAAATAAAGAGCTTCCTAGACAAGAAAAAAACTGAAGAAAATTGTTACCATCAAACTGATATTACAAGAAATATTAAAAGATCTTTTTGAGAAAGGAGATGAAGAAAGAAAAAAAACCCAGAGGAACATAGTAAAAGAACAAAATGGCAATAATACATACATATCAGTTATCACTTTAAATGTAAATGACTTAAATGCTCCAATCAAATGACATAAGGTAGCTGAATGAATAAGAAAACAAGACATATATATGCTGTTTACAAGACACCCACCATAAAACAAAAGACACACACAGATTAAATGTAAAGGAATGGAAAAAGATATTTTATGTAAATGGAAAAGAAAATAAGAACTAGCCTAACAATCCTTACATCAGACAAAATAAGATTTCAAACAAAAACTATAATAAGGGATAATGGAAACTACATAATGATAAAGTTAGCAATGCAGCAAGACAATAAAACCTTATAAACATTTATGCATCCACTATAGGAGCAAATAAGTATATAAAGCAAATCTTGAAGAAACAAAGGGAGAGATTGACAGTAATACAGTCAAAGTAGTTTGTTAACACCCCATTGACATCAATGGATAGATATTCTAGACATAAAATCAATAAGAAAACAAGTCGCTTAAATGACAGATGAACTTAGTTGATATTTTCACAAATTTTCACCTCAAAGCAGAATATGTATTCTTTTCAAATGCACATAGAACATTTTCTAGAGTAAACCACATGCTAGCACACAAAACATGTGTCATTAAATTTCAAAAAGGCCCTGACTGTTTGGCTCAGTGGTAGAGTGTCGGCCTGGCGTGCGGGAGCCCCAGGTTCGATTCCCAGCCAGGGCACAGAGGAGAAGTGCCCATCTGCTTCTCCACCCCTCTTCTCTCCTTCCTCTCTGTCTCTCTCTTCCCCTTCTGCAGCCAAGGCTCCATTGAAGGAAGGTTGGCCCGGGCGCTGAGGATGGCTCCATTGCCCCTGCCTCAGGTGCTAGAATGGCCCTGGTTGTGACAGAGCAACACTCCAGATGGGTAGAGCGTCGCCCCCTGGTGGGTATGCCAGGTGGATCCCGGTCGGGTATATATGGGAGTCTGTCTGACTGCCTCCCGTTTCCAACTTCAGGAAAAAAAATTTAAAAAGGTGAAAATTATATCAAGCAACTTCTCTGACCATATTAATATGAAACTAGAACTCAATCACAAGAAAAAAAAGAAACACACAAAACATGAAGGCTAAATAACATTTTACTAAAAAACACAACTGTATTAATATTCAGATCAAGAACAAAATCTTTTGAAAATAAGTACCCAACAACTTAAATATCTATGGACACAGCAAAAGCAATCCTAAGAGGAAAATTTACACAATATAGGTCTACCTCAATAAATAAGAAAAATCTCAAATGAACAATCTAACTTTACACTTAAAGGAACTAGAAAAAGAAAACAACAAACAAAGCCCTAAAGGATTAGAAAAAAATTATAAAGATCAGAGCAGAAATAAAGAAAATAAAGTTTTAAAAAATACTAAAAATCACTAAAAATAAGAGCTGTTTTTTTGCAAAGATAAAAAAGATAGACAAATCTTTAACCAAACTTATCAAGAAAAAAAGAGAAGACCTAAGTAAATAAAATAATAAATTAAAGGAGAGAAGTAACAACTGACACCAAAGAAATACAAAGAATTGTAAGAAAATGTTAAAAACAACTATATGCCAACAAATTGGACAATCTGGAAAAAATAGATAAATTCCTAGAAACATAAAATCTTCCAAAACTGAATCAGGAGTATTCAAAAAATCTAAATTGACAGAGTATAACTAATAAAACTGAAGCAGTAATCCTAAAACTCCCAACAAATCAAAGTACTAGACTGGATATTTTATGGGAAAATTTTATCAAACATTCAAAAAAGAATTAATACCTATCCTTTTCAAAGCATTCTAAAAACTTCAAGAGGAGGGAACATTTCCAAACACATTTTATGAAGCCAACATTATTCTAATTCCAAAACCAGAAAAAGACACTATAAGACAAAAATTATAGGTCAACATCTCTAATTAACATAGATGCTAAAATCCTGAACAAAATATTAGTAAAACAAATCCAGCAATACATAAGACAGATATGACAACATTATCAAGTGGGATTTACTCTGGGGATGCAAAGTTAGTACATTATCCACAAATCAGTAAAAGTGATACACTACATAAACAAAATGAAGGATAAAAATCCCATGATTATATCAATAGATGCAGAAAAAAACATTTGATAAAATTCAACATGCCTGGCCAGGTGGTGGCGCAGTGGATAGAGTGTTGGACTGAGATGTGGAGGACCCAGGTTCGAGACCCTAAGGTCGCCAGCTTGAGTGTGGGCTCATCTGGTTTGAGCAAAGCTCACCAGTTGGACCTAAGGTTGCTGGCTCTAGCAAAGGGTTACTCAGTCTGCTGAAGGCTCACGGTCAAGGCACGTATGAGAAAGCAATCAATGAACAACTAAGGTGTCGCAATGAGAAACTGATGATTGATGCTTCTCATCTCTCTCCGTTCCTGTCTGGCCTTATCTATCCCTCTCTCTGACTCTCTCTCTCTGTCTCTGTAAAAAAAAAAAGCAAACAAAAAAAAACTTTTAAAAAATTTAACACCCATTTATGATAAATACTCTCAGCAAAGTGAGAGTAGAGGAGACGTAGCTTAACAAAGGCCATATAAAAAGAATTCACAGCCAATATCATATTCAATGAGCAAAAATTAAAAGTGTATTTCTTAAGATAGAGAAGAAAACAGGGTTGTCCCCTTTCATTACTTTTATTCAACACAGTACTGGAATTCCTAGCCAAAGCTATCAAACAAAAAGAAAAAAATAAAAGGCATCCAAATTAGAAAGGAAGAAGCGAAAGTGTCATTATTTACAGATGAGATGATGCTGTATATAGACAACCCTAAAGATTCCATCAAAAAACTACAAGAACTGATAAATAAATTCAGTAAAGTAGAAAGATACAAAGTAAATATCAAGAAATGGTTGCATTTTTTACCCTCCAAAAATGAACTATCAGAAAGTAAAACTATGCTGTGGTTGGTTGGCTCAGTGGACAGAGCATCAGCCCTATGTATGGAAGTCCTGGGTTCAATTTCAGCTCAGGGCACACACAAAAAGCAAGTATCTACTTTTTGCTCCTTCCCTCTCCCCATTCTCTCCCTCTTCCCTCCTGCAGCCAGCAGATCAATTGGTTGTAACATCAGCCCTGGGCATTGAGGATAGCTTGGCTTGTCCAAGCGCATCAGCCTAAGGCATTAAAAATAGCTCCATAGACTCTAGCATTGACTTCAGACAGAGGTTGCCAGGGGAATCCAGGTAGGGATGCATGAGGAAGTCAGTCTCACTATCTCTCCCCTCTTCTCACTTAAAAAAAAAAGAAAAAGAAAGAAGGAAAACTAAACTAAGAAAATAATCCCATTTACAATTGCACCAAAATAAAAATAAAATACATAGTAATAAATTTAACTAAGGATGTAAATGGCACTGAACAAAGAAATTAAAGAAAATTCAAATAAGTAGAAGCATATACCGAGCTCATGGATAAGAAGAATTAACATCATTTAAAAGACTGTACTACTCAAAGCAATCTATAGATTCAGCACAATTCCTACCAAGATACCAATGGTATATTTCACAGAACTAGAACAAACATTCAAAAATTTATATGGAACCACAAAAGAGCCCAAATAGCCTCAGCAGTCTTGAAATAGAAGAACAAAGTTGGAAGAATCACACTGCCTGATATCAAACTACACTACAAGGCCATAGTAACCAAAACAGATTAGTCCTGGCATAAAAACAGATATAAGTCAATGGAACAGAATAGAGAGCCCAGAAATCAACTCACACTTTTATAGTCAATTAATATTTGACAAAGGTGGGAAGAACATACAATGGGGTAAGACAGTCTATTCAGTAAATGATATTGGGAAAATTGGACACATATGTGCAGAAAAATGAAACTAGACCACCTTTTTTCATTATATACAAGGTAAACTCAAAATGGATTAAAGACTTAAATTTTAGCCTCAAACACATAAAATCTTAGAAGAAAACACAGGCAGTAAACTATCGGACATTTTTCCTAGCAATACTTTTCCTGCTATGTTACCTTGGGCAAGGGAAACAAAAGAAAAAATAAACAAATGGGACTACATCAAACTAAAAAGTTTTTTCATATCAAATAAAGCCTTCAACAAAATGAAAAGACAATCTACTGAATGAGGAACATTTTCACCAATGATACATCTGATAAGAGATTAATATACAAAATATATAAAGAGCTTATAAAAATCAACAGCAAAAAAAACAAATAGTCCAATTAAAAAATGGGCAAAGGGCCTAAATAAACACTTTTCTAAAGAGGACTTGCAGGTGAGTAATAGACATATGAAAAGATGCTCGATGTCACTAATCATCAGAGAAATGCAATTAAAACTATAAGGAGACATCACCTCACACCTGTCAGAATGGCTATCATCAATGCATCAACAAACAAGCATTGCAGAGGATGTGGAGAAAAGGGAACCCTTCTGTACTGTGTTTTGTGAATGCAGATTGGTGCAGCTACTGTGTAAAGCATTAAATAGTTACCTCAAAAAATTAAATATAGAACTGCCTTATGTCCCAGTGATTCCACTCCTGAGAATATATCTGAAGAAACCCGAAATACTAATTTGAAAGAATATATGCACCCTTATGTTCATTGAAGCATTATTTACAATAGCAAAGATCTGGAAACAGCCCAAGTAGATGAGTGGATTAAAAAGCTATGGTACATTACACCAGGGGTCTCCAAACTGCGGCCCCCTGAGGCCATTTATCCGGCTCCGCTGCACTTCCAGAAGGGGCACCTCTTTCATTGGTGGTCAGTGAGTATTGGAGTACTGTATGTGGCTACGCCGCAAAGTGCGGCGTCGCTCACGTAGAGTACTACTTCCGGTGATGCGGGACACATGCATCACGGCTCTGGAAGTGTGTCATATCACTTGTTACGGCTAGCAGTGACAAATATGGAACCAGACATTGACCATCTCATTAGCCAAAAGCAGGCCCATAGTTCCCATTAAAATACTGGTCAGTTTGTTGATTTAAATTTACTTGTTCTTTATTTTAAATTTATTTATTTATTTATTTATTTATTTTTTAAATAATTTTATTTTTTTTAATGGGGTGACATCAATAAATCAGGATACATATATTCAAAGATAACAAGACCAGGGTATCTTGTCGTTCAATTATGATGCATACCCGTCACCCAAAGTCAGATTGTCCTCTGTCACCTTCTATCTTGTTTTCTTTGTGCCCCTCCCCCTCCCCCTTTCCCTCTCCCATTCCCCCCTCCCCCCCGTAACCACCACACTCTTATCAATGTCTCTTAGTTTCACTTTTATGTCCCACCTACGTATGGAATAATGCAGTTCCTGGTTTTTTCTGATTTACTTATTTCGCTTCGTATCATGTTATCTAGATCCCACCATTTTGCTGTAAATGTTCCGATGTCATCATTTCTTATGGCTGAGTAGTATTCCATAGTGTATATGTGCCACATCTTCTTTATCCAGTCATCTATTGATGGGCTTTTTGGTTGTTTCCATGTCCTGGCCACTGTGAACAATGCTGCAATAAACATGGGGCTGCATGTGTCTTTACGTATCAATGTTTCTGAGTTTTTGGGGTATATACCCAGTAGAGGGATTGCTGGGTCATAAGGTAGTTCTATTTTCAGTTTTTTGAGGAACCACCATACTTTCTTCCATAATGGTTGTACTACTTTACATTCCCACCAACAGTGGATGAGGGTTCCTTTTTCTCCACAGCCTCTCCAACATTTGCTATTACCTGTCTTGCTAATAATAGCTAATCGAACAGGTGTGAGGTGGTATCTCATTGCTGTTTTGATTTGCATTTCTCTAATAGCTAAAGAAGATGAGCATCTTTTCATATATCTGTTGGCCATTTGTATTTCTTCCTGGGAGAAGTGTCTGTTCATATCCTCTTCCCATTTTTTTATGGGATTGTTTGTTTGTTTGTTGTTGAGTTTTATGAGTTCTTTGTATATTTTGGATATTAGGCCCTTATCTGAGCTGTTGTTTGAAAATATCATTTCCCATTTAGTTGGCTTTCTGTTTAATTTGTTATCAGTTTCTCTTGCTGAGCAAAACCTTCTTAGTCTGATGTAGTCCCATTCATTAATTTTTGCCTTCACTTCTCTTGCCATTGGAGTCAAATTCATAAAATGCTCTTTAAAACCCAGGTCCATGAGTTGAGTACCTATGTCTTCTTCTATGTACTTAATTGTTTCAGGTCTTATGTTTAGATCTTTGATCCATTTTGAGTTAATTTTAGTACAGGGCGACAAACTGTAGTCCAGTTTCATTCTTTTGCATGTGGCTTTCCAGTTTTCCCAGCACCATTTATTGAAGAGGCTTTCTTTTCTCCATTGTGTGTTGTTGGCCCCTTTATCAAAAATTATTTGACTATATATATGTGGTTTTATTTCTGGACTTTCTATTCTGTTCCATTGGTCTGAGTGTCTATTTTTCTGCCAATACCATGCTGTTTTGATTGTCGTGGCCCTATAATAGAGTTTGAAGTCAGGTATTGTAATGCCCCCAGCTTCATTCTTTTTCTTTAGGATTCCTTTGGCTATTCGGGGTTTTTTATAGTTCCATATAAATCTGATGATTTTTTGCTCTATTTCTTTAAAAAACGTCATTGGAAGTTTGATGGGAATTGCATTGAATTTGTATATTGCTTTGGGTAATATAGCCATCTTGATTATATTTATTCTTCCTAGCCAAGAACAAGGTATATTCTTCCATCTCATTATATCTTTTTCAATTTCCCTTAACAATGGTTTATAGTTTTCATTATATAAGTCCTTTACATTCTTTGTTATGTTTATTCCTAAGTATTTTAATTTTTGTTGCAATCGTGAAGGGGATTATTCTTTTGAGTTCCTTCTCAGTTGTTTCATTGTTGGCATGTAGAAAGGCTATTGACTTCTGAATGTTAATTTTGTATCCTGCGACCTTACTGTATTGGCTTATTGTTTCTAGTAGTCTTTTTGTGGATTCTTTGGGGTTTTCGATGTATAGGATCATATCATCTGCAAAAAGTGATACCTTTACTTCTTCTTTTCCGATATGGATGCCTTTTATTTCTTTGTCTTGTCTGATTGCTCTGGCTAGAACCTCTAGTACCACATTAAATAAGAGTGGAGAGAGTGGACAACCCTGTCTTGTTCCTGATTTAAGGGGGAAAGCCTTCAGTTTAGTGCCATTTAATATGATGTTAGCTGATGGTTTATCATATATGGCCTTTATCATGTTGAGATATTTTCCTTCTATACCCATTTTGTTGAGAGTCTTAAACATAAAATTGTGTTGTATTTTATCAAAAGCCTTTTCTGCATCTATTGATAAGATCATGTGGTTTTTGTTCTTTGTTTTGTTGATATGGTGTATTACGTTAACCGTTTTACGTATGTTGAACCATCCTTGAGATTCTGGGATGAATCCCACTTGATCATGATGTATTATTTTTTTAATATGTTGTTGTATTCGATTTGCTAGTATTTTGTTTAGTATTTTAGCATCTGTATTCATTAGAGATATAGGTCTGTAGTTTTCTTTTTTTGTGCCATCCTTGCCAGGTTTTGGTATGAGGGTTATGTTGGCCTCATAAAATGTGTTTGGAAGTATTGCTTCTTCTTCAATTTTTTGGAAGACTTTGAGTAGAATAGGAACCAAGTCTTCTTTGAATGTTTGATAAAATTCGCTGGTATAGCCGTCAGGGCCTGGACTTTTATTTTTGGGGAGGTTTTTAATGGTTTTTTCTATTTCTTCTCTACTGATAGGTCTGTTTAGGCTTTCTGCTTCTTCTTGACTCAGTCTAGGAAGTTTGTATTGTTCTAGGAATTTATCCATTTCTTCTAGGTTGTTAAATTTAGTGGCATAAAGTTTTTCATGGTATTCTACAATAATTCTTTGTATATCTACGGTGTCCGTGGTGATTTCTCCTCTTTCATTTTGGATTTTGTTTATATGAGTTCTTTCTCTTTTTTCCTTGGTAAGTCTTGCCAAGGGTTTGTCAATTTTATTGATCTTTTCAAAGAACCAGCTCCTTGTTCTATTAATTTTTTCTATAGTTTTTCTGTTCTCTAATTCATTTATTTCTGCTCTGATTTTTATTATCTCCTTTCTTCGGCTGCTTTTGGGTTGTCTTTGTTCTTCTTTTTCTAGTTCCTTAAGGTGGGAAGTTAAGTGGTTCACTTGGGCTCTCTCTTGTTTGTTCATATATGCCTGAAGTGATATGAACTTCCCTCTTATCACTGCTTTTGCTGCATCCCATAGATTCTGATATGTCGTATTGTCATTTTCATTAGTCTGTATAAATCTTTTGATCTCTGCACTTATTTCTTCTTTGACCCATTCATTTTTTAAAAGTATGTTGTTTAGTTTCCACATTTTTGTGGAATTTTTTTCCTCTTTTTTGCAGTTGAATTCTAGTTTCAAGGCTTTATGATCAGAAAATATGCTTGGTACAACTTCAATTTTTCTGAATTTGCTGATGTTGTTTTTGTGGCCCAACATATGGTCAATTCTTGAGAATGATCTATGTACACTGGAGAAAAATGTATACTCAGTCACTTTGGGATGAAATGTCCTGTAGATGTCTATCATATCCAGGTGCTCTAGTGTTTTGTTTAAGGCCACTATGTCTTTGTTGATTCTCTGTTTGGATGACCGATCTAGAGCCGTCAGCGGTGTATTGAGGTCTCCAAGTATGATTGTATTTTTGTCAGTTTTTGTTTTAAGGTCAATAAGTAGCTGTCTTATATATTTTGGTGCTCCTTGGTTTGGTGCATATATATTAAGAATTGTTATGTCTTCTTGATTCAGTGTCCCCTTAGCCATTATGAAATGGCCATTTTTATCTCTGAGTACTTTTCCTGTCTTGTAGTCAGCATTATCCGATATGAGTATTGCTACACCTGCTTTTTTTTGGATGTTATTTGCTTGGAGTATTGTTTTCCAGCCTTTCACTTTGAATTTGTTTTTATCCTTGTTACTTAGATGAGTTTCCTGTAGGCAGCATACAGTTAGATTTTCTTTTTTAATCCATTCTGCTACTCTGTGCCTTTTTATTGGTGAGTTTAATCCGTTTACATTTAGTATAATTATTGATACTTGTGAGTTCCCTATTGCCATTTTATATCTTGCTTTCTGTTAGTTTTGTGTCTTGTTTGATCCTTCTCTTTCGTTTTTCTATCTTTTGTTTTTATTTGGTTGTATTCCATACATCTTTCCTCTGTTGCTATCTTTTTTATCTCTTGTGCTTCTGTGGTGGTTTTTTCAATGGTGGTTACCTTTGAGTAATGAAAAGGGTCCCTACCCTGTTCATTGTAGTGAACTATTTTGTGAGTACTTTTGCACTCCATCGTCCTTTGCTACTGTTAATCTCCATCTTCTCCCCCTCTTTCTTTTTGTTGTTGTCACAGTTTAAATTTGGTTTTATTGTGTTCTTCTTGGAGCTTTTACTTGTGGCTCTGTTTTTTTTTTTTGTTCTTTGTATCTGATTGGAGAACCCCCTTTAGTAATTCCTGGAGTGGGGGTTTTCTGATGATAAATTCCCTCATCTTTTCTGTATCTGTGAATGTTTTTATTTCTCCTTCATATTTGAAGGATAGCTTTGATGGGTATAGTATTCGTGGCTGAAAGTTTCTCTCTTTCAGGACTTTAAATATTGGGGTCCACTCTCTTCTAGCTTGTAGAGTTTCTGCTGAGAAATCTGATGATAATCTAATGGACCTTCCTTTATATGTTGTATTCTTCTTTTCCCTGGATGCCTTGAGAATTTTTTCTTTGCTGTTGGTTTGTGTCAATTTCATTATGATATGCCTTGGAGTAGGTTTGTTGGGGTTAAGAAAACTCGGTGTTCTGTTTGCTTCTTGAATTTGAGGCTTTAGTTCTTTCCACAGGCTTGGGAAGTTCTCATCTATTATTTGTTTGAGTATGTTCTCCATTCCATTTTCTCTCTCTTCTCCCTCTGATATACCTATTATTCTTATGTTATTCTTTTTGATTGAGTCAGATAATTCTTGTAGGGCTATCTCATTTTTTTTAATTTTTGAGTCTCTTTCTTCTTCTCTCTGTTGTGCCTCAAGTTGCTTGTCTTCTATTTCACTAATCCTCTCTTCTATCTGACCTGTTCTATTAGCTAAGCTTGTTACTTCGTTTTTCAGCTCGTGAATTGAGTTTTTCATCTCTGTTTGATTTGTTTTTATAGTTTCAATTTCCTTGGACATATATTCTTTGTGTTCATTGAGTTGTTTTCTGAGCTCCCTAAATTGCCTTTCTGTGTTTTCTTGTATATCTCGGAGGATTTTTAGGATTTCTATCTTGAATTCTCTGTCATTTAGCTCCAAGGTTTCCAATTTATTAAATTTTTTCTCCATAGATTTTTCCTCATCTAGCTGTGTTACCTCTCTTTCTTTTGTATCCATGATATTCGATTTTCTCTTCCTTAATGGCATCTGAGGGTGGTTTTGTTGATAGTATTAATGAGATTTAATAAAGAATAAAAAGTTAAAAAAAATAAAAAATCAAAAAGAGTTTTTTGATTTTTTTTAAAAAAAATTAATAATGAAATAAAGAAAAATAAAATAATAATTTTTAAAAAAAGGAAATTATTCCCCCCCCTCCTTTTTTCCTCTCCTCTCCCCTTTTTCTTGAGAAAATCTTGTGGTGAACTGTGAATTATAAAAAACAATGCCTGTGATGGAGGTCCTGAATTGGGGAAAAGTAATAAAGGGGCAAGAAAAAAAAAAGAAAAAAAAAAGGGGGGGGGCGGTATGGACCCACAAAAAGCAAATAAGGAAAAAATTTGGGTCAAGAATAAAATGATTTGCTTTTAGGTGTTGGTTGTCTAAGAGTTATGATGAGAGGAATAAGAGAACAGAAAAATGGGGGGACAAATTAAAAAAATACTATTGTATTTAGTGGAACAAGAACTAGATAAAATGGAGAGCCAGGGATGGGAGCACTGCTAGTGAGTTAAAAAGGTGAAGTAAAAAACCCCCAAAATGCCACAAACATAAGTTTGAGTCCTAGATAAGATAATTTGTTTGTTATTGAGGTTTGAATGAGAGGAGATGTAAAGGAGAAAGGAAGAAACTAATATAGAGGGAGAAAAGAAAGAGAGAGAGAGAAAAAAAGAGGTAACCAGTAAAAGAAGAAAAAAGAAAGGAGAGAGAGAGAGTTAAGGGTTTTGGAGTGCAACCCTCATAGAGAGAAAGGAAGAGGAGAAAAAAGATAATGGGAGATGTAACACTTATGGGTAGTGTAGTTCAAGGAGAGGAGAGAGTAAGACCGGCAGAGAGTTAATCGGCCAAATTGGAGGAGGAAAAAAAGTATCAAGAATGAAGATAAGAGAAACAAACGAACAAATATAATAAAATGGGATAGGTTATAAAGTCTGCAGATTATTCTTGATTTTGAGAGGTTATCTTCTTGTTTTTTCTTTTCTCTCCCTCTTCCTGGTCGGTGACTCCGTACCCCAGGTTCTGCCCCTTTGGCACGCTCAGGTAGAGGTTTGCAGTTGATAAGTCTCTATGGCAATGTCATGTATTGTGCTTTAGTCTCGTTGGGAGTCAAGGCTCATTAGCTTTCATAGGCTCCGACAGTGAGAGAGTCCGTGTTCCTGGAGCCTTTCTCCTAGTCTTTCCTTCTTCAATTAGTAGCCTGATAATCCAGCTATGGGGTTGCTGCTGCCTCTGCCTGGATAGTAAGAGGTTCAAAGAGCTGGCAACTCCCCACTCTATTTCCACTCAGCACAGGGCTCTGGGTAAGGCTCAGTCAGTCAGAGCTGCTAGCATAATCAGGCGGGCTTTCCACCCACTCAAAGACCTCTGGCTCTGCCACTCTGTCTGGTAACACAGGCGGGCACCCACTTCCGGGGTGCTTGGAGGAAACTCTCATTCATTATCTGCGCGTGCAGACCAGGATATCCGGCCAGTAGTCTCACGCTCTGAGTGAAACCCCCAACCGCATGGAAATTTGCAGCGCTGGAATTCGCTCTCGCTCCTTCCCCGTGCGCAGCTTTTGCCGGGCGCTGGGGTGGCCCGAGATTCCGCTTTGGCCCACACAAAGGCCCCTGACTCTGCCCCTCTGTGCGATAACACGGGCGCGCCCTGCCGAGGCACTCTGAGGAATCGCTCACTACCTATCTGCGCGTGCACACCAGGATATGAGGCCGGCCGCGTTTCCCTGAGTGAAACCCTCACCAGCACGGAAAATTTCCACCGTTGGAATTAGTTCTCGCTCCCTCCCGTGCGCGGCTTTCCCAGGGCGCTGGGGCTGCCCAGAGATTCTGCTTTCGGCCCACAGAAAGGCCTCTGACCCTGCCTCTCTGTGGGGCAACACGGACACCCACTTCTGGGGCTTAGGAAGAGATCTCTCGCCCACTAACTGCGCACCGACCAGGAGACCGGGTAAAATGGCTGCCCCGCTTGTCTTTCTTTGTTTGGGTTTGGCGCAAGTGTTAGCTTGTATTGCCCGGCTTGCCACAGGAACAGTTTTTCCTCCACTAGGATCTCCGTGCCACAGCCTGGTTCGGCCTTTTGTGCGCGGCCTGGATGTATTCACCCTCTTTGCCCGCCTCATTTTCTATATTCACAGTTACCAGAGAAAGCCGCCCTGTTTAGGTTAGTGAGGAAGGCGGAGCATTTCTTACTCCCTATTTCCTTCAGGGTTTGGTTATATATTTAGCCAATTTTTCACTCGACCATACCTTCGGGTGTATTGTGAAGCATCTGGAGGCTCCAAGTATAGGTTTTTCTGTTTCTGGTTGAAGATCTTGTTGAGTTTTGGGGGAGATTTATCGGTATCGCTTCCTACTCCGCCATTACTCTGACGTCATCTCAATTTATTTATTTTTAAATTATTTTATTTTATTTATTCATTTTAGAGAGGAGAGAGAGAGAGAGAGAGTGAGAGAGAGAGAGAGACAGGGAGGAGGAGCTGGAAGCATCAACTCCCATATGTGCCTTGACCAGGCAAGCCCAGGGTTTCCAACCGGCGACCTCAGCATTTCCACGTCGACGCTTTACCCACTGTGCCACCACAAGTCAGGCTTGTTCTTTATTTTAAATATTGTATTTGTTCCCGTTTTGTTTTTTTACTTTAAAATAAGATATGTGCAGTGTGCATAGGGATTTGTTCCTAGTTTTTTTTATAGTCTGGTCCTCCAACGGTCTGAGGGACAGTTATCTGGCCCCCCATGTAAAAAGTTTGGAGACCCCTGCATTACACAATAGAGTACTACTTAGCCAGGGGAAAAAAATAGAAATCTTACCTTTTGCAACAGCATGGATGAACCTGGAGTGTATCAGGCTAAGTGAAATAAGACAGTCAGAGAAAGACAAGTACTATATGATCTCATTTATTTGTGAAATATAATGAACAAAATAAACTAATAAACAAAATAGAAACAGACTCATAGATACAGAGAATAGACTGTTACAGGGGAGGGAATTGGCAGGCTAGGTGGAAAAGTTGAGGGGATTAAGCAAAAGCAAACCAATAGACACAGATGACAGTATGGGGATTACCAGAGGAAAGTGGTTTTGGGAGACATAGAAGAGGGTAAAGGGGGATAAACGGTGATGGAAGGAGGCTTGCCTTTGGATGGTGAACACAGTACAATATACAGATGATATATTACAGAATTGTATGCTTGATACCTATATAATTTTATGAACCAATATCACCCTAAGAGATTCAATAAAAAAATAAAGACCAGACAATTTGAAATAAAACTATTAGAAACACTGAACGCCAAAAATCTGCTCAAAGGCTTAATATCATCAAATTGTCAGCCAACTACCAGCAGGTAATCTGACTCGATATATATGAATGGGTCCCTGTGAAATACCTGTTTTAGTTTTCTAATTTGGCCAACACACTTACTAAACTGCTGTGATGTTCTGCACACCATGATTGACACTGCGGGTGCAGTAATAGATAAAGCAATAACTGTACCTGCCATCACTGTTTTTATTAAATCCATGAACATAATCAATGCATACTTGTTTCAATAACTTTTTAGCTTAGAAAGCGTACGCTGGTGTTTAGGGGCACAAATTTGGCAGAGATGAACTTTAGTTTCATCTCCATGAATTTCTAGCTCTGTGATCTTAGCCAAGTATATTGTTTGTTCTAAGACTAAATTTCTGCATTTTATATCTGAGTACTTCCTTTATGTAGTTTTTGTGAAGATTAAATGAGGCAATTCCTGAGAAGCTCTTAATATTATATTAGCGTGTGTGCAGTAAGCATTCAGTAAATTTTAGCTGTTGATTTTTGGATGTGGGTCTTTATGTTAAGATCTTAACCAGACATCTCTTTTTGGATGGTAAAGCGGGATAGATAACATGAATAATTATTTTGGGCAAAACAGCTGAAAATGATAGAAAAATCCATTTAATAAAGTACTTTTATTTGTGTGTCATTGTTGGTAGAAAAGGAAGAGAGAAAAATCCTTGTAAGCCAAAAATGAACGTAAGGCAAAAATCTCACTAGAAAAGCTAGTTTTCATGCTGAACTCATTTGTACATCCTGGTTACCTTATGCATCAGTGTTTGAGAGCACTTGGTTCAGAGGCTTGGATACACAGCCTAATACCCATCAATGGAGAAAGATTTGCAGGAAACCCTGCAAAAAAGCTTAGACATCATTGTAAGGGTTTAAGACGCTCTTTGTAAGAGTGAGCTGAAAAATAAAACCTACCCCACAAAAAGGACAGAAAGGAAACTTGTCTATCTTCATCTTACTATATAGAGTAGAATAGAAAACAAAAAGTCTTCCTTTAGGATTTTTAAACAAAAGCTGGACCTTGAGGAATATTGGAGTCTAAATTCATACTATCCATGTGGTCTGAAAAATCTCCCAGTGAGAATTATTTTATAATAGTTGCAGTTGGATGTACTCCAGGAACTTGGCAAAATCAAGTTCAAATCCTCTCTGGAGAAACACATCATAAACAATAAACATAGACCTCCAAAGTTTTCTACAGATGAAACTCCAAGGAGTATGCACTTATAGTAAAAACACAGAATGCATGGAAGGATACTGTTTGGGTTGAATTGTGCCCCACTCAAATTCATTTGTTGAAGTCCTAACTCTCAATTCTTCAGTATGTGACTTTATTTGGAAACAGGGTTTCTGCAGATGTAACCAGCTAACAAGAGGTCATACTGGAGTAGAGTGGGCCCTTAATCCAATATGACTGGGGTCATTCTAAATTAAAAAAAAAAACAAAACAAAAAAAAAACTTCATGTGAAGATCGCGGGACAATGTTGAGACACAGGGACAATGCCATCTACAAGGTATGCCAAACTTTGCCAGCAAACCACCAGATTCTAAGAGGGAGGCATGAAACAAATTTTCTCTCATGGTTCTCAGAAGAAACCAACCTTGCGGACACCTTGATTTCTGACTTCTAGCCTCCAAACTGTAGGTAATATGTTACTGTTGTTAAAGCCACCAAGTTTGTCATACTTTGGTACAGCAATCCTAGCACACTAGTACAAAGACAAAACATTTCTAAAGTCAACATATTTTCCCACTGCAAATATTTACTGCTAGGTTCAGAGGTCTTCAATGGTGTTACACTCCTGGTATCTTTCTGCCCCTGTACTGATTCTCAACTAGGGAGGTAGGTTAATGGAAGAAGTTCTCTGATTGGAATATTTGGGGAAAACACCAAGGCATGCTTAGCTCAGCAACCCCCTCTTCCTTGTGGGAGTGACTTCCCTTCAGAAACAGGTATTTTTTCCTGTTCATGCAAAGGCCTATCTTTCTGACACATGAGTTCTTTTCAAGTTCATTATGTCCTGACATTGGCCTGGTGATTGTGTCTAATTTTGAAAGTCAAGATTAACCAGATTAACAACATTAACAGAACTAAATTCATGCTTATCAGCAATAAAGATAATGTGTGATTATTTTTTGGTTTTGGCTACTCACTTATTTTATTTATCAATCTTTTTAGCAAAAACAACATACAGCAGAATACAACTGAATCTAGATGACAGTTGTTAGAGTTATTAAATGTAAGTTATAAAATACTTAAAATGATTATTTTTGGAAAGGGATATGAAACTGAGAACATGACAAAGAAATAGACCATCAACATGGATGTTTTCAGAAGAACAAAAATTGAGACACTTTACCAGCAACAGAACTTCATCAGAGGCAATTTGGAAGGTTGTATTTCAGGCCAAAGAGAAATCTTCCCAGAAAGAGGTGGTGAGATGCTTGCGGGTATGGTGAGTCAAGAAATCGGTAAATTTATGTACATATCAAAACAGACATTAATATCATATACAAGGTGAGGCAAAAGTAGGTTTACCATTGTTCATGTGGAAAATAATACAATACTTAATAAATAAAAATATAAGAATAAACTCTGTTCCACATACTCACAACTATAAACTTGCTTTTTCTCCCCTTGTATATGCCATTGTTTTAAAAATCTACCTTTAGGTTCTAATTAAAATTCAAAAGGAGCGTGTGTGTGTGTGTGTGTGTGTGTGTGTGTGTGTAATTTGAGAATTTGATTTTAAGATTTCATGATGTTTAATTTTACGTGTCAACTTGGTGGAGCCATAGGGTGTCCAGATATTTGGTTAAATATTATATCTGTGTGTGTCTATGACTGTGTTGCTGGAAAAAATTAATATAAAATTGGTAGACTGAGTAAAGTAAATTTACTCCCAATTTTGGAGGGTATCATTCAGTCCCTTGATGGTCTGTCTCAATAAAACAAAAGGATGAAAGACAGAATTCTCAATCTCTGCATTATGGGTTCAGCCAACACATCAGATTTCTCCTGCCCTGAGATTAACACCATTGGTTTTCATGGTTCTCAGGGCTTCAGACTCAAATTGGAATTACTATACAAGCTTTCCTGGGTCCCCAGCTTGTGGATAAAAGACTGTGGGACTTCTAAGCCTTCCTAATGATGTGAGCCAATTCTTTTTTTTTTTTTTTTTGTATTTTTCTGAAGCTGGAAACGGGGAGAGACAGTCAGACAGACTCCCTCATGCGCCCGACCGGGATCCATCCAGCACGCCCACCAGGGGGAGATGCTCTGCCCCTCCGGAGCGTCACTCTGTTGCGACCAGAGCCACTCCAGCACCTGGGGCAGAGGCCAAGGAGCCATCCCCAGCGCCAGGGCCATCTTTGCTCCAATGGAGCCTCGCTGCGGGAGGGGAAGAGAGAGACAGAGAGGAAGGAGAGGGGGAGGGGTGGAGAAGCAGATGGGTGCCTCTCCTGTGTGCCCTGGCCGGGAATCGAACCCGGGACCTCTGCACGCCAGGCCGACGCTCTACCACTGAGCCAACTGGCCAGGGCCATGATGTGAGCCAATTCTTAATAATAAATTTCCTTGGATATAAATTTGAATATCTATCTCTATCTAAGTATCTATCTATCTATGTATCTATCTATCTACCTATGTATTTATCTATGTATCCATCTATCTATGTATCCATCAAACCATCCATCCATCCATCATCTTTCTATTATCTATCATTTATCTAGCTATATATTATCGGTTCTATGTCTCTGCATCTCCAAAGAACATTGACTAATACAGGTTTATATAGAAGAAAAAAGTGCAACCAGAGCCAAAAAATTCAAGATTAAAGAACAAGGGGTGGTAGAAGTCTTGTACAAACAGATAGAATGATTATAATAAGGCAATTATCAATAAGAGAGCACAGTACTTGTTTAAGAATAGACAAATAGTCCTACAAAATTGTAAATATAAATATTTTCTAGAAACAAATCATCATATATATGGAAGTGATTGGTGATAGGGCTGGTATTATAGGTCAATGGGTACAGTAGGGAATATCCAACAAATTATGATTAGACAGTTAACTATCCACACAGGACATAACATAAACTATATACATACACAAGACCAGTTTTGGATTGATTAAGAACAAGTGTAAAAAGCAAAATTTGAAAACTTTAATAAGAGCATGGAAGAATATTTTTATGACCTTGTTATATGGAAAGATTTCTCAAATAAAATACTACGAAGAAAAAAACTGACAAATTTTACAATAAAATTAAAGCAATGTAATTAAAGTAAATCAGAAGTCATAAATTGGGAGAATATACAATAATAAAAGGATAAACAATTTAATAAAAAATAAGGAAACAAACTAAACATTTCTTCAAAAAGGAACACAAAAGACCAATAAATATATGAAAAATGTAAGATTAAAGTCATTAGTAATCATGGAGAGGCACATTAAATGTGATACCACTTTAAACCTATTAAATCAGTAATAAAAACAACAAAAAAAGAAAATACCTGATAATTTAAAGGGTATGGAACAGTCAGAGCTTGCATACACTGCTGATAGGAGTATAAAGTGGCACAACAATTCTGAAAAACAATTTGGTACTGGGTTGCAAAGATAAACATATATCATCATAAGACTCAGCAATTCTACCTTGATGAAGTCTCCCTAGAGAAATCTGTTTCCTGTTTACAAGAGGAAATGTAAAGAAAGTTTGTAATAACAAAATAAGATGATACAAAAGGAGCAACACATAACAAACAAATGTCCAAATATAGAAGAAGAACAAAAGAGAAAATACAAAGAGTATACCATATTATACAGTACAATCGTGTATGGCTGGAAAGAGAATGAACCACTGCAACAGGCACCAATGTGGAATAATCATATTACTATAAAGTTGAGTAAAAACAAAAAAGAAAATGCAATACAAAGCAAAATGAAAATAAATCTCGTAAGACTACATACAGCATGATTCCATTCATATAAAATTCAAAAGCAATCTGACTTTGGGTGATAGGTGTGCAACATAATTGGAGGACAGGATGACCTGGACATGTTTTCTTTGAATATATGTACCCTGATTTATTGATGTCACCCCATTAAAATTAATAAAAATTTATTTATAAATAAAAAATTTCAAAAGCATACAAATTTAAACACTATATTAATTAAGGATACAAACAAATGGAGTGAAGGAAAACATTGGAATTAAAACAAATATCATTGAAATATTTACCTCAAGGAAAAGAACGGAGATTGGGAGAATGGGACTGAGGACTGAAATAACAAAGATCGTTCAGTATTCGTGTTTCATTTTTAGTTTGTAAACCGGGAAGTGAGTCAATGGGCTGGATTGATTGTTAGATGTGTGTGTACCAGTGCATATATATGTGTATATGTTTTTAATCAATGCACTTTATTTGTTTAAAACAATTTTACATTCACAGCAAAATTGTGTGGAAACGTCAAAGGGTTCTCACATACCCTTGTATCCAACACTTGCACAACCTCCCCGGCTAGCAATACGCTGAACCACAATAATATATTTATTACAATCAATGAGTCCACACTGACACATCATTATCACCTTGAGCGCACAGTTTATACCAGAGCTCACTCGTGGTGTTGTACATTCTGCAAGTTTTGACAATTATATAACGACATGTGTCCACCACCATACTATCATGTGAAATAGTTTCAATGCCCTAAAAATCCTCTATGCTCCAACAATTCATCCTTCCTTCTCCTCAAACCCCTGGAAACCACTGATCTTACTGTTTCTAGAGTTTTACCTTTTCCAGAATGTCATGTAGTTGGAATTATATAGTATGTAGTCTTTGCAGATTGGCTTTTCTTAACTTACTAATATGCATTTATCTTTCCTCCATGTCTTTTCGTGGCTTGGTATCTCATTTATTTCAATGCTGCATAATATTCAATTGTCTAGATGTAAGAGTTTATCTATCTGTTCTTTACTGAGAGACATCTTGGCTGTTGCCAAGTTTTGGCAATCATGAACAAAGCTGCTATAAACATTTGAGTGCAGGTTTCATGTGGACATAAGTTTTGGATTCCTTTGGGTAAATACCAATGGAAGTGATTTCTGGATTGTATGGTGAAAGTATGTTTAATTTTCTAAGGAGAACTGCCAAACTGTCTTCCAAAGTGTCTGTACTATTTTGTATTTCCACCAGCAATGAAAGAAAGTTTCTGCTGCTCCACATTCTTGCCAGCATTTGATGTCAGTATTTTGGGTTTTGGCCATTCTAATAGATGTGAATTATATCTTATCGCTGTTTTAATTTTCAATTGCTTACTGACATATAATGTTGAACATCTTTTTCATATGCTTATTTGTCATATGTATGTTTTCTTTGATGGTATGTATGTTCCAGTTTTTTCTCCCATTTCCTAATTGTTTTTACTTTTTTTTTTAAGTTTTAAGAACTCTTTGTATATTTTGGATAACAGTCCTTTATCAGAGGTGCCTTTTGCAAATATTTCCTCCCCATATGTAATTTGTCTTCTCATTCTCTTAGCATTATCTTTTGGAGAGCAGAAGTTTTTTGGGGTTTTTTTTGTATTTTTTTATGTTTCCAATTTCTGGTTAAAAATATGAAACAGACCCTGGCCATTTGGCTCAGAGGTAGAGCATTGACTTAGAATTTGGAAGTTCCAGGTCAGGGCACACAAGAGAGATGACCATCTGCTTCTCTCCCTTTCCCCTTTCCTCCTCTCTCTTTCTCTCTTTCTTCCTCTCCTGCAGCCATGGATGGATTGGTTTAAATGCATCGGTCCCAGGAGCTGAGGATGGTTAGATGGAGCTTCCACTTCAGGCACTAAAAATAGCTCCTTTGCTAGCATGGCCCCAGATGGACAGAGTATTGGCGCCAGATGGGGTTTTGCTGGGTGGATCCCAGTCAGGGAGCTTGTGGGAGTCTGTCTCTATCTCCCCTCCTCTCACTTAAAAAAAACACCAACCAACCAACAAACAAACAGAAATCACCTCCGTCTTAGGTCTGCATTGTAGAATTTTAATTTACCCTCATAAACATCATTTTTCAAGTTCTGTGGGGGGTATATAAAGGTGATAACTTAAATCTGTGAAGTTTTTTGCAGTTACATGCTCAACCTTTATCACAGTGTACAGAATGTACTTCCTTCCCATTTTATGAAAAACCCCATGGTTTCTTGTTGTGTTATCTTGGTGTCTTGGCATATAATAATGTTTCTTATAAGGGTGAGAAGTGCCACAGAAGGTATCTTGATGGCTAAACATAACCTGCCGTTACAATATATTAGCAGGTCTACAGTGAATTAGATAAACAGTCAACCCAGTAAAGTAATGTTGCTTTGTAAAAGCTCAAGTATCTCACTGTCTGACTTCATTAGAATTCACAATCTTTTCCTTAGCGTATCCCTTTAAAGAACAGAATAGAATTTCTGAGCAGCTTACACTGAATATTAAAGGAGCAGCTTATACTGAATATTAAAGGAAAGGAAAGTTGTTGGCAAAGTCAAGAATTTTTGTTGTTTTTCTTCTTCACCTTAGGTATAAGATACTATTCAAGTAGGTTCTCTGCATTCCAGACATGCAGGCTTCCATGGATGAAGTCCTTCCTCCACAAAGCAAACGCCTTGCTGTCAGCTCCAATGTCAACCCCTTCAAACTCTGTTTCCATAATAAACCCTGACTTGGCATGACCACCTCCTTCATGGTTCAGGAGTTACTAGAGAGCCAGCAAAGATCGCAGCTGGGTCGCTTCTGAATGAAGCCACTGACTGTGCCCAATTGTATATAATTATACGTAGACGACTGTCGTCTTGGGATTGAGCAGAGGCGAGGAGAGATAGATTTCTACCACGTTGTTAAAGCGGAAAGGACAGTTCCTTATTTTGTAAGCCACCCAGCTGTAGGATTGGACAACATATCACCACTTAGCATTTGGACAGCAAATTGTCCAAAAATCTATATCCTGTTCAGTGTGACACAGCTGAGGAGGAAAGAGCCTTTCTTTCTTTCTTTCTTTCTTTCTTTCTTTCTTTCTTTCTTTCTTTCTTTCTTTCTTTCTTTCTTTCTTTCTTTCTTTCTTCCTTCCTTCCTTCCTTCCTTCCTTCCTTCCTTCCTTCCTTCCTCCCTTCCTTCCTTCTTTCTTTCTTTCTTTCTTTCTTTCTCCTTCCTTCCTTCCTTCCTTCCTTCTTTCTTTCTTTCTTTCTTTCTTGCTTCCTTCCTTCCTTCCTTCTCCTTCCTTCCTTCCTTCCTTCCTTCCTTCCTTCCTTCCTTCCTTCCTTCCTTCCTCCCTCCCTCCCTCCCTCCCTCCCTCCTTCCCTCTCTCCCTCCCTTTCTTCCTTTCCTTCTTTCCTCTTTTTTTTTTACAGCTTCCTGACTTGCTAGCTTTAAGGCCATCAATGGAAAGTCTACGCTGCTCAGAGCAGGCAGCTTTGCCCTTGATGCAGAATTGCCATTAGCTGAATCAGCCCCTCCTTGGGAAAGTTTGGGATTCAACAGTTGCAGCTTCCTCAATGTCATGTTCATGGCTATTTCATATTCAAACTAATCTGAGAAACAGCAGCCTCTGAGATTTTGAGCATTGGAGTGTTTCTGGCATAAACCTAGGCATGTGTGTAAGGAAAATATGGAGATCTCTTAGTTAATTACCAATATTAATTTTGAAGTTGAGAAAAACTTTGGGTTTAAATTACCCATTTAGTTTGAGAAGATAGAAATTGGCTGGAAGCTCTGGCTTCTTCGGACCTCACAGAATGGCTTTGAAATCAGTCTGGTGTTGTGCTGCTAGCTTTGTAAATCAGCTTAATATCCTGTTTGGCTCCTGGCTGTGCCGGCCCCCACACGCCACCTGCCACTCTGCTCAGCCGTAGGGCCCACCACTGTGGGGTCTCTAAAAAGCTCCAACTCCAAACACCACCTGCAACACTTCAAGGCGTGTTGGCTCTATTTTGCTGTTTTAGTTGATGCTGATCCATTAGTTCATCTGCACAATATTGCAATGATGGGAGAACATTTGCTAGGCAGGTTTTTGGCAATGTGGCATCTCTCCTAATTAAGTAAAAGAAAGTTACATCATTGTCCTTTTTATCGTTTTTAATGAAGTTTTCTTTATTGCTTTATTCTTTTATGCAATCAGACTGGCAGTCACTATAGGCATATAAATTTATATTTAAGTTATTCATATTATGTTGTAAATAATATATATATTTTATATATATACCTAGAGTTTTATTGCAAAGATGTTGTTGAGTGATGAGACAGACTCAACTAACTTGAAGCAAAGACTCATTCCCTATTCTTTACTTTTCTGGGAAAAAATTATTTCCTCCATTAATGCCAGACTTGGCCAGTCACTTCCTGTGGCTAATAGAATCAGACCGGAAATGACAGTCTGCTTTTCTGGGTTTAGCCTTAAAAAGCATTGTGTGTTTCTATTTAGTACTGTGGAAACATCAGACTTCTAAAGGGAGAAAAACATAACATACCCCAGGTAGCTGCTGACTGTCCAGCCTGGACCTCAAAGTAATAAATGTGGCACCAATCTAAACTTAATTTAAAACCTAAGGCAGAACCACTTCAGACCAACTGCTCTCCCAGTAGCAATTTTAACTGTAAATGACAGAGACTGGGGTTGGCTTGTAATGCAGAATTATGTGGCAATAGCTGATGTATACAAATGTTACTTATGATCTTAAAACCATTTTTAAGGTATTATTTACATACCATACAATTCATGCTTTTAATGTGTACTATCCAGAGGTTTTAGAGCTGTGTGACCATCCTCCCAATTTAAGTTTAGAACATTTTTATCACCTTGAAAAGAATTCTTATATTCATGAGTAGTCATTCCTCACCCACTCCAGCTCTAAGCAACCACTATGGTAATTTCTAGCACTATAAATTGGCCTATTTTGGACTTTTTGTATAAATAAAATCATATAATATGTTGAATTTTCTGACTGGCATATTTTATTCAGAAAAATTCTTCCAAGTTTCATCCAAGTTGTGGCACATATCAACACTTCATTCTTTTTTATGTACAATTAATATTCCATTGCGTGAGTATATACGATTTTATTTATTCATATCTTAATTTTTACTGAGTCTATTGAATGTTATTTGCACAGAAACATGAGTTACTAATAAAAAATTGTAACATATACCATGTTAATAAAGGTTTTTTTTAAAAATGTCAGCTTAAGACAGATCCAGGTCCTATGCAACTCAGTATTATTTTTATGACGAGACAGAGAGAGAGATGGAAAGTTATTAGCTCATTTTCTAAGACATGCTCAGAAGTTAGGTATGTATATAGAACATCTCAACCTTTTCTTAAATAACTTTGTATTCTTTCAACCATTGATTTAGTTAACCCTCCTGTAATGCAGTTATATTGTTATTCTATAGCTTGTTTCAGAGTTTTTTTATTGCTATAGATATTTAGATAATTGAATTATTATTTATGTTAATATTATCAACAATACTGTAAGTGCTTTCCAGTACCCTCATAGCATAGGCTTACCAGGATAGTAACACTATGACACTGTAGGGGTATGTTGTACTAAAAAATCACAGAAATAATCATGGTTCCATCTCTTACTAGCTCTTTGGGAGTGGATAATTCATATACCTATAACTTCCAAAATAACAGTGAGCATTTATTAAGCATCTAGGTGTTAACACACAATGTTCCTGGCACTTAATAAGTATTTTCCCATTTGTCCTGCACAATAATCCTATAACCAAAATACCATTGATATTTCCATTTCAAAGATAAAGAAATGGAGACTTAGAGATTGTCACCTGTTCAAGATGAAGACTTGTAACCTGTATTTAGAAACCTTTGATTCCCAACCCAACACTAGTTGCAACTGGCCACAAATGTCTCTCATTCACTATTCACTTATTTATGGTAGTAAGATAATACCTGGATGATCTTCACAGCAGGGTAGTAGTGTCTATAAAGTAGATAGAAAGATATAGGATAGCAAAGAATAGGCAACCATAGATTACCTTCAACGATGGACTTCTAGCTAGACACAGGGAAATGACAGCATTCTGGCTCTCAGCAACTTTCTTTCCTAGGATGTACAATAGACCTTATAGAAATTGACAAGGTAATTTCCATCATTTACAATATGGTCCAAGCACTAATCTTTCTTGTTTTTCCTCAAACATAGTCTTTAGTCATTCCACACAGAGCAATGCTCTTGGGCAGTTTCACACGAAGCCACTTCAAAGGAAAATGACCTCTTCCACCAAGTTAGTGCATGGGTAGGAAGGACCCCTGAGCATGAACGTAGGCATTTTGATGCAGAAAGAGCACAATGAGGCCACTTTTCTCAGAAGGGAGCTGTAGATCTTGTAGGTACTTAAGACTTTATGGGCTCTTCTTTGAGGCAAAGTGCTTCTGGGTAAAATGAAAAGCATTAAATTAAATAGAAGATTATAACATTCTACTCTTATCCTTTTCCATTAAATTGTAACCTCAAGGAAAGCCAAAGGTAAAGTGTAAGACTTATGTGTTCCAGAAAATAATAAAAATGTGTAATTTTTGAAGTTTCTGAAAAAGTATGAAAGTTTCCTAGAGTTTCAAGTTTGAAAAATATTAACCAATATTATGCCTTGTTAGAAGGGCAATACGGCATAGTGATAGAGTGTGGACCAACCTAAATTTTAATCTACTTCCTTTTACGTGTGCACGTTCTCTTCGCTTTAAATTTGGTCATCAGGTTGGGTATTTTGTACAAGGAGTGAAAAAACAATAACTACCTAAGGAAGGTAACCGAATAGATTAATATCAGATAAGATTGAGTATAAATGACAGAATAGAAAGAGGACTGAACAGAGAAAAGAGAAATAGATATAGCTTGGGACTGAAAGAGAGTGATGGCAGGGTTAGGAAATCATTGTGAGTGTTTGAATTATTATTGCCACAGTTTCCTAAAGTGGTTTACCTGACTGTGTTTGACCTCCAGTTCAATGCCTCTACCCACTCCCATCAAATGATCCTTCTAAAAAATATCTTGCTATGCTATTCTCCTTGCTTAAAACTTGATAGTTCCTCCCCTTTGGATTTAAGATAAAATACAAACTCCTTTGCCTGTTTTCTATCTAACTGTTCCTTCAGCCTTATCTTGAACTATACTGCTCACAAAAGTTAGGGGGATATTTCAAAATAAATATGAAACCATAAAATATCCCCTAATTTTTGTGAGCAGTATATTTCCTATGTATTTCAGGTCCTCCTGATCTATAGAACTTCTACCCTAGCCCTAAGTATACTATACCTTGTTTTTCTCCACTAGCAAAGCTTCAGATACGATATTCGATGCCTGAAATGCCTCTTTGCTCCTTTTGCTCCTTTCACTTGGGCATTACCACAACATCCTCAGAGTAGTGGGCTGATCTCCAACTAGTAGGCTGATCTTCAGAAATCTTCTTTTTCTCCTTTTCCAAATACTCACTGATTGCTTAATTGGCTCAGGCTTTATCTATGTAACAAGTTAGGGAGTGGAAGATGAGTAAGACACAGTCTCTGTTCTTAGCTAATTCGGCCTGACCAGGCACAGTGGTACAGTGGATAGAGCATTGGACTGGGATGTGGAGGACCCAGGTTTGAGACCCCGAGGTCGCCAGCTTGAATGCAGGCTCATCTGGATTGAGCAAGAAAAAAAAAAAAAAGAGAAAAAAAAAAAAAGCTCACCAGCTTGGACCCAAGGTCACGGGCTTAAGTAAGGTATTACTCGGTCTGCTGAAGGCCAGTGGTCAAGGCATATGAGAAAGCAATCAGTGAACAACTAAGATGTTGCAACGAAAAACTGATGATTGATGCTTCTCATCTCTCTCCGTTCCTGTCTGTCTGTCCCTATCTATTCCTCTCTCTAACTCTCTCTGTGTTCCTGTAAAAAAATTTTTTTTAATTAATTAATTAATTTAAAAAATAGATCTTTGGCTCCACAAATATGAACCTTAAATATGAAATCCAGACAAATGCATGGTTGTATTCACATATTCATCATACATAGAATTATTGCATTTTACTGACTATATCATGGGCAAAGAGTAAAGAAAGCAGTTCTATGTGAAGACATGATGCAAAACATTTCACAAAGATATACAAAGACCAAATGCATTAATGCAGACACAACTGCCTTGTGACAGTGCTTAAACATACAAATACAAAATACCTAATATGTGCACAGGTGCTATATTTTCAGGTTCTGTTGGAAAATTTGAAAGAAAGCCAAAGCACCTCCTGGCATACAGAGCTTACATGTGACTACCTTGATCAGGCAGGAATAATCAGTACGCACATTAGCTAAGGCAGTGGTCCCCAACCTTTTTTGGGTCACGGACCGATTTAATGTCAGAAAATATTTTCACGGACCGGCCTTTAGGGTGGGAAGGATAAATGTATCACGTGACCGAGAAAGGATCTAGATTGAGGCTTAGACAGATGTAACAGAGGGAATCTGGTCATTTTTTAAAAATAAAACATCGTTCAGACTTAAATATAAATAAAACAGAAATAATGTAAGTAATTTATTCTTTCCCTGCGGACCGGTACCAAATGGCCCATGGACCGGTACCGGTCCGGCCTGGGAGTTGGGGAACACCGAGCTAAGGCACTGATGAAAGCTCCTTTGCTGTTATCTCCTTCTACATGGAGTTTTCTTTCCATGTCATTAGATGGGAGCTGCGATCCCCGAGATCATCATTTTATTTTTTAAGTGGATCGAAAACTCCTTGAGAATGGAAGTGTACTTTGTTCCTCTCTACTTTTTCATTGCCTAACAGAAAACATAGCACAAAACAAACACTTAATTTGTGGAGTGCATGGAAGAATGGATGATGATTAGAAGAGAGTATTCCTTTTTTTGGCACCCATATCTCTTGTCTGAGAAGCACGCCTCTTAAAAAGAATCTGAAAGCCTTTTTGAGCATTTCCGCTCTGAGCTTTTTGTTGCCCAATTGTCAACTTTTGGAATTAACATAACAGCCATCTTGGTCAAGTTAGAGAGTTTAGGGACACTCTAAGGTACAATCCCGAAAGAATCATTACTGAAGCAGGTAGAGGGTGGGATAGAACACACAAACAAACAAATTAAATAAAACCATGCAGTCAGTAAGAAAACTTGCCACGTTGGTTCAACCAATAGGAAGGCTCAGTGCATGCCTGAGGCACCAGCCTGTGGGGGCAGCAAAGAGAAAATCAGACAGCTTAACTGTTGTTTTGCGATCAGAAATTAGATGGAAAAGTTCTTTTAATTTCAGTACACACGTTGGTATTATTTCAAAAACAAAAGCTGTATTTTGAATTACAAATTATATCATGTCATTTCATAGGTCCTAATCAGCTTCTGCTGACATTGCAGCTTTCTTCAATAGAACAAGCCAGAATTCACTCCTAGCAAAAATTCTAATTAGCCAGGCATCGCAGGAAATGACCCACTTAGTCATTGTGTTTGATGGTGAAACAGATAGTCCTGCAATAAGAAAAAAAGCTTTCACAGGCATTTGCCTTCTTCTTGCTTTTTAAGTATTGGGGGGATTAAGGAGAAGTGGCAGTGAGAGTCATAGAGTAGGCTGGAACTCACCTTCTCTTATGTGCATTTGTAGCAGGAAACAATGCATATATTTCTGTGGCTGCATATCTATGTCTAGGAGTTTTTAAATTGCCAATTATACCAGACAATTGCAACAAAAGACAGAGTGGAAATCCTGTACTTGTTGAGTTTTCTAAGTTCCCTTGCACCTTTTAATATGCAACACTAACTCAAATTTCATATCCAGAGTCAGTTTATGTCTTGCTGTCCTCCTCCTCTCCTTCTCCTTCTCCTTCTCCTTCTCCTTCTCCTTCTCCTTCTCCTTCTCTTCCTCCTCCTACTCTTCCTCCTCCTCCTCTTTCTCCTCCTCCTCCTTCTCCTCCTCCTCCTCCTCCTCCTCCTCTTCCTCCTCCTCCTCCTTCTTCTTCTTCTTCTTCTTCTTCTTCTTCTTCTTCTTCTTCTTCTTCTTCTTCTTCTTCTTCTTCTTCTTCTTCTTCTTCTTCTTCTTCTTCTTCACTATTTGATAGTTTTTCCTATATTCCCCAAATATTTTCTCCTTGCAAATACAAGAACTTAATTATTTCAATAATTGAAGGATTAGAGTTCCTATGAGTGGTTTCTTTGTTTAAATCATTGTAGGTATAATAAAATGCAAGTAGTTAGTTCATAACCAATGCAGCTGTTCATTGAAGTATCAGAGTGACAACTGAAAAGAGGAGATATACACAAAAAGGGTAAGTGTGTGTGTGTGTGTGTGTGTGTGCACGTGCGTGCACGCTATTATTGGCTGCTAACATCCAGGTCAAGACCAGGGAGAATAAATTAGTGGGGTAAAGCTATAACGTAATAGCTGATGCTCATGTAGACTTTTTTGTTTATGCAATTTTCACTGCACCAGTTCAAGGCATGTCTAGGTAAGTTATATAACAGCTGCCCAGAGAATTTCATTTTGTTGTAGTTGCAGCACTTTAGATACGCTTTGCATGCATGCCATTTTCACTTGCTATTTGAGAAGACCTAAGCTAATCTTTTTAGGTTTTTGATATTGCTAAGTTATACCCTTTCTTGTTTTTGTTTGTTTTTTAAGATTCAGAAGTTATTTTTCTGAAATGGACCACACATTACTCTTATTCTTGCATGAAGCACTAATCCATTAGAAAAGGCTCCCCTTTATTTAGCAAAAATAGAATGCAGGCTTCTCAGTGCTTTTTCTAAAGGCTGGTCTCCTGTGATGCGAAATGTAACATGACCAACGGGTTGTGCATTTTCACAAACACAGCCCATCAACTTCCAGGCATGTTTTTGGCTGCTGCCTTCTAGAAGAGCGGTTACCATGCTGAGAAGCTGGTCTGCAGGCATTTTAATTCATTCATTAAGGGTTTTTGACACTAAACATTTCCAGAAATTCTGCCCTTCGGGAGAGTTAACAAAAAATATTTTCTCTTAGCATGCTATTCCTTCTCTCATCTGTATAGGGGCTGACCACTGGGACAGTGAAAGCTCTAACTGATTGTAGAAGGGAAACCTAATCAGACCATTTGAAAAAGTTGGCTCATACTGCCTTTTCAGGGATTGAGAAGGAGGAACCATCATTTACATTTCTTCTGCAAATTTCTGTCTTCCTTTGTGAATCTGTAAAAGCCTGTAAGAGTCTCATTTACGACCATGGCTAAAAGACAAGCCTGAATATCCTGGGTTTTTATTTTCCTCTGTTTTAGATTTTATCTTGACTCTCCTAGGCTGATCATACTTTCTTCTGGGTAGTAAGGTCATATATATTGAAGAATTTAAAGCAAACTTGATAATTTACATATGTAACCAATTTTAACATATTGTTATATCGAAAGAAGAATAAATCCAACTCTAAGAGCCCTTAAGCATGTGCAGATTTGTTTTTAATTGGGCCATACAACACACACCAATACATCTGAAATAATTGTTTCTACCCATCTCCATGCCAGTTACTCAAACAGCTCTCTCTAGTCTCTGACGCCATCCTTTAACCCCAAACTATCCTTGCAACGTATTCTTCCATCTTCGTCATCTTTTTCCAGTCCCATTCTTGCTTCCTCCTCTAGGTATGCCTAAGTCTTTTTTTCTGACAGCTCCTCACTATTTCTTTCTTTATAAATGTAAAACAAAAATAAGAAATACATTAAATGTGCAGAAAAGCAAGAGAATAATTAATGTATACACAACTCTCATGTATACACAACTGAGATTAAATCTACTTAATTCTCTGAAGTATTTTTTATAAAGTGAAGATGAAATGTTCCTTGAATGTTCCTAGGCAAAAGCTTATACAACATTCTAAGTCTGGGTGGGGGTGTGTGTGTGTGTGGATTTTTAAATTGTGGTTTAATTTGTTTTTAGTATTTATAAGTCCATTGATGTTTTCTATTTCTGAGTCAGTTTAGAAAGTTACGTTTATGGGTCTGTTACATATTTTTACTAAGAAAAGGTCCATTTAGCTTTCCAAATTCACTGCAATGTGTTTTTCAGGTTTTTGCCTGTGATATTTTTCCTTCCCCAGATATTTATTCCTTCAGTCTTCCCAGAAGAGATAGAAAGTGGAACACAGAGTTTGGGAACTCTTTCTGTGTTGAGGGGCTCAAAGAGAATATGTCCCGTGTAATGTGTTGTCACTTGGGAATTTGTTTTTAATAAAACTCCTAAAGAAGCAGAAATATTAAATTTGCAGTAATCACATATGAATTTGGCTCACTGGGGTGTTCCAATGGTGTATTTTTTAAGTTTTAATTATTTAAACTAGAAAGACCCTATATATATTTAAGTTTGACTTCTTATAGTGGAATAATTACATTATAATATCCAAGTGGCTGATTTCTGCCCAGCATGAGCACACTCAGGTAGAAAATACATTGATTTTTTTTCTTCCAATGTTAACAGAAAGAAAAGTTACAGCTTCCAAAAAGTCTTATTTTCCAAAAGATTCATGCTTGGAATACTGCATTCTCTATTTAATGAGAATAAAAATATGTGGGTGGTTGAATAAGTATATCATTTTGGCTATGATTTCCCAACGGAAAAAAAATACTAAATAACATAATCATTTGAAATGTGTTAAAAAATATCTTATTAAATTTTATGAAGTACACTGTGATCTTCTTTAACTTTCTTCTGTATGAGAAGGAACATTTATTATTTAAAAAATACTTTTGGTTTTTATTTCAATGCCCAATATCCTTGGAACTTACCAAGGTGAATTCTCCTCGGAGCCAAGGGAATGCAGTTTGGACTGTTGGAGACTTAAAAAAAAAATTCGTGCAGTGTTGTAAAGTGTTACAGCTAATGTCCAGATGCTATAAGTAGGCTTTAAAGGCTCACTAGAAGCAAGACATAAGGTAACAGAAGAATTGCTACTATCTCAGTAAATACTTCTTTAGCACTTAGAGCTGAACACTGTGCCAGGTAATGTATTGACAATACGTTATCTCACCTGTACAACAATCCTTTAAGATTAGAATTCTTATTATCTTTGTTTTAGCACTGAAGAAGTTAGAGTACAGTGCTAATAAGTGGCAATGCCAGGCTTCTCTAACTCTAAAACACATTCTTGTGCTGTATTTGTCCTCCTGACTGGGAAAAAACTAGAAGTATGAGACCTGAGTAGATATTGATTAAAGACAAGGAGAATTTCATGACCCCAGAATATTTGTTGCTGAAAGACTTTTCTAATAGATTTAAGTCTTTGAGTAACGCAATTGAACTGTAAGGTGTAATTGATGCCACTGTTTACTGAGGTTCCTAATGGTGCTAAAATGTTTAATTGGCAGGTGGAATAATTTTTGAAACAAATGTTCATCTGCTTAATAATGTGCAGATACTTTGCCTGGGCCACTGATGTGCATGCCAAGTCCTAAAGTGACCTGTGAGTTAGAAGGCAGAGGGAAAGGAGCAAATAAAACAAGTTTGAAAAAAGGAGAGGGTAGTGTGACTGATTGAAGATGTTGAATATACTCTTACACAATATTTATTGTCTTCTCCCCGGAGGACAATTGTGTGTTCTGCAGAATAAATGTCAGTCACAACAGTGGAGAAATAACATCATGCAGAAAGTGGCAAGTTCTTTGGAGTCAGATAATGTTGATAATTGTGGTGATGAGGAGGATAATGATAATGATAACAATAATGATAATGATGATAATAATAATGACAGCCGCAGTTATAATTTGCTGGATGCCTTCTATGTGTCAGTTTGTTTTCTCAGCACTGTGCGTCTTTCTTTCACTTGATCCTTCATGAACTTTGCGAAGTATGTATTCACATTACTAAATTTTATAATTGTGAAAACTGAGGCATAGAATGATTAAGCAATTCCCCAAGGTCACGCAGTAAGTAGGTGAATTAGGCTTCCAGCCCAGGTGATCTGACTGTGAAAGGTTTGATCTTGAGGAAATCTGGCTTCATTTCTGATCTCTGTCATGTAGAACCCCCGAATGACTTTGAGCACATGATTTACTTTTCTAAGCCTTATTCTCTCTCTCTCTTTCTCTCTCTCTCCCTTTTTTTTCTTTTTTAGATGAGAGGAAGCGAGATAGTTAGGCAGACTACCACATGTACCTCTAATGGAATCCACCCAGCAACCCTATCTGGGACTGACGCTTGAGTACCCAGTTCTATTTAGCACCTGAGGCTGATGCGCTCCAATGGAGCTACCCTTCAGCACCTGGGGCCATGCTTGAACCAATAGAACCACTGGCTGTGGGAGAGAAAGGAGAGAAGGGGGACAGGTGTGTGAGGTGGAGAAGCAAATGGTCGCTTTCTTGTGTGCCCTGACCGGGGATCAAACTCTAGGCACCCATACGCTGAGCCAACGCTCTATCCACTGAGCCACTGGCATGGCCTGCCTCATTCTCATATATGAAAACAGAGGGCTACAGTGTAGATTGCATGAAGCGATAGGCAGAAAGGCACCTAAGCAGCATGGTGTCCAGCCCACAGTGAAAGTTCAGTAAACATTTGCTTTTCTTCTTCCTTCCTAGCTGCTGCTCTGGACCAGGTTTTCTCAAATTGTGATCAAGAGAACACTTTTATCAGAATGACCGGAGGTGCTTATTAAAAATGCAATGACAGCATTTCTTATGCTCAAGGATATTCACTTCATAGCTGCAAGGTTTGGTATAGTTAAAATAAGCAAAGTAAAAATTTAATGCCATTTTCTTGTGGCAGCAATAAAAAGAAATTACTAAGTACCTTTTGGATTTGGAACAGATGTAGCTCTCTGGCCATTTGAAATAACAACATCACAAACATGTCAACTAAAATATAAATCTGACTGAGTCTTAGTCATCACTCAAACACATTACGGATATGATAATGAGATTGACTAGAATATTAATAATATAAGAACCAACTCTCTTCATCGAATCCCCAGTGCAACACCACCCATGCTAGTAAACGTCTGCACAAAACACATGCCTGAAAGTAAAAATGCCCACACACACACATGCAGGTACACATGCACAGCCATGCACACACAAACATACAGACAAGTAGAGAAAAGATGTAAAGTACAAACATTACCTCAGGGAACACAGAGACCCTTCTGAAATAAAGGAGAGCTCAGAGAAGAATTACCTTAGATAGAGCTAACAAACTTTATGTGGGAGAGGGTGTGTGGTCAGAGGTAAGAGACAAATTCTTCTCGTAATCTAGTTTAACCTTATAAGAGCTCCATGTACAAAATTTAAAAGTGGGGAAAGAATAATTTAGGACATATTCTCACAGTATTAGATACTTCAAGTTAGACAATGCAGTTATGTAATCACTTATTCAAATATTTGACTGTGTGCTCAAACAGTGGTGGTGCAGTGAATAAAGCCTTGACTTGGGATGCTGAGGTCCCAAGTTCGAAATTCCGAGGACACTGGCTTGACTGTGGTGTTATCCAGCTTGAGTGTAGGCTCAACAGCTTGATTGTGGGATTGCCAGCTTGAGTGTGGGATCATCAACATGATCTTATGGTCGCTGGCTTGAGCCCAAGGTCGCTGGCTTGAACACAAGGTCACTGGCTTAAACAAGGGGTCACTGCCTCAGCTTGAGATGGTCAAAACACGTATGAGAAGCAATCAATGAACAACTAAAGTGACGCAACTACGAGTTGATGATTCTCATCTCTCTCCATTTCTCTCTCTCTCTTTCTTTCTCTCTCTCTCTCTCTCTCTAAAAGACAAAAAAATTTGATTGTGTACAATGGAACAGGCGTTATACTAATGCTGAATGAACAGTAATGAAGAAAATAGATTTGTAAATTCATTATCTATCAGAGAACAGACAATAAGCAAACGAAAAATATTATTACCAATAATCACATTATACGGTTCCCAAACTGTATTGAGTGTCAAAATCACGTGAGACCTTGATATAAATACAATAGCTAGCTTTGTGACGTCACGGAAATGGCGCCATGAGAAGCGTGTCTGACAGCTCTCCCCTAAATCACAACAAATTTATCAACTAGAAACAGAAAAATTTATCCTCGGAGCATTCCAGAGTTCCACACAAACTGAAAGCAAAAGGACTGTTATCACTTGAATCTGAGAGACGAGGGTGTGGAGGAAGCTACCGCAGCAGCGACGCTCATTCAAGCCGCGAGGGAGTGTGCCTGCGTGCTATCAATAAGACCACCCTCAGATGCCGATAAGAAGGAGGAAATCGAATATTATGGATACAAAAGAAAGAGAGGTAACACAAATAGATGTGGAAAAATCTATGGAGAAAAGACTTCACATATTGGAAGCCTTGGAGCTAAATGACAGAGAATTTAAAATAGAAATCTTAAAAATACTCAGAGATATACAAGAAAACACAGAAAGGCAATATAGGGAGATCAGAAAACAACTCAATGAACACAAAGAATATATTACCAAGGAAATTGAAACTATAAAAACAAATCAAACAGAAATGAAAAACTCAATTCACGAGCTGAAAAACGAGGTAACAAGCTTAGCTAACAGAACAGCCCAGATTGAAAATAGGATTAGTGAAATAGAAGACAAACAACTTGAGGCACAACAGAGAGAAGAAGAAAGAGACTCAAAAATAATAAAAAATGAGAAAGCCCTACAGGAATTGTCTGACTCCATCAGAAAGAATAACATAAGAATAATAGGTATATCAGAGGGAGAAGAGAAAGAAAATGGAATGGAGAATATACTCAAACAAATAATAGACGAGAACTTCCCAAGCCTGTGGAAGGAACTAAAGCCTCAAATTCAAGAAGCAAACAGAACACCAAGTTTTCTTAACCCCAACAAACCCACTCCAAGGCACATCATAATAAAGATGACACAAACCAATGACAAAGAAAAAATTCTCAAGGCAGCCAGGGAAAAGAAGAGTACAACATATAAAGGAAGGCCTATTAGATTATCATCAGATTTCTCAGCAGAAACTCTACAAGCTAGAAGAGAGTGGACCTCAATATTTAAAGCCCTGAAAGAGAGGAACTTTCAGCCAAGAATACTATACCCATCAAAGCGATCCTTCAAGTATGAAGGAGATATAAAAACATTCACAAATACAGAAAAGATGAGAGAATTTATCAACAGAAAGCCCCCACTCCAGGAAATACTAAGGGGGGTTTTCCAACCAGATTCAAAGAACAAAAGAAAACAACACCACAAGTAACAGCTCCACCAAGAACACAATAAAACCAAACTTAAACTGTGACAACAAAGGAAAAAAAGGGGGGAGAGGATGGAGATTAACAGTAGCAAAGGGCAATGAAGTGCAGAAATACTTATAAGATAGGGTACTACAATGAATATGGTAGGTACCCTTTTCATTACTTAGTGGTAACCACCCTTGAAAAAACCACCACAACAACACTTGACTTAAAAAAGGTAGCAACAGAGGAAAGAAGTATGGAACACAAACAAACAAAAACAAATGATAGAAAAACAAAAGAGAAGAATCAAACTAGATACAAAACTAACAGAAAGCAATTTATAAAATGGCAGTAGGGAACCCACAAGTGTCAATAATTACACTAAATGTAAATGGATTAAACTTACCAATAAAAAGACACAGAGTAGCAGAATGGATTAAAAAAGAAAATCCAACTATATGCTGCCTACAAGAAACACATCTAAGCAACAAGGATAAACACAAATTCAAAGTGAAAGGCTGGAAAACAATACTCCAAGCAAACAACACCCAAAAAAAAGCAGGTGTAGCAATACTCATATCTAATAATGCTGACTACAAGACAGAAAAAGTACTCAGAGACAAAAATGGTCATTTCATAATGATTAAGGGGAAGTTGAATCAAGAAGACATAACAATCCTTAATATATATGCACCAAACCAAGGAGCACCAAAATATATAAGACAGCTACTTATTGACCTTAAAACAAAAACTAACAAAAATACAATCATACTTGGACACCTCAATACACCGCTGACGGCTCTAGATCGGTCATCCAAACAGAGAATCAATAAAGATATAGTGGCCTTAAACGAAATACTAGAACACCTGGATATGATAGACATCTACAGGACACTTCATCCCAAAGCGACAGAGTATACATTTTTCTCTAGTGTACATGGAACATTCTCAAGAATTGACCATATGTTGGGCCACAAAGACAATATCAGCAAATTTAGAAAAATTGAAATTGTACCAAGCATATTTTCTGATCATAAAGCCTTGAAACTAGAATTCAATTGCAAAAAAGAGGGGGAAAAACCCACAAAAATGTGGAAACTAAACAACATACTTCTAAAAAATGAATGGGTCAAAGAAGAAATAAGCGCAGAGATCAAAAGATATATACAGACAAATGAAAATGAAAATACGACATATCAGAATCTCTGGGATGCAGCAAAAGCAGTAATAAGAGGAAAGTTCATATCACTTCAGGCCTATATGAACAAACAAGAGAGAGCCGAAGTAAACCACTTAACTTCACACCTTAAGGAACTAGAAAAAGAAGAACAAAGACAACCCAAAACCAGCCGAAGAAAGGAGATAATAAAAATCAGAGCAGAAATAAATGAAACAGAGAACAGAAAAACTATAGAAAAAATCAATAAAACAAGGAGCTGGTTCTTTGAAAAGATCAACAAAATTGACAAACCCTTGGCAAGACTCACCAAGGAAAAAAGACACAGGACTCAAATAAATAAAATCCAAAATGAAAGAGGAGAGATCACCACAGACATCATAGAAATACAAAGAATTATTGTAGAATACTATGAAAAATTATATGCCACCAAATACAACAATCTAGAAGAAATGGATAAATTCCTAGATCAATACAACCTTCCTAGACTGAGTCATGAAGAAGCAGAAAGCCTAAACAGACCAATCAGCAGGGAGGAAATAGAAAAAACTATTAAAAATCTCCCCAAAAATAAAAGTCCAGGCCCAGACGGTTATACTAGTGAATTCTATCAAACATTCAAAGAAGACTTGGTTCCTATTATACTCAAAGTCTTCCAAAAAATTGAAGAAGAAGCAATACTTCCAAACACATTTTATGAGGCCAACATAACCCTCATACCAAAACCTGGCAAGGATGGCACAAAGAAAGAAAACTACAGACCAATATCTCTAATGAATACAGATGCTAAAATACTAAACAAAATACTGGCAAACCGAATACAACAACATATTAAAAAAATAATACATCATGATCAAGTGGGATTCATCCCAGAATCTCAAGGATGGTTCAACATACGCAAAACGGTTAACGTAATACACCATATCAACAAAACAAAGAACAAAAACCACATGATCTTATCAATAGATGCAGAAAAGGCTTTTGATAAAATACAACACAATTTTATGTTTAAGACTCTCAACAAAATGGGTATAGAAGGAAAATATCTCAACATGATAAAGGCCATATATGATAAACCATCAGCCAACATCCTATTAAACGGCATAAAACTGAGGACTTTCTACCTTAAATCAGGAACAAGACAGGGTTGTCCACTCTCTCCACTCTTATTCAACGTGGTGCTAGAAGTTCTGGCCAGAGCAATCAGACAAGACAAAGAAATAAAAGGCATCCATATCGGAAAAGAAGAAGTAAAGCTATCACTTTTTGCTGATGATATGATCCTATACATCGAAAACCCGAAGGACTCCACAAAAAGATTATTAGAAACAATAAACCAATACAGTAAGGTCGCAGGATACAAAATTAACATGCAAAAGTCCATAGCCTTTCTATATGCCAACAATGAAATATTAGAAAACGAACTCAAAAAAATAATCCCCTTCACGATTGCAACAAAAAAAATAAAATACCTAGGAATAAACATAACAAAGAACATAAAGGACCTATATAATGAAAATTACAAAGCATTGTTAAGGGAAATCGAAAAAGATACAATGAGATGGAAAAATATTCCTTGTTCTTGGATAGGAAGAATAAATATAATCAAAATGGCCATATTACCCAAAGCAATATACAAATTTAATGCAATTCCCATCAAAATCCCTATGAGATTTTTTAAAGAAATGGAACAAAAAATCATCAGATTTATATGGAACTATAAAAAACCCCGAATAGCCAAAACAATCCTAAGGAAAAAGAATGAAGCTGGGGGCATTACAATACCTGACTTTAAACTATATTATAGGGCCACGATAATCAAAACAGCATGGTATTGGCAAAAAAATAGACACTCAGACCAATGGAACAGAATAGAAAGCCCAGAAATAAAACCACATATATATGGTCAAATAATCTTTGATAAAGGGGCCAACAACACACAATGGAGAAAAGAAAGCCTCTTCAACAAATGGTGTTGGGAAAACTGGAAAGCCACATGCAAAAGAATGAAACTCGACTACAGCCTGTCCCCGTGTACTAAAATTAATTCAAAATGGATCAAAGACCTAAATATAAGACCTGAAACAATAAAGTACATAGAAGAAGACATAGGTACTAAAATCATGGACCTGGGTTTTAAAGAACATTTTATGAACTTGACTCCAATGGCAAGAGAAGTGAAGGCAAAGATAAATGAATGGGACTACATCAGAATTAAAAGTTTTTGCTCAGCAAGAGAAACTGATATCAAAATAAACAGACAGCCAACTATATGGGAACTGATATTTTCAAACGACAGCTCAGATAAGGGCCTAATATTCAAAATTTACAAAGAACTCATAAAACTCAACAACAAACAAGCAAACAATCCAATAAAAAAATGGGAAGAGGACATGAACAGACACTTCTCCCAGGAAGAGATACAAATGGCCAACAGATATATGAAAAGATGCTCAGCTTAATTAGTTATTAGAGAAATGCAAATCAAAACTACAATGAGATACCACCTCACTCCTGTTAGATTAGCTATTATCAACAAGACGGGTAATAGCAAATGTTGGAGAGGCTGTGGAGAAAAAGGAACCCTCATTCACTTTGGTGGGACTGTAAAGTAGTACAACCATTATGGAAGAAAGTATGGTGGTTCCTCAAAAAACTGCAAATAGAACTACCTTATGACCCAGCAATCCCTCTACTGGGTATATACCCCAAAACCTCAGAAACATTGATACGTGAAGACACATGTAGCCCCATGTTCATTGCAGCACTGTTCACAGTGGCCAAGACATGGAAACAACCAAAAAGCCCTTCAATAGAAGACTGGATAAAGAAGATGTGGCACATATACACTATGGAATACTACTCAGCCATAAGAAATGATGACATCAGATCATTTACAGCAAAATGGTGGGATCTTGATAACATTATAAGGAGTGAAATAAGCAAATCAGAAAAAAACAAGAACTACATGATTCCATACATTGATGGAACATAAAAATGAGACTAAGAGACATGGACAAGAGTGTGGTGGTTACCATGGGTGGGGGGGGAGGGAGGACATGGGAGGGAGGGAGGGAGAGAGTTAGGGGGAGGGGGAGGGGCACAGAGAACTAGATAGAGGGTGACGGAGGACAATCTGACTTTGGGCGAGGGGTTTGCAACATAATTTGATGACAAAATAACCTAGACATGTTTTCTTTGAATATATGTACCCTGATTTATTAATGTCATCCCATTACCATTAATAAAAATTTATTTAAAAAAATAAATAAATAAAAAATAAAATAAAATAAAAAAATATATAAAAAAATAAAATAAATACAATAGCTCACACCCTATTTTACTTCAAGAAACCTGTGTTTTTGTGTTCTTTATTACTTTTTCAGGTCATACAGGGTGATACATGGTGAGTGGTTTGAAAAGGACACACCTCATAGATTAAATAAGTATTTAGAGAATAGTCAAGTTCTAAGGGAGGTTCAAGTGTCCTATAGTCCAGTGCTTCTCAAAATTTTATTTGCATTTGAATCAGCCTGGTCTTGTTAAACTACAGATTCTGATTCATTCACTGAGTTTGGGATGTATGTCCAAGATTCTGTATTTCCAACAAGCTTTTAGGTGATGCCCACACTCCAATATTACTGGTCTGAGAACCTGGCCTTAGGCAGCACAGCTGTAGTCCATAGTGTATATTCCCAAACCTGTCTAACATTTGTATATCAGACATTGATTGTTCTCGTTCATCTCAGGTTCCTTTCATCAATGTGTGAGTATAAAAATCATAATTCTCTGAAGGTGCTAATTAAATATTTAAATGCCCCCAAGTGATTTGATGCACACTAGAGTTTTAAAATCACTGCTTTCAGAGAAACAGTGACTAGAAGTCATTCACATGTGTAAGAAAGCTTGATTTCCTTAATTTACAATAGAACAGTGGTTCATCAACCTGGCAACACATTAGAATCACTGAGGGAGGTGGAAAAAATATCAAGGTTCAGGTCCTATTCTACACCAATTAAATCAGGCTTTCTGGGGTGGAGCCCAGGCACCTGTATTTTTAATGTTTATTTTCTTTATTGATTTTAGAGAGAGGCAAGGAAAGAGGGAGAGAGAGACAGGAACATCAGTCTGTGCTTGTATGTGCCTTGACTGGGGATCAAACCAGCAACCTCTGCTCTTTGGGACAATGCTCTAACCAACTGAGCTATCCATCCAGGGCTGGACATCTGTATTATTAAGAAGCTCCCTGGGTGATGTTAATGCGCAAACAGGGTTGAGAATCATTGCTATAGCACAAATTTCCTTTTTATTTAAATTTAGAAATACGATACATTTAAGTAGAAAATTGTGGAATTAATAGTTTGTCTTGTCATCTAGCCTTTCTGAGACCTTGTCATAAGCAATCTTCCTGTGCAAGGCATGAATTACCCTGGTGTTCCTTTCACGACAATTCACTGAACTCATGTATCACATATGCTGGCTTTCTCCATTTATCAGAAGCAAGCTTGTTCCTCACCTCCTATGAGCCCACTTTTTCCTTGACTGCTAGTGAGGAGAAACAGGTGAATCAGAACAAGCCATCCCAGGTCATGTGTAAATTAATGTACTTTCCCACTTTGGTATCAAACTCCCTTAACCCAGTTTACATAGACTTTAAGGTCTTCTGAAGTTGGGAATTTCAAGCATGTCTGTTTGGAATAATGTATTTGAACTTCAAATGAACAGCCACCTACTCCAATAACCTTTAGCCCTGGCTTTGCTTAAGGAGGGACTCTTGTTTTGTGGTTGATTTCATTAAAAAGGCATCGTTTTTCTTTAAAGAGGAAAGTGCCGAATGTGGCGAAGAATTCGTTTTGACAACAATTTCTTTTGTTAAGAAAAGGAATTTAGTAATTTTTAAGTATATGCTTTTCTAAGCACGAGGGGATGGGAAAGTCTTTGATAAGGGCCTTGTAATCAGGGAAACAAAGGAAAACAAAGGATGCGCAAGTCTGAGAGATTGACTATATCTTAAAAGGAAACTATTACATCAACATCAATTATTATTTATTGAGCACCTACTGGGTACACAACACTCTGCTAGCAACTTGAAAAATGACATGGAATGCATACCTATCAAACATAGTAACCAGTGACTATTTTTGACTATTTGTTTAAATTCATTATAACAAGGACAAGCAAGCAGGGCTGCTTGTAATTTGTTCTCATTAATAAAATTGATTCTTAGGGAGAATTGCTCAGAAGGGGAGCAAATAAACCATACTGAACTATTATTTTCTATTATTCTGATAATGACAACATGTACTCACAGGTGGTGCCGACTGCTGTAATTTCAAGTGTGCAATTCTCGAATTCCAGTCATCAACCCATTCCCAGAAGGAGTGTGGGACCCAGCACACTGCTTGAGATTTCCTTCACTCATCATTTGTGGAATTCTTGAATGCTATTGATTTTGTGCGATAGACTGAGGTTAATAATGCAGTTATGTGTGTGTATCACTGAGATGTAAGGAAAAAGAAATGAGGCACATTCCACAGCTCACACGTAGAAAGCTTTCTCACTTCCTTATCCTGGTGGAACACAAAATGAACATGTGTACCTCTTTTGCTTTGAAAACAATGTGACAGACTTTGAACTGTGTGACCCAATCACCTGAAAATGTTAGCTAATGCATTTGTGCTTGGACTAAAGGCTATGTGCCGTGCCCAGTTGAAAAGACTCATCATACCTTGAAAACACTAAGACAATCTGAAAGTTTCATGAACATTAGCTTCCCTTAGGAGATAAAACTTGGCCATGTTACTTAAAATTCAGAGAAAATTGACATTTGGTATAGATTCTCACACTAATCAATTCAATTGACTACTTTTTAGTATTTTGGTTGGACATGGTTCTATTATTTGGAAGATAAATCAACTTTGCAAGTATTTTATTTCATGTATATATCATATATACATTTTCTAATTCCAGAAAATATCCAATATCTAACATGCTTGCCTTTTCATGTAGCAAAAATAGATGAGGGAAACCTAATGCATGCTTCTAGCACTCTAGAATATCTGTAGCCTGCTCTATACCATGCCTTGAAAATGATGTATTTGAACAGCCAAGAGAGGCACAGTCCCTATATAATGGGTGTATTTCAAATTTTTATTAAAATTATGATTTGCCCTGGGCCTGTGAGGGTATACTTATGTGTTTGGCTTGATTATATTCTCTCTGAAGGTGGTCCAAGGTGAAACACTTTCCATAGATGAAGAAATATCTTGGATGGATTTGTTAGGAAGTTGGTGAATAACATCTATGGTTTATTTTCAAATTTTACTATATTTCTTAAAGCAAACAGTGTGACACAGTACAGATTGGAAACAGTGTGCCTAATCCTTGTGACTATTATGCAGCCAGTTCTGTCAATAAGGCGTGCAAAGAAGGGAAGTTTAAAGAAACAGAGAAAGGAAGAAGGAAGGAAGAAAAATGGGAAGAAAGAAAGATGCAGACATGTGCATTATGGGAGACACATCCTGAGCATGAGAACCGGACTATCAACTTCACCAGCTCCCACTCTTTTCAAAGAGATAAACCAATCAAAAAGGATTACATGTACTACTCAAGTTTTGGGACAATGTCTACCCATTTCTAGTTCACAGGTCTTACTTGTGATCTTAAACAGTTGGTGAAATAGAGTCTAAAAATGTAAGGAATTAGTTGTCTGTAGGTATTAGTCACTTGTACTCATCGAGTAAGTAGAGGCACTGTCTTTGCCCTGAACTATTTTTATGAGGATATGTGTATGGCAAACAGCCTTGCTAGGTACAGATAGTGTGTCCTGCTGGAATAGAGGGAAGATTTGATTCTCTAAATATTCTAAAATAATTTCTCCCTTTAGGAAAAAGATGATGCATGCTCACTGTCTGTTAACTGTAGGTTAAGCTCAAAGTGCCTCTCCTATAATACACCCCACTGCATGCAGATGTTACCCAGCCTTCTTCCTATCACTTTTGGAAATTGGGGCTCAGGGAACTTAAACTAATTCTGATACTCTGGATACTGCTATCATAATGAATAATAAATTGTCTTTTGCCTCTGATCCAGGAGACTCATGTCTTCTATTAGGCTAACTTGTTAGGTTGCGAGTAGGATAAAATCTCAGAGCCTTCACAGTTCTAGACAAACAATAGAATGTCAGATCTAAAAGGAACATACATTAGCAATATTAAGCCTGACCCTTTCTTTTTATAAATGAGGAAACTTAGACCCAGAATTTAATTTACCTGCCCAATATCAAAATGGTGATTATCAATAGAACTAGGACCAAGGGTAATTAAAATCTACCCTGTAGGCAGACAACTTGAATTTAGGATTTGTTGATAATTTCATTTTAGCTTTAACAGTGCTCATTACAAAATTACCTCTTATTTTTTCTATAACTGTGTGCCTCTTCCTGTGCATAATTGGTTTTCATACACCAGGGTCTTCAGGTCTCAGGGGGATAAAAACCCAGCACCCTTGCTTCAGATTGTAGTGATTCTGACCTGTAACACACTAGCATTCCCCAGGGGAAACCAGCTGAGCTGATGCTCTCCAGAGCTTTTGTCAAGATTAAACCCTTGTTGACTTCCTGTCTCTGTCTCGCTTCTCTCACTCTTTTTCCAATTTCTCCTGGAGCATTTTCTTTATAAATCACTTAATAAAGAAGCAAGTTCTCATCTCCCGGTCAGCTTACAGGGAACTTGACCCAAGATGATAATCTAATTAGGCAAACAATTTAAGAGAGACTTTAAGATTCAAGAGAATTTCATTTGTATATATCTCTTCTCCTTCTTACCTGTAAAGTCTGATGAGTAGACTTAGATCTTCAGTTATAACAGCTATATTATTTCTATGTCTGCAGTCTGGTTATTCTTCACTCAGTATATTTTGCGGAGAGCACTGGGCTCAATGAATGCTACTATATCAAAAGAAGAGTTAAAGAAGGTATGGATGACTGACTAAAGGTGGTGAGACAGCACAAGCTCAATTCACTGACAAGAGTTGTCATTGAAAAATTATGATGTGCCTACTTTCTGTAAGGCACTGTAGGATATGTAGAAATAAATGACACAGTCCCTTCCTTCAGGCAAAATAGGTGTTAAAAAAATAAGACAGAACTTTTTGCAGTGTGAAGAGGGTTGTTTCCAGAGCCTAAGAAATAGAAAAAATGAAGCTTCAGAAATGATTTTAAATATAGAACTAGTTCATTCATTCATTCATTCATTCAAAAAATTACGAATTAAATGCACATGTTGCACCAGAGACAGGGTACAATGCTAAGACTGAGTCAGTAGTCACTGTTTAACAACTAACTAAAAGCAAGCAGGCTTTGTTGTGTTTGCCAGTTTCTGTGGTGGAAATACTCCCATCATGGCTGATTTCAAGCTACCAAGGGAACATCAATGGGCTCACAAAATTCCTGAAAATGTAACAATGAACTCTTGTGAGCCAGCACAGCCGCCTTCAGCATAAGCTGCTCCAACATTCCACTGCCTGAGGATATATCCGTGAACACCATGGAAATGGTCTGTCTTTCCCGAGCTTCCTGACAAACACATCCAGATGCTCCTTGACTTACACTGAGGCTTCATCCTGATAAATGCGTTGAAAATATTGTAAATCGAAAAAGCTTGTAATCTTACACTGTAGAGTATGGGCTGTTTACCCTGAGATGGCGTGCCCGACTGGCACCTGTGGTTCACTGTGCTACCTGGTATCGTAGAGAGATTATCTCACTGTATATCACTAACCTGGGAAGAGATCAAAATTTAAAATTCAAAGTATGCTTTCTACTAAACATATATCACTTTGGCACCATCATAAAGTCAAAAATAGGGGACTGTCTGTACACAAGCAAAGAGAGTGAGCCTGGGAGAGTAGTTGAAAGGTGCCCCTAAGAGGACCCCTCAACCCAGTCTTACAGATAAGGGAGCAAGAAAGGCTTTTGAAAAAGTGGCATTCACTCAGCAACCAGAAGCATGAGAAGAAGTTCATTAAGTGAAGGAAGGCCTGGTGACAGAGGATGGCTTCTTTTAGAAACTGAAGAGTTCCCTCTTCAGGAAGAAAAGTAGCAAGATGTGAAGCGGGCTATATAGGGAGTGATAGACTGTGACCAGCCTCCTAGGATGGGTTAAGCAGTTTGGACTTTAGCCTAAGTCATGGTTTCCTCCAGTAAGTCCTCAAAATGCCAATAGGTCTAAAAAGACAAAAAGAAAAGAAGAAAAAATCCTTTGCTCAAAAGTGTGTTGGATCTACTGGTTAATCAATGTAAAATAGTTGTCTTCACTGTAGGATTTCTCAGAGCCTTTAATGTATTGATACCCAATGTGGCTCTCTTGGAATGAGATAGAGTGCCCACCATTGCCAAAAATTATTTGACCATTGAACATCACTCATTTACTTTTAAAATTATATATTAAGAGTAAGATGTTAGAGAATTAATGTTCCCAAAATACATTTTGGCAAATACTCTTAAGAGAAGAATGAGGTGGTATTATTATAAGTTTTTAAGGAACACTGACATAATCAGATAATGTGATCACTGTATTTTTTTTCACTAATTAGTAATTTGTTTTGAATTATATTTTTCTATCTCCTTCCCACCTCTCCCCAACTGGCTTCTACTCCCACATCATAAAAAGGCTTAGGAAAACCTTTAAACATATCTTTTTTTTTTTTTTACTCAGTAAGGGGAGGGGAGACAAACTCACATATGCACCCAGACGGGGATGCACCCGGGAAGCCCACTAGGGGGCATGCTTTGCCCATCTGGGGCATTGCTCTTTTGCTCAGCAACCAAGTTCTCCTTAGCACCTGAGGCAGAGGTCATGGAGCCATCCTCAGTGTCCAGGGCTAACTTATTCCAATCGAGCCATGGCTGCAGGGGGGAAAGAGAGAGAAAGAGAGAGAGAGAGAGAGAGAGAGAGAGAGAAGTGAGAGGGGGAGGGGTGGAGAAGCAGATGGATGCTTCTTCTGTATAACCTCTCTGGGAATCAAACCCAGGACATCCACACACCAGGCCAATGCTCTACAACTGAGTGAACTGGCTAGGGTTCTCAACACATTTTAATGGTAAAAATGAAGAGTTTTGTAGAGGTAGTCCACTAGTACTAAATGTGTTAGATTTCATTGTTTGGGTTTCTGACTTGAATGTCTCTTTTTAAAATTTCCATTATTTCTGAAAAGCAGATAGAATAAGATATAGGCTTCTTTCAATATTTAAGCCTAATTTTCTGCTAAAGGAAACAATGACAAATTCATCTGTTTGTTTCCAGATGACTATAGGCTCCAAATCTGAAGGGGAAATTATAGCTCAGGTGATCATGTATCATGTATCTGCTTTATGGTAACTTTATTCTACAGAAGTAATGAAGGAAGCAAGGGTTGAACTAGAGGAGAAAACAAAAGAAGGGAATGAAGAGAAAAAAGAACATTTAGTGACCTATCAGGGCTTGATGAAGCCTGATATAATTAACGAACTTGTGATATCTTCAGCAATTGTAATTCCAATTATTTGCTAGCTAAAGGCAAGTTTCACTGCTCTAAGTTAGGAAATCATGTAAATAGCCTAATTAATATAATTTGCCTTATGCTCGACTAAGAAAACAAAAACAAATATGTCATTTTTTAGAATAAATAGAATGGTATAGACTAAATATTATAAATATTCAGTCAGTTTGCAGAACAAATATTGCATATTATGGATCCTTTTCAGCAGTTCTGTGAAATTCAGCATAATTTAGATTTAATAAAATTATGATGGCTGTTTGAGTTTTACAACTACATTGCAATAAAAAGAAAGCACTTCCTTTGCAGGGATCAGAGGAAAATCCTTGACGGAAACAGTGCTGTAGAGTTTGTAACGCTGTAGGCTGGAGGAGACAATGCAGATTTCATTCCTTTTTTTTTCTTTTTTTTGCCAGTTCTTGAATCTCAAGAGAACCTCAAAGTTAAAATAAATCTTTAAAAAATTCCATATGCCAGTGTTGAAGAGACATAATAAATAATTCTTTACCATTTCATCATGTAGGATGGAGAGATAAAGCTGTTTGTAAAACCCTAACAGACTTACAAATCATTTCAACAGGTTGTCATATGTTAATGTCAGCAAGAATTTAATCACCACATGTGAAATGCATAATGCAGTGGTTGGCCGCATTGCTCTTTGTCTGGGGGCCCCACCTCACTGACTTCTATTCAATCACTTGCATTCTGTCTTGCTGTCAAGTAGTTATCTCTCAAAAAGGACTCCTGATAAAAAAGGGAGAGAGAGGAAGAGCTTGTGACCGATTAAATAAACAAGTATTTATTGCAATTCTCTATTTCCATCACTATACTAAGCACTACAATGTAAGCAAAAACAGTGCTTTGATGCCAGACATGACTTCCCCCCCCCCCGCCCCGCCTTAAAGAATTTTATTATGGATTTGAAACATTTACAAATAAATTGCAGATTAAAAACTACTATATGTTTGATGGTTGCCTGAAAAACAATAACCAAGAAATGAGACATTCACTAAGCTGGAGTGGTAATTTTATAATTTATATATATGTTTTGTGTATTTTTTGTATGTGTTAAAGTTTTCTCTTATGAAGTTTAAAAAATAAGTGAGTTAAATATTCAACTCAAGGGCTTGGAAGAGAGCAAAAGGAAAACACAAAATAAATAAAAAGTTAGAGTGTAATGATGATCATGACAAATAAATGAAACAGGCACAACACTAAAAACAATAAACAATAGGGAAATTAACATACTTAAAAGCTAATTCAGGCCCTGGCCGGTTGGCTCAGCGGTAGAGCGTTGGCCTAGCGTGAGGGGGACCCGGGTTCGATTCCCGGCCAGGGCACATAGGAGAAGCGCCCATTTGCTTCTCCACCCCTCTGCCGCGCCTTCCTCTCTGTCTCTCTCTTCCCCTCCCGCAGCCAGGGCTCCATTGGAGCAAAGATGGCCCGGGCGCTGGGGATGGCTCTGTGGCCTCTGCCCCAGGCGCTAGAGTGGCTCTGGTCGCAACATGGCGACACCCAGGAGGGTCGCAACATGGCGACGCCCAGGATGGGCAGAGCATCGCCCCCTGGTGGACAGAGCGTCGCCCCTGGTGGGCGTGCCGGGTGGATCCCGGTCGGGCGCATGCGGGAGTCTGTCTGACTGTCTCTCCCTGTTTCTAGCTTCAGAAAAATGCAAAAAAAAAAAAAAAAAAAGCTAATTCTTTGAAAAGATGAATTACATAGACATTCTTTGTGATAGAATGAAGAAGTATAGGGGAATTCTGTACATTAATTTCTGAGAAAATTGAGAGGTGAAGTGTGGTGAGTACAGAAAACGAATACCATGCTATCAGTCAGTAGCACTGGATTAATGTTCAAACAGTAGAGTGAATGAATTTTAAAACAGTGTTGAGTGAAAAAGTAAGAAACACAGTGGTATATAAGAAAATAATATTAAACAAGTTAAAATGAATAAAGTAAAAAATTACTTTTTGCAAGAATGAATACATACACAATGGCATGATTGTTATGGGAGGTGTGGTAAAAGTGTGATGGGTGTGGGGAATAGAGATAGAGGGGAATTAATTAATGAGAGGAAGCCTATAAGGATCAATTAAGATACCAAACTCTAATCTTAAGGTAGGATTCATTCAAACCTCTGCATCTGAGTTTAAAATACAACAACAACCTATTTTTAGAAGCCAGGTTGGGATTCTTTCATTTTAACCTGCAGGACACTCAAGAGCATTTCTTACAGGGCAGGGCAGGTCCAGTAGCAATAAACTCTCTGAGCTTCTGTTTATCTGGGAATGTCTTAATTTATACCTGTTTTAGAAGTTGTAAGATTCTTGGTTGGCAGAATATTTTAATTTTTTAAAATTTATTCATTGACTTTAGAGAGAAGAAGGGAGAGAGAGACAGAAGAAGACAGAAACATTGATTTGTTCCTGTGTATGCCCTGACTGGGGATCAACCCCACAACTTTCATGTTTCTGGACAATGCTCTAATCAACCAAGCTATCTGCCTAGAGCAGCAATTTTTGTTTGTTTGTTTCTTTGGGTTTTGTTTTGGGGTTTTTTTGTTTGTTTTGTTTTGTTTTTTTAAATTTCAAATATATCAGCCCTGCTGCCTTCTAACCTCCAAAGTTTCTGATGAGAACTCTGCTGATAATCTTATTGAAGGTCCCTTGTATATGATGAACTACTTCACTTTTGCTGCTTTAAAGATTCTCTCTTTCTCCTTGGTTTTCAACAGCTTGATTATAATGTTTTCATCAAATTTGGGAAGTTTTTTTGTCATTATTTCTTCAAATATTCTCCATGCCCCTTTCTTGCACTTTTATCTTTTTGGGACTCAACAATTATACATTGGTCTACTTAATGGTGCCCCACATGTCATTTATACTCTGTTCAGTCTTCAGTTTTGTTTGATTCTACTCCTCAGACTCCATCATTTCAATTTCCTTCTTTTTCAGTTTGCTGACTCTTTCTTCTGTTTTGCTCAAATCTGACTTCAAATTTCTCTAATAAATTTTTTATTTCCGTTATTATGCTTTTCAGTTCTACAATATCTTTTTGGGGTTTTATTCAGTTTTCTAACTCTTTATTGATAATTTCAATTTGTTCATCATAATTTTATTGATTTTTAACCACATCTTCTTTTAGGTATTTGAGTATGTTTTGAAGATCTTGTCTAGCAATCCATCATCTGGTTTTTCTTCAAGAAAGTTTCTGGGTTGTTTTTTTTTTTCCTTTGAATAGATCATACTTTTTTGTTTCTTTGTACCCTTTGTAATTTCTTTTAATTAAAAGCTACATTTGACCCTGGCCGGTTGGCTCAGCGGTAGAGCATCGGCCTGGCGTGCAGGAGTCCCGGGTTTGATTCCTGGCCAGGGCACACAGGAGAGGCGCCCATCTGCTTCTCCACCCCTCCCCCTCTCCTTCCTCTCTGTCTCTCTCTCTTCCCCTCTCGCAGCTGAGGCTCCATTAAAGCAAAGATGGCCTGGGTGCTGAAGATGGCTCTGTGTCCTCTGCCTCAGGCGCTAGAATGGCTCTGGATGCAACAGAGCGATGCCCCAGAGGGGCAGAGCATCGCCCCCTGGTGGGCATGCTGGGTGGATCCTGGTCAGGCGCATGCGAGAGTCTGTTGGCCTCCCTGTTTCTAGCTTCAGAAAAATGAAAAAAAAAAAAAAGAAAAAAAAAGCTGCATTTGAATCTTATACTGTGGTAACTCTAAAAATCAGGTTCTCCTTCTACCCAGTGTTTTATTTTTCTTTTCTTTCTTTTTTATTTTTATAAGCTGTTTTTGTACTGAAGGGCAGTTTGAGGTAGAAACTCAAGTTTTTCTCAGGTACTTTTTGATTCTACACTTTTCTTGGGGAGTGTGCAGTGACTTTGCAGTTTCCTCTGTTTGTGCAGTTGCTTTTGACTGTCATATTTTTGAATGTCTGCCTCACAAAGTGGGTGTAAACAGAACAATTAAGGGGAAGAAAGGTGCTGGTCCTTTAAATTTCCTGGAAGTCATGTCAGCTGGAGGGGGAGGGGCTTGCTACAATAGAAGATGTAACTATGGCTGCCCGATTTTATCTCTGTACTTTCATTATCTGAGTTAGCTATCAATGACCAGAATACAGATTCCAAATATTTAGAGAACAAGGTCGTTATTGCCCACCCTGGTTCCCACAGGTTGTATACAAGCTGCTCCAGGAACACACACACAGCTGCCTTCCACAAGGCTGGGATCTGGGAATGGGTAGTGGCTGTTGAACTAAGAACTGAAATCAACCACAATTTACCATCCAAGCTTTCCACTGAAAGTTGTAACCATTCAACAGACTCCAGAGTTCGAAAAATAGTTACATTGGACAGATTCTGACAGCAAAATTGTTGTCTATCTTGGGAGACAAATTCTGGATGCTTCCTCTACTGCCCTCTTGTAAGAATCTCTCCAATCCGTTATTTTGTCTCTTACCACATAGTTTCTCTACATTTTTCTTTTCTTTATCTATGTATGCCTCCCTAGTAATTGGCTTTTTCTGTATCATTTCACTTCTAGACTTTAATATAGTTAGAGAAGTATCATATATATAATTTGTACATCTCCTGAGTTACTGGTGTTCAATAAAAAAAATAATAATTACAGTAGATAACCATCCCAAGAGAAAATAATATGACCAGGTATATTTTGCTTCATATACAGTATCTACAAATTCTCAAGTAAATTCTGGTCACTTTTTTTAAATCACAAAGGATGATGCCAGAGTGAAAGAAATAGATTGGCTCTCACATCACAGGTAGAATTTATGACACCAGCAGTGAAGAAAACAAACAGAATAAGTTAGACTCTGAGGTACAGGTGGCAGACTATGTTCTTTACTGCCTCTGTCTGTCAGGTATGCACCAACAATAAAACCTCATTAGGCCCTGGCCGGTTAGCTCAGTGGTAGAGCGTCAGCCTGGCATGCAGAGGTCCTGGGTTCGATTCCCGGCCAGGGCACACAGGAGAAGCACCCATCTGCTTCTCCACCCCTCCCCCTCTCCTTCCTCTCTCTCTCTTCCCCTCCCGCAGCTGAGGCTCCATTGGAGCAAAGATGGCCCCGGCGCTGGGGATGGCTCCTTGGCCTCTGCCCCAAGCACTAGAGTGGCTCTGGTCTCGTCAGAGCGACGCCCTGGAGGGGCAGAGCATGGCCCCCTGGTGGGCAGAGTGTCGCCCCCGGTGGGCGTGCCGGGTGGATCCCGGTCGGGCGCATGCGGGAGTCTGTCTGACTGTCTCTCCCCGTTTCTAGCTTCAGAAAACAAAACAAAACAACAACAACAACAACAACAAAACCTCATTAACCTGAACTCTACTAGTTTGGGCTCTGCAATAATCTCTACCTGCCTTACCTGAAGATACGTTGCTCCTATGGATACACCCACAGTTTGCTCAGCAAATACTCTACGTATATAAGGCTAAGTGAGAAGATTAAAAGGATCCCTTCTTTTGTGGAAGCTTTTGTATACAGTGAATGCCCTAATCACAAATGATTATGGACTCATTAAAACCATTATGGAATTCTGTTAAGACTTTAGGTCAACTTCTTGGGACTTCTCCCTTGAGGTAATTCAACTGCTTTTATTTTAGCATTTTATTTAACTCAGCTTGGGCTTTCCATCCATAGAACTGATGAATTAGTCTGCCCAGACCAATTTGAATGCTTTTGACTATGTGGACATGTGTGCGTGCAATATCCCATATGGCCAAATGATAAACTCGTTTGTCAGGGCTTAGCCAGAAAATAATCTTTTGTCCCTTTCCAATACAGTTTCAAAAGATTAAAATCTTTTTTTTTTTTTTTATGGTCCCGCTTTCACAATGGAGGGCTGTTTCCGTACACGAGGTTTTAAATGCACTTTATTTATTGTAAGCTCTGAATGCACTCTGTACTGCAGGACTCCCTCTGATGAGAAGTCGGCTAGCCCGCAGTCTGAGTCCTCTGGGCCAGGCAGCACAGGCTGCTGGTCTGTAATGGAAAATCAAACAGGTCACTTCACAGGCATCAAGCACACGCAGAGCTGCCTTACTGGGTTATACTCTGCTGTATTTTAGGACAGAAAATCATTTCTTACATATGAAAACAGTGCTTTCTCTAATGTAATCATTTAAATTGCATATAAAGGTTAAACTTAGTAAAAATAGAGGAACTGAAATTGCAACAAAATTCTAAACCCATAAACTATCTTGACAGAGGACACTTTCTCTTTCTCTCTTTCTTGAAAAGCTTCATTGCTTTTAAGACAAGAGGTATTATTTCAAAACTCAAGATGGAAAGCATTTTATTTCTGTCCCATAATAAGAATAATAAAGCTTTTTATTGTAAAAAGGACTGTAAATATACTTAGCAATCATTTCAACAACTCTGAAGTGGTTTGATTTCTACTGTGGAAAATATGAGTCTCATGACATTTAGATGTTATCAAAAATTTCTTCTACTCTTTCAATGGTCCCCGTACCTGTGGTGATGTCAAGCTGTAGCTTTTCTAGATAATGATTCACTAAGATAATAATGGAACAAATTCTCTCTCAAGTGTATAAACACAAAAGTAAGAGGGAGAGATTAGAAAATAATTTCTCTTTTTCTAAAGTTTTGTCAGAATACCTATTTGTGTAGAAAGAAAAGAGGATAGAACTTTGCCCTGCCTACTGGATTGCAGTTGAGGGACCAGGAGACTGGATGAGAAATTGTGTAGAAAATTAGAGGGGCCAGACCCTTTTAGACAAGGCCATGATCATATGGATAAGTGGAAGCTAAAGCTTGTGAGGCTTGGAGCAGTTTCTGACAAGGCAAGGGAAGAGGAGATTTCACAGTTGGAGGAAAAGGACAATACATTTATCTGGTGGGACTGAGGCTTCTCCTGATCAAAGAATGTGTTCAATAATTTTCTTTCTGAGAGTCAAGTGTTACAAGGAAAAACTCTCCGTCTCAATTCTAACCGCTTTTTTGTGTCTGAATGTGGATTCCAGCAAAAATGCTTTGTAACGGAGGAAAGACGCAAGATGCAGCTGGCAGGAATATCTGTTGAAAAAAACTCTGGGCACAAATTAACTCATTGTATTCTGTATTCACAAAGGAATTTTTTTAAATCCCGATTTGTTATAGCTTTTTTGTTTTGTTTTAAGGTACTTTCAGGAAATCTAAACACATTTTACTCACAGGACTTTTCTGGTTAGGAGTAATGAAAACAAAAATACTAGTTCTGAGGAATCGAATTTGAACTTCCAATATTAAAATATGAGAAGGTTTATTTGGATGACTTACATTTAGTTACATTAGGTAACTGAGGGTCATGGAGGTTAAGTAACTGTTCCAACATTACCGAGCTAGAAGGTATGGAGACAGCTTCAGTTGAGTGCAGAATTTATCAGAGGTTGCATTTTATATATTTTTGAAATAACACTGCAGGCAGTATGCTGACTGAACATTTATATTCCTTGGTTAATCAATTCTGCTTGATTCTTCACAACTCCTGCAGATCTATCCCTGCCTCTCTTCTCTCAAAGCTATCATCCGAGGTTATTGCTATTGTAATTCTAGCTGGTTTTTTCTCTTCTAGTCTCTTCCTCTCTCTCACTCCCTTTCAGATTTAAAATTTAGATCTATTATGGAAACTAAAATAATCTTTCTCAAGCATTATTTTTCTCAGTCCCAATCCCTTACTCAGTTTATTTAGTGCCATATAAAGAAGATGACAGTGTATCCTAATTTGTACAGGATAGTCTTGAGGTATATAGGTCATCCCAGAATAGTTAAGTGACTTTTTTATTCTTCAAAATGTCCAACTTGGTATAATACATTATATAGTTAAAAATTTTTTTTTCAACCAGTGATAATACTAGAATCTTTTTTAAAAATTTCATTTTAAATAGTAGAGAGAGAAAGATAGAAGGGGGAAGGAGTAGGAAACATTGACTCCCATATGTGCCTTGACTAAGCAAGCCCAGGGTTTCAAACTGGTGACCTCAGTATTCCAGTTTTACACCCTATCCACTGTGCCACCACAGGCCAGGTAATTATATGGTTTTCTTACATGTAACTAATTACTTCCAGTTACTTCATCTCATTTCTGTCAGCCAAAATTCCTCTGTCGCTTACAAGTTAATCCACTCATTGTCCTTCTACACAAAAACTGACACTACATAACTCCACATTGCCTTTATAAACTAAGTGACTCAGTTCTAATCACTCTTTGATCTAGAATTCGTTTGAACAAATATTCAGCAGGTAACTGCTGTGTGCCCAGCACTGTCCTAAATGCTGGATTTAGAGCAGGAATGAATCAGACAATTTTTGTGCTCTAATGGAGCTTCTATATGAAAAATGCCTTTACATTTACGTATTTAACATTTACATATGTAGTGAGGACTGTTGTATTTGCCCTCCTGTTTACCCTCTTTGCTTATTGTCTTCTCTCTGGTATCCTATCACACTGAAAAATAAATGAGGAGAAATGAAATTATCTTTCCTCCCAACTCCAAGTTTTTCTGGCCAATGCACAGACAGGATCTGGCAACAGTAACGATTTGAAAGTGCTGCCTATGGTGCCAATGGGAGGGTCTCTGATGGGGAGCTGTGGGCTGCCAGCAGCTGTAGCTGCGGGAGGCCTGTATCCGGAGGAGGAGGAGGAGAAGGGGGACATTGCAGAAGTTTGCTCCTCTCCATCTGCAGTTCAGAGGAAGCAACATGTGTTCAGAGCTGTTACAAACATTATGCTTTGGAACATTATGAATCCAATTAAGCTCTGTCCACCCACATAAACACCTCTCATGCTTTGAGAACAAATATCTGGATGGAAATATTTGAATAAGGAGGAAATAAAGAAGAAGTATTAAGAAGTTTAAATTAAAAAAACACTTTGAAACCTATAGTTTTGCAACCTTGGGTTGGCACTACCTTACCAGGTAGGTGTGAGTAGAGATGAGAAATGCCATAAACATCAATAAAAATTGCAAATTCCTTGTTGTTTGCTTAATTTTACCTGTATACATGAATGTTAATGTATAAAAAGAAAGAATTAGGGGGGTTAGCAAGAAAAAGGAGGGAGGTAGAAGGAATATGTTCATTCTTACTCAGATAATTCTGTAAGTTGATTTTGCGCTATATTATCCTTGGTCATTTCTTTGTTTAAACTTAAAACTCTTCAAATGCAGGGACAATGCTTCCTAGTTCATTGCAGCATTCAAACATCCTAATGAGTGTCTGCTATCTGACAAACATTTGCTAGGTTGTAGGACACAGCAGTGATTTTAAAAAGTCCAACATTTCTGCCCTCATTGTTGGACACAGCATTTCCTACAATGTGCTAACCAGTTTACAAAGATATTTGGCCTGAGACTCCACATGAAATACAGATGCCTACATGAGAAGGAAAGGGGTTTTTGTTGTTGCTAATTTTTTATATTACTTTCTGAGATTAAACTGATGTTTCATTTGAAAGACTAGTCGCACTCTTATTGAACCATCTGTCTAATATTTTGTTGGGCAAATGAGTTTGTAAAATTTGTATTTTTTGAGTTTGCTCACTTTTTTTGTGACAGAGACAGAGAGAGTCAGAGAGAAGGACCGATAGGAACAGACAGACAGGAAGGGAGATAGATGAGAAGCATCAATTCTTCGTTGTGGCCCGTTAGTTGTTCATTGATTGTTTTCTCATATGTGTCTTGACCAGGGGGCTACAGAAGACCAATTGACTCCTTGCTCAAGCCAGCGACCTTGGGCTTAAGCTGGTGAGCCTTGCTCAAACCAGATGAACACGCAGTCAAACTGGTGACCTCGGGGTCTCAAACCTGGGTCCTCTGCTTCCCAGTCCAATCAATGCTCTAACCACTGTGTCACCGCCTGGTCAGGCGAGTTTGCTCACTTTTAGTGTTAAAAAATGGTGCTTGGGCCTGACCTATGGTGGTGTAATGGATAAAGTGTCGACTTGCAACACTGAGGTCACCGGTTCAAAGCCCTGGGCTTGCCTGGTCAAGGCACATATGAAAGTTGATGCTTCCTGCTCCCTCCCCCTTTCTCTCTCTCTCTCTCTCTCTCTCTCTCTCTCTCTCTCTCTCTCTCTCTCCCTCCTTCCCTCTCTCTCCTGTCTCTCTAAAAATGAATAAATAAAATCTAAAAAAAAAATTAAACTACTTAAAAAAAATGGTTCTGGCCAGTGCCAGGTATGTGATCTGTGAAATTGCAAAATACCTTCCCACTTGAGAAGCACTATTGTCTTGTTAATGTTTGCTGGAAGAGAGGTTTTCACACTAGAAAATTTTGAAAAGCAGAGAAGGAGAAAGAAAGGGAGAGAGAAGCCATGTTTGCAGAGTGAGAGAGCAGAGGAAATGCTCAGTGCTGAGGAAGAAGCCAATTTGTGCAGTGGGGAGAAAAGAGAATGTGTACAGATGGGGAACCAGAGCTGAGGGGCTTTTGCGAGCTCTGATAAGACTGGTAGAGTCTTTGATTCCAGGAGAAACCGAAGAAGATTCTCCTGGTTGTGGGACCAGAGAATGTGTCAGTGGCTTTGGGAGCCCTGTGAGTTTGCTGGTTGGCAGGTGCAGGACTTGAATAAAGGAATGTCCCACCATTTTTTGGCTACACTGTTCTGCATGTGAATGGCTGCGATGGCTACTCCTACTGGCCAAACATATTCTTAGCATCTCAGCAAAATTTTATACAAGTTAAGAAGAAGTTCTGTCTGCAGAGTGCAGTTACCTTTATTGTAATTGAATTTTCCTATCCCAAAATAATAGTAACTAAAATATGCCCAAAATAACAGTAAGAAAGCTGTAGGAAGGCAGAAGGTGGGTCTGGGAAGAAAGGTAACATTTATTGAGCATTAACTTTGTTCAGATTCTATGCTAAGTGCTTTATGTATTCAGCTAATAATAAAGCTGTTTATTCATTACAAGGAGATTATCAAGCTTTAAGAAATGGCAACCACTTCATTCAGGTTTTGAGGCAACAAAAATAAGATAGCCCTTCTCAGGTTATTATTATTTAGAAGTAAGGATGTTGGGCAGATAAAATATATTATGCTCACTTTGTTAAAGATGGCACTGCCCACGTGGAAGCCCATTGCCCAGGTGATAATTAATGTGTGTTGGGGGTGGGCTGTGGGCAGGCAGGATCCTTGTAGCCTGGGGCTTGGTTTTAGGACTAAGACTTTCCCACCCTTTTTGTTGTGGGGTGGTGCAATGCCATCATGCCTCAGATAAGTGACTTTGTATTAGAGACTTCCTTATTTTGTATTTTGTATTAAAGGTTTTGATTTCTGTACTATAAAATGGAGGCACACTAGGAGCTTGCTTGCTCGGTTCCTAAGATTAGCATTAGAGGAGAGAGCAGAGAGGAGAGCAGAGAGAGGCCACATGGAGGAGGCCAGGAGAAGCAGCCAAGATGGCAGAGTGCTGAGAGAGAAGCCAGTTTGTGAAGAGTTTGTGTAGAGACAAAAAGATGGGGAACAAAGGAGAATGAGGCTAGTGAGCTAGAAACTTTTGATTCTAGGAAACTCAAATAAGTCAGTAGCTTTTTGAGCACTGAATGAGTGGGTTTTGGAGCCCAGTGTGTGTTTTTACTTGCCCACCAGGTGCAAGCTAGGATTAAAGATAATGGCCCACCAGTTCGTGGCTCTGTTGTTTCATTACCATCTGTCCGAATCCAATGCAAACCTGCATAGGCCAGGTGGCTGTGATGGTGGCCTTGGATACTGACTTTACAAAAGAATTCATTTGAAAGGTGGAACTTCTAAGAAAATGGATTTTTCAAAACGATGCTGCAAATGTGGCAAATTAGCAACAGAATAAATTTGAATAACCTTCATCATCCTTCACAATAAAAATATATAGAATGATAACTACCAATTATTTTCATATTGTTAGAATAAATTGAAAATGTAATGCTCAATTGGAAATGGCTTGTGGCAATAATTGCTTCTTATGGTCAGCTAATTAATTCTTCAGAGTTTCATGGAAAACAAGTAGGAGTAAAGTTCTGTGTATCTCACTTGCATTTACTTTACAGGGAGACATATCACCTTCCTGAGCCATCTTGCTCCTAATTGCCACTTCACTCAGTGTTCAAAAATTCACTCACTCTTAACTGCCCAGAGTTTCCCTCAAAGCCCAGACATTGTCATATTAACTTTTACCCTTTTAGTCCTACAAGTACTTAGCAAACAGCATAATGAAGTTACACCGGTATAAGAGACATGGAGATCATTGGGATTGTGGCAGAAAACAGAGCAAATGCCTTTTTTTTTTTTAAAGAGGCAGTTACCATGTTGTTGCAGGTGGCTATTGCCATGCAAATACACTAGGCTAGTCCTGCTGGATCAGCTTTTTCAAGAGACACTGGAAATCCAGGCTTTCATGTGAATTCTCTCAGTGCTTAAATGTTGGCCACTTTTCCACCACTACTCTATAGAATTGTTTTCATCCAGTGTGTGCCCCACCCACACAGATGCAAATTTACCTATTTTGCATTTTCATTCTTCAAATCCTACTGGGTAATGCCATTCACTAATTCTTGTTAAAGTGTTTACATTGACAATGTTTTGATGTGCCTCCAAAACTGTGTTTACATTTAAATTGGAGCTAATACTTTACTTAGGAAGGAAAGATACCTAATGGTAAAGGGTTATTAGAATGGAGAGCTGTTTGAAGAAGGGAAGGTCTTATCAAATTATAAGACATATAAACTGATTGCTTCTGCAAGGTGTTAAGTAGACCTGCTTAATGTTATAAACAGTGCGAATTGAGCTCAATTCAGTTTAAGATACATGTACTTAGAATGTTTGCCTCTGCTGGAGCCGGGAATGAGATGGACCAGAAAGGTGAATAAGGGAAGTCAAATGATGGCCATGTTCTATGTCTTGATAGGACTATGGGTTACACAGGCACATTCATTTGTCAAAACTCATCAAAGGATACAATTGCCATTTGGGTGTTTTGTTGTATGTAAATTTTATCTAACAATAAAACTCAAAACAAATATTGAGCTCCAGTTAATGATACATATTACTGATATTGTTAGGGTGAAATGAACTAATGCAGAAGTTATGTATTAGTGATAAATAAGTTCAGATGCATGTTATGGGATAGATCATGGCCAACTTTAAAAAATAAGGTAAGGAAATCTAAAGTTAATGAGGGTATTTAGTAGGATATTCACAGGGCAACGACTTGGTGTAGATGGTGTCTTAGGAAGATGGCTCAGGTGGTAGTTTTCTGGACTGGTTGCACCAGAGAGAGCTGTAGTTAGGCAGCTGGACTAGATAACCAATGCTATAAAACAGACATGAAGTGACAAAGACTGACTAGGGTGCAATCAGTGAGATTGCTGTTCATTTTTAAACTATGGATTAGTGGTTACAAATAGCCATTGCTGTATGTATCTTAAATTTGTGTCAACAATTTTAGGGAGGGATATCATATTTTTCTTAGAGAATGAATTTACTTGTACATGACTAATTTACTTTAAATATTCTTTGGTTGATACCAGGTACAATGTCTGGTTAATACATTTTTGACTAAAATGGATAAGGAACAGGCGTTGGAAGGTCCTTGCTCTAATCACACTTACTAGAGTCCTGTTTTGAAGAGGTATATAGAAATGTAGAGTAGGAACTGTACAACTGAAGGACTTATGATTATATTAGCAGTGAATAGATAAGAGCCTAGTAATAGCATATGACTGTTAGACCTTGAAGTTAGATATGTTGGGGCATATTTTAGTAAACTAGCTATTAGAATACTGCATATTGTAGACCACCTGATAAGAAGAAATAAGCAGACTGTGAAATGACTTTAGCACATAAAAAAAACTTTAAAAAGGCCAGAGTGAAAGTAGCAATAAGAGATTTTAAGTATCCAGGGATAAGCTGGCAGCATTAAGTATAAGAGACAAGACTAAAAGATTTTTATGGCTTTGGTACATAATTGCTCTTGGACATGATATGATTGTCACCCACTAAGATGAACAGGATGTTAAGTAACATATGGTTAAGCACCTACAAATACATGGAAGAATGTTGTATTTTAATGGCAATTTTCCTAGTGTGAATAGCAAAAGACTATAACACCCACTTTATTTAAAAAAAAAAAAAGATATGGAAGGGTTTAGAAAATGTTGATTAGAATTGTCAGATGTATGACAAGTTGCCAGCTTTTGACATATTTAACATCAAGAAAAACAAAGATGACAGTCTTCGAAGATAGAAAAGTAGTTAGAGAAAGGTACATATCGAAGCATACCAGATTAATGAGAAGGGGTGTGATGGTAACTGTTACCAAATGGGAAACTAAAATTAAAATAAATACACAATATTTTAAATCAAAATCAGAAGGACAGGCAAACGATGTTTACAGACTTCCAAATTACCTTTCAGATTCTTTGGTTTTGTATATTTATTAAAAATATCTATATATCTATATCTAATCCACATCTCTATATATGGATTAGATATGTGCCCATAGATATCTATATCTATCTATCTATCTATCTATCTATCTATCTATCTATCTATCTATGGATTAGATATAGATATATCATGTGTATGTGTGTGAGTGGGGGAATCAGTGTTCTTATTGAGAAGGAAAAGAAGGACTATCACATCTGGAGTGAATGAAGAGAGAAAGGTCACAGCTCTTCTGGGGCTCACTGGCTGACACCTAGGATATAGTCAGGGACTATGGGAATCATGTTCCTTAGTCTCCAGGTAGTTCTGCCTAATGAAGAGATCAATCCATTGAGCAGCTACAAACAAAGCAAACAGAATCAAGAAAGCCTGAGCATGGCCCAAACTAGGAAGACAAGGATTGTCCAACTATGCCTTAGAGATTTATACTTTCTGGAAAACAGTAAATATCTTGGCACCTCACAAATTCCACATGTACGTTGGGAAAGCTTTAAATGTATTTGATTTGTTCAGAAACAGGTGTAATCTATCTAAAACAACCAGGCCATCTATTGTAAGCTGAGAAAAAAAGAAGTGTGAGAAAAATCCTCAGAGCAAATGAATGCCAATGTTGGCCAGAAAATTTCCCTGGTCTCATCTGTAGTTACAGCTGAGTAACTACTAGCAATTTCTGGATACATGTGATTTCACCTGTCTAAGGAACAAAATTAGAAATCTGTGTCCATCCAACTTTGCCTCACTAGTCGCATAAATGTTTCAGGCTCTTTTTGAAAAACACTGAGTTCAGAAACTGATGGATGGATTACAGTGATACAAAATAAACATGTTCAAAGATTTTATATGCATTCAAGTTATACCAATTGGCCTGTGGTCATGATCTAACATGCCGAGTGAAATAAGTCAGTCAGACAGGGGAAGAGAAATGCTGTATAGTTTCACTTACATGTGGAATCTTAGTGACAAAATCAACAAACAAGCTGAACAGAAATAGACTCAGAGATACAGAGACCATTTTGACAGTTGCCAGAGGAGAAGGGTTTGGTGAGATGGGTGTAAAAGGTGAATGGATGAAGTTCAATTTGGTTGTTACAGAACAATCATGAAGATGTAAAGTAGAGCACAGGGACTAGAGTCAATAATATTCTAATAGCTATGTATGGTGTCAGATGAGGGTGAGATTTATCTGAATGATCACTTAGTAAGTATGTAATGTCTAATCACTGGGTTGTGCATCTGAAACAAATATAATATTGTACATTCATTGTAATTCAAAAGTAAAAATTATTTTAAACTATTTAATTGTTCTCTCTTTAAAAATAAAATACTCTCTAGCCCTGACCAGATGGTGGCGCAGTGCACAAAGCATCAAAATGAGATGTGGATGACCCAAGTTCGAAACCCCAACATCGCAGGATTGAGCACAGGCTCACCAGCTTGAGCATGGGGTTGCCGGCTTGAGTGTAGGATCATAGATATGACCCAGTGGTCGCTGGCTTGAGCCCAAGATTACTGGCTTGAGCAAAGGGTCACTCAGTCTGCTTTAGTCCCCCAGTCAAGGCATGTATGAGAAAGGAAGCAATGAACAGCTAAGGAGAATAAGGAGTTGCAAGGAAGAATTAATGCTTCTCATCTCTTTCCCTTCCTGCCTGTCTGTTCCTATCTATCCCTCTCTTTGTCTCTCTCTCCTTCTCTGTCACACTAAATAAATAAATAAATAAATAAATAAATAAATAAATAAATAAAATGCTCTGTAAAGGGAAGACAACAGAACACAAAATTTTCAAGGTATAGGAAGTACAACAGAAAAAGAGGCAAATACAATCAGTCCAATCAGAAACAGCACAATAAAAGAATCAATACAGTTTATTCATTCTGTTAATCTTAGAAGGATTACCTTTGTAGAAAATTAAGCACAATCAATGTATTTCTATGATTACTTGTTAAATAATGCAATTTTCATTCCTTTTCATCATCAGTGTAATATGGTATACATAATACCTGATACTTATACAGAAGGACTGTTCAGATATTTTGGTAATAGAGTTACTCTGCATTCATAAATGTTTTCTACTTACTGTGATGCTTTTCAAAGCAGGAGATTCAATCCATCTATAGTACGTTACTTGGAAGATTGTTTCTCTATATAAGGTAAGATCAGTGTTGGTTTTATTCTTAACAGAAACAAGAATCCTTTTTCTTTATTTTCAGTTCAGTGTTCTATTCAATAATATTCTAAGGTTTTATGTAGAGAGCCCGTAGGGAGCTTATATGATCCTTATAATCTCAAAAATCTCATTTAATCATGAAAAAAAAAGCTTAAAATTAGCGTTAACTATAAGGTTATCCCGGAATTGAAAATAGAATAAAGATGCACTGAGAACTAAAACACATAATTAGGAAAGTTTAATCTTTTTCTATACACAGACCAACTTTTTCTAAAGAACTTTTTAAAATAACCAACAACTTTGAAATTACTACAGGTAAAGAATTGGGAAGAAATGCATAATGATTTGGTAATAAACAACAGCAGGTTTTCTGAGATGAAAATAAATGATGACTCAAATGCAGGTTCTAGCCTCAGAGAATGTCTAGGACCTGTTGCATTATTTAAAATAAATAACCAGTTACTGCCTTGGACTGATGATCAACATCTTGAAAAATAATCTGTAGAATATCGAAACAGAGAATTGGTTTGGCCAGCTTAATGTCTAGTGATGTGTGCCTTTGAACAATTCCACGTTCTCTCTGCAGGTGTATTTTGTTGACCATAACACTGTTAATTGTGGCTTTCTTCCTAACTTCTGCAATTTTATAGAAGCTGAAGTGAAGCAAAGTATAGCCTTAAAAAGAAGCATTCTGAACATGGGGTATTCAGAACAAATTCCAATCAGTTTATGACTTGAGGCGTGAGTTTATCTTTGTCTTAACATACAATATGATGAGCATTATTATAAGCAATAAAATTACAGTGGTCGATTGAAACTGCCAAGTTTGGGAGAGAATTATTTCTTTCAGTGTTCAGGAAAGAAGGAAACCTCTCAGATATTTTTAGCTATATTTCCTAAAAAAAAAAAAGAGAGACAAGAAGTGCAAAGTTATATTGATAAATAAGCAAAGTTTATACCCCTGAAAAGATCATTAGAATATTTATCTCTGAAATAAATTTTAGCCAAAATAAATTTTCAAGTTCAGAAAAATCCAGATGTTGAAATAAAAGAGAGGGCTTGGAGAATTGAGACACTTTGCTAGAACAAGTTGGGTGGGTCCCAGAAATATACTTTTTTTAATAGAAATTCTTTTCTTTCCTTGTGGAATTAGGAAGTGCCTAGTCTGATTGGTGAACTTTGGAGAAATATTTGGCTTCTTGGTTCTGCTGTTTGGTGAGAAAGTCAGTCCAGTTCAGGGAGCCGCTGTGAAAAATCCCAACTGTGATAGCAAATCGAAGCCAGTCCAATTTACAAGCACTCCAGGTGATATTTTCATCCCTACCTGAGTCTTGTGCATATTTCACAGTTAGCTCAAAATCTGGAAAAAGATGGTTGGGATTGACTTTGGAGACCTTCAAAATCTCCTAAGTGGATAGCAGAGCCCCCCAATAAACCTTTCAGGCCTCATTCCTCATTAAAAGATTTCCTGTAAACACACACACTCCTCCTACTAAGGTGAATATAGTGAGCTTCGGATTTGAAGTCATGCTGCCTAGATTTGAATCCTGCCTTCACCTTTGTAACCTTGGTTAAGTCAGTGAGCTACCCTAGGCTTCAATTTTCTTATCCACAAACTAGGGGGTTAAATAATATGACCAAGGGATCAACCACCCCTTAAATACAAGCATGTTGATAGCCTTGTAATTATTTTCCTTTGGTATACTTGGATGTTAAGTACTATTACATATGTTTGGGAGATAATTCAATATTTATAATAGTGACTGCCCCATTCTCACCAATACCTAAATCCTACTAAAGGCAATGGGAAATGAAATGATTCACATTTGACAGGCTTGCTATCAGCTGCATTGTTCAGCCCATCCTCTTCCAGATATGTTCATTTTCTATTGCTTCTGGAATAAATTATTAGACATTTAGTGGCTTAACCTTACATTAGTTTATTATTTTACAGTTCTGTGCATCAAAATGCTGAAGTGGGTCTCACGAGGCTGACAACAAAGAGTTGGTAGGGCTGTGCTTTTTTCTGGAGAGTCTAGGGGAGAATCCAGTTCCTTGCTTTGTCCAGCTTCTAGATGCTGCCTGCATTTTTTGTCTCATGGCCCCTTGTTTCTTCTTCAATGTCTACCTTCCCCTAACTCTTCCCTTCTACCTTCTTCCACTTTTAAGCACCTTTGTCGTTATGGTAGATGCACCTGTTTAATCCAGGCTACTCTTGCCACCTCAAGATCTGTAACTTAATCACATCTGCAAAGCCCCCTTTGCCATGTAACATATTTACAGGCTCAGAAAATCAGGATGTAGATATCTTTGGGGATCATTATTTTGTCTACCACAACACATAAAGAAACTGAGGCCCAGTGATATTCTAACATTCACAAACTCAGTGCATAGTTGAGCCCATGTTTCTTAAATTCTAGGTCCTTGCTCTTTCTATTATGCTTGACCAAAAAAATAATTGCATGATTCACTGTTTAGTGAATCAAAGACTGAAGTTAAGCTGAAGTGAATTAAGGATAGCAGTCAATGTGGGGCATTTTGTGCTGTCTACTCCTTTGGCCCTTGCACAGTGTTAATGGAAAGGACTTGGGACATTAGGAAGGATGTATGTTTTAGCTTCCAGAAGAGTTAGGTAGATCTATTCTACTAATTCAAGTACAGAAAGACATAGGCTAGAGAAAAGGAGGTTATAAAATCTGAGTTTTTCTAGGGGTATTAGAATATGCAAATCTAATAATTAAAGAAACAGGGTTATTATACTTAGAAGGTTAAGGGAACAACCTTAAATGAGCTATAATGTCTGAAAATCCATCATTCCTCTGTTTAGAAGAGTGTCACTTGTCCTTTGAAATGGTCCCTTTTCTGAGAAATTAAGACAACTATTCCTGTTTTTTACACAAGTAAAAGAAAATGTGGTGAAGAATTCAGATAAAATAAAAGGCGTAGTCTCCATTATTCTCATAAAATTGAGAGCTTAACTATTAATAGAAAAAAAGAAATAATTAGGGAAAATTATATGGAATTTTTGTGTGATAACAGTTGCAAATGTAACTGGTTCAGAGAGAGAAGACAGCCACAGACCTGCTGCAGTGGTTACAGGAGGCTTGATGATCAATATAGAGGTAAATCTGGCCTTTGAATCAGTAATACAATCTTTAAAAATATTTGCATCCTTTGACCTAGCAAATCCACTAATAAAAATCTAGCCGAAGGGATTTAAAATGTAGCAAAATATGTCTCAGGATACCCTATAACTGTTAAAAATTCTGAATGCCTCCCAGATAGGAAAATTATTAAACAAATTGTGCTATAACAATACATAGGAAAGGCATATGGCTATGAAATTATGTTTTTGAAGAATCACCCATGATTGGAAAATGCTTATGTCATAATCATTAAGCCAACAGGAAAGGTCATACAAAACTATTTATATGACATTCATAAAGGTTTCTTATTTCAACAGTGAATCTTTTTTAAAAATTAATAAAATTCATGATTCTTTGAGTGGGGAAAGAATAAGATAGACACTTACTTGCGTCAGAGACAAGAAAAACTGGGACAGAGACTGTTTTCTCCCCAAGGGAATACATTCAGTAGCTCCTGGCTCTCCCAGTAACTCCCCCTTTTCTTTAAGATGCCTTCAATCTAAGACACTCTTGTAATGCAGGAGGTCGAGGCCCTGCAGGTTACCCTAGATTCGGTCAGACTAAGAACATATATGGAGCCGGAGGGCAGTGTGTCATTCCCATTTATTTAGTCTCATAGGGCATGTGAGAGACTAGGCAGGGGAAGGAGATACTTCTCGTGTAGCGGGCAAGCAAAACAGGTGGTAGGTGAAAAAACAGGAAAAACTGCTTCTCCCTCAGAAACTGCTCCCAAGGCAAGTGTCTGCAGCCTCATATGAGCTGCCTAGACAAAAGTGGCTTTTGGACATTAGCCATGTCCTTAACTATCGATACATAGGTGTTTATGTTAAGACATTGCACAAGGTCCTGTATCTTTGGTTATATCAGGCATTATGGCTACACAAATGAAAACAAGTGAGCAAATCTAACTGCCACCATTGTACCCATAACCCTGTAGAGTTTGGTTACCACCCACTCCATGGAACATGGCAGTGTCAGTGCCCAGAGCAGGCTGCTCCCAAATATCCTACAATGGCCTATTGATAACTTTGAATAAAACCACTTGAAAAGTAGGCAGTATCAGAAGGGAACATTGACCCTTCCTTGTTTCAATGAATGCAGAAAATAAACTTCCTTTGCTCCAGGGGGGTTGAGAGAGACACAATGATCACTAGTATGAAGAAATCCAGGGCCAGAAAGCTTACATCAACAGACTGTTTCTTTTTTTACTAATTCGCTACCTAAGCTCAAACTTTGTTTACATTCCTCACTGATAAGCTCCCCAACCTTACTGTCTTTGTTCTGTAATTTATTCACAAATTTATTGTCCAAAATGTATAAAAAGCTGGCTAGCTCATCATTTCTGAGAGCATCATTTTTATCTCCCGTGGCCACATATTGAATTGTTTTTCTCCTGTTAATCTGGTCTTCTGTCGATTTCTCATTAGTCCAGACATAAGAACTCAAGAAAGGTGGAGGAGGGACTGTCTTTTTTCCAACAGCAAGTTCAGTTTACCAACAATAATATGAGTTGGGGAAGGGAAGATATAAACAGGTGAAAACACACCAGACTCGCCCAGGAAATACACCAGTCTCTAAAACAAGTGTCTGGTATGAGATTCTGGAGAAAAATAACTCTTACTTGCTTGCCCAGAGAACCACGGTGTGAGATGAGGAGGTAGTGCAGGGATGTATGCAGATGAAAGAAGAGGTGATTGAGAGTTTGCTAGCAATGAGGCAACATCATCAATCTTGTGTTTGCACCATTTTCTAAGATCATTCTAGAGATAACTTTGGTTCAGTTCAGGTAGTACAAAAATAGCTTAAGACTTAATAATTTCACTCTAAGTATCTTGGGTTATAACTAAAAAAAGAAAAGAAAAAAATTCCACACAAAAACTTGTACACAGCCTGATCAGGAGTTGGCAGAGTAGATAGAGTGTTGGCCTGGGATACGAAGGACCTAAATGTGAAACCCCAAGGTTGCCAGCTTGAGCATGGGCTCACCAGCTTGAGCACGGGGTCACTGGCTTGATTGAGCAAGAGGTCACTAGCTCTGCTGTAGCCCCCCCAGTCAAGGCACATATGAGAAAGCAATCAAGGAACAACTAAGGTGCTGCAGTGAAGAATTGATGCTTCTTATCTCTCTCCATTCCTATCTATCTGTCTCTCTCACTAAAAAACAAAAACAAAAGCAATAAAAACAAAAACTTGTACACAAATGCTTATAGTGGCTTTCTTCATTATAACCAGAGAGTGGAAAAAGCCTAAAGGTTCATCAACTTTTGAATACATAAAAAATGTGATATATCTATAATACAGAGTATTATTCAGCAATCAAAAGAATAAATACTGAAGTAATGGTACATGTTACAACATAAATGGACTTTAAAAACATTACAGTATGTGAAAAAGGCCAGATGTAAAAGGCCACAGATGTACAATATAATCCATTTATATCAAATTTCCAGAATAGAATAATCAATAGAGACAGAAAGTGGTTGCTTAGGAATGAGGAAAATGGTGGAGGGAATGGTGACTGATTTCTGACATGATAAAAATGTCCTAAAATTGGATTATGGTAATAGTTTCACAACTCTATAAATTTACTAAAAAAGAAAAACACACACAAAGATACCAAAAAAAAAAAAAGCCTATTAAATTGTACACTTAAATAAGTGAATTTTATTGTTTGCAAAGTATATCTTTACAAAGAGGTAAAAAAAAAAACATATTAAAAAAATCCAGCTTTTTGGACCTCTCTGGGCCTGCATGTTAAGCCCATCTATGCCCACTTGGCCCTCAACAAAAAAAAATTGAACCTTGATACTGCGTTTTTATGCCTCGTAGAATAGATCATTTTATTTTAAAGGACTCCAGACCACAGTGGTCTCCTTGGTGTAAAATTTTCCTATCCAACTTGTGATTACTATAAAGCAAAGATTTAATGCTTTTTGTGAGTGTGGAAGGAGATTGACTCTGGGCCACTTGAGCTATCATACTCCTGGGCCAAGGACAAGGTGATTGAAGCTCAGCTCTAAGGGCAGAAGGAGGAAGAGGGAACGTGTTGCTTAAGGCCCAGCTAACAACAGCAAAGAAAGCTTTCAAGTCCCTTGGTGAGATCGTCCTCAGTCAGCTACTGTTAGCACGGCTTTCTCTGAAGTTGCCTAGTGTCCTCCATGCACAGACCTCTGGGAGTGAGAGGGCAGGAGCACCATCTCTTCCCAACTCCATGTTCAGTGACATCATGGCAGTAGCTTAAAATCAGCCAGAGTCTGAGTGTTCACACCATAGAAATTGCCAAATATTACAAATTAAGGCTTTTGTTTTCAGAGACTTGGTTATTAAATGTTTTATATGAACACATACATGTGCCAACTACCAGGGGCCAATTGTGTTTTCCTGTGCATTCCTGTGTTGGCAATCAGTGTGCCACTGGCTCTTATATTTGGTAGTCGGGGGGTCTCTGCAGCTTGGTTACTGTTAGACTGACTGCACATAGAAAATTTTGAAGAAGTGAATGGAGGAAAGCACAGGCCCATGGCATCCTTACGGTTCTGGATTTGAAGATTAAGGATCATGGAGGTGATGAACAACTGGCAGCTAAGGGTAATGAAGGCGTATTAGGTACAGTGCCGGACTCTGAGCAACCCTGGCGGCTCGGTGTACAACCCCCGTGGAGCATTTCACCCTGTATTGAGCTGCTCTTTCCAAACCAAAGCAAATGGAGAAAAATTCATTCAATGTTCTTAATTTCCCAAATGCCTCTGATAGCCTTATGGGGGAGTGCAGCTGTGGTTTCATGGACAGCCACATGGGAATGGAGCTAATTGGTGGCTTTCAAAGAACAAGGATGTTCTTCTTTGTTAGGATGGAGCACGAGCACTGAGTCTGCATGGCAGAAATATCGAAGAGAGTGAGAAAAGGGCATACATAATTGGCAGGTTCTGACTTTCTGAAATCCAGGCCATCGCAGGGCAGAAGTCTTCATCTGCTAGGTGCACAAAATCATTAGCAAATTAAGAGTTGACAGCTGTGGAGCAACAAGTGGAAATGTCTTCAGACTCCCTTGACTGTTAATAGTATTAGTGTATCTCTTCTTCCAGATAGGAGAGGGTTATTGATGATTTTTATTCTCTTCTTTACATTTTTTTCTGTATTTTACAAAATTTCCAAAATGAATATGCACTCATGTTATAATCAAATTAAAGTAATCTGAAATAAGAATTTGTTTTTAATTGGAAGTCGTAAAAGAGCATATGATAAATCAAGGGAACAGCATGAAGTAAATATGGTTAAGGAGAGATTTGAAAGTCATGCAGGCAAGTTAGGATTTCATAGCAACAGGGGGCTATCATGCTTTCTTCAGTGGTCTTAGTAGAGAAATGTTTGTGCTTCAGTGGAAAACTATGCATTGTGGGATTTTTAATGTTTACTGTATTGGTTTTAGAGAGAGAGAAAGTAGGAGGGAGAGAGAGACAAGAACATCAATCTGTTCTTGTATGTGCTAGGATCAGGGATCGAACCAGCAACCTCTGCGCTTTGTGATGATCCTGTAACCAACCGAGCTATCCAGCCAGGGAAAACTATGTGTTGATGCACTGTTTATGGTACACTCTTCCAGTTCACCTGGTTCTAGGCTTTTATTGCTTTTGAAGTATTCTATAATTCTGGAGGTTGTAAGATGCTGATGGCAGTAATGCAAATTATTTTTTTTTATCTATGAACATGTAGACAACTTCTATCATGAAAAGAAAGGCCCTCCATGAAAAGAATAAAATAAAATAAAAGGGTTTTGCCTTCATTTGCAATTCTATTTTAATATTCTAGATCTATAAATATGTCTGTTGTTTAGGCCAGTTGTAAAAGTTGCCAACTTCCTTTGTTGATAACAACTTAAATAAAATCATTAACACATGGTCATGTTATAGCTGTGTGAGTCATGATTTTATCATTTTAATGCAAATTATCCTTTAACAGTAGGCAAGTGTACAATGGAAGCATTGTTTTTAATGTGAATGTAACATACAAATTTTGCCAATCTGCTCCTGCCTAAGGACTCAAAGGGAAGGGAAGGCGTTCCGACTGCTTACAGAGAAGGCAAGGAAGATAAAATTACCTAAACCATTATGGGGTAAAAGCAATATGAATTTGCCTAAGAACAATAGCAACCTATTTTTATTAGCTCTCTGGTTGTTGTGACCTTTCTGCTCTTGCATTAAACAGTGTTGTTTTTGTCTTCCTTTTTTTTGCATCGCTAAACTGCATAAGATACAAATAAATCTCCCACTAGACAAGAATCCCATTTTCCTTTCTTGCCTGGGGCCTTTTATGTTCTTCCAGGATAATTTTCAAAAGTTAATAGATCAACTCTCAATTATCTATGCTGACCCAGGCAATAGCAGTACACAGGAGTGTTGAGCTGCCCAAGACTTGCTCCCTAGAATCTAGGCACCAGTGAATTTTCAAATGTCTGTCCATTCATGGTCAAGTCTACCTGGGACTCTGTGAGGAGAATCAGATTCCCAGGACCCACTCTACACACTCTCCTCCCAAGCCCAGTTCGGGGATACTACAAGTAAGACAATCAATTCAAATTGATCTTTCTTTTGTGACTACTGTTTTTTGTTTTTTTTTGAAAAAAGATAAGGCAATAAAATTTAGGTGATACAAACAAACTTTATTTTAATATTTCACAAAGTGGACAGTCTTCTTTTGGAGAACTCCAAAATGGGACAAGAGGCAGGAAGCCTTTATAGGATAAAAAATAAATAAGGAAAAGATAAAAAGAAAATATATCGTTTTCCAGGGCCACACAGTCACCGTGCTTTGGGGTGAGAAGCCCAGAGTTGATTTGGAGTTTGGGACTAGCTGACTGGCCAGGCTACATTTCCAGTCGAGCAGTGCATTTGAAGGAAAATGCATTAACTAAGTCTCAATTTGTTGATTAAAAATCCAGGCAGGAGAGGCTCAATTTTGGGCCAAGAAATTTATTTCTATGTTACCATCTAAATACACCTCTTTAAAATGCTTTATGTTGTCTCTTAACTTGTTTACAAAGAAGGAAGGAGAGCAAGGATTTTCAACCAGGCTATGACTGTTAAAACACTGGTCACAAGGTAGAGGAAAGCTTAGGAAAAAAAAAATCTGTGTCCCTTGTCTGTCACATCCCCAGTTGACTTGCTTCTTCAGTAATTGGCAGGGACAAAGGAGGCTTTAAGCCTTTAGCAGAGCAAGCAATGAAATGTGACTTTGTGAAGGAACAGAAGCGAGGCATGAAAGCAGCAGGGAAAGCCCATGCTGTGAGTGAGGTGGGTGGGAAAGGGGACCTGAAGATCAACTAAGTGACAACTGGGAGGCAACTCCCAGGGAACATGAAAAATCAAGGTCTTTTGTTGTGACTCCGTAGGAGATAAATGTTTAAGATGTATTTGAAACAAAGCAGTCTTTTCTATATCTCACAGAATAGTTTCTTGGGAGGTTATTCAGGGCATACTCTTTTCAGTTATCCGATCTTTAAATGTATTTTGACTATGAGGGCTTCATTTTTGAAAAAATGATTAAATGGCAATATACTGTATAACATGGTTATTTTTCTTTGGTTTTTGATCAGTTTTACTGGAAGGCTTGTGGTAGACTGACTACATGTCGGTCTGGGTTTTTTTTTTTAAGAATGCCTTTTATTTCTTTATTTTTTGTACTATTTTTTCATTATTATTATTATTAATTTTAATGCAGTGACAATGATAAATCAGGGCACATATGTTCAGAGAAAACATCTCCAGATTATTTTGACATTTGATTATGTTGCATACCCCTCACCCAAAGTCAAATTGTCTTCAGTCACCTATCTGGTTTTCTTTGTGCCCCTCCCCTCCCGCCACACCCTCTCTCTCTCCTTCCTCGCCCCCCCCCCCCCGGTACCATCACACTCTTGTCCATGTCTCTGAGTCTCATTTTTATGTCCCATTTATGTATGGATTCATATAGTTCTTAGTTTTTTCTGATTTGCTTATTTCACTCCATATAATGTTATCAAGGTCCATCCATGTTATTGTAAATGATCCAATGTCATCATTTCTTATGGCTGAGTAGTATTCCATAGTATATATGTAACAAAGCTTTTTGATCCACTGGTCCACTCACAGCCACTTGGGCTGTTTCCAGATCTTCACTATTGTGAACAATGCTGCCATAAACATGGGGGTGCATTTCTCCTTTTGGAATAGTTCTATGGTGTTCTTAGGGTATATTCCTAAAAGTGGAATGGCTTGGTCAAAAGGCAGTTCGATTTTTAATTTCTTGAGGAATCTCAATATTCTTTTCTGAGTGGCTGCACCAGTCTGCATTCCCACCAGCAATGCAGGAGGGTTCCCTTTTCTCCACATCCTCGCCAGCACTTATTCTGTGTTGTTTTATTGATGAGCACCATTCTGACTGGTGTGAGGTGATATTTCATTGTGGTTTTAAATTGCATTTCTCTAATGATCAGTGATGTTGAGCATATTTTCATATACCTATTGGCCATCTGTATGTCCTCTTTGGAGAAGTGTCTATTCATTTCTTTTGCCTATTTTGTGATTAGATTGTTTGTCGTCCTGGTGTTGAGATTTACAAGTTCTTTATAAATTTTGGTTATTAACCCCTTATCAGACGTATTGTCAAATATGTTCTCCCATTGTGTAGTTTGTCTTTTTATTCTGTTCTTATTGTCTTTAGCTGTGCAAAAGCTTTTTAGTTTGATATAGTCCCATTTGTTTATCCTGTCTTTTATTTCACTTGCCCATGGAGATAAATCACCAAATATAATGCTGTGAGAGATGTCAGAGAGCTTACTGCCTATGTTTTCTTCTAAGAAGCTTATGGTTTCACGACTTACATTTAAGTCTTTTATCCATTTTGAGTTTACTATTGTGAATGGTGTAAGTTGGTGGTCTAGTTTCATTTTTTTGCAGGTAGATGTTTAATTTTCCTAACACCATTTATTAAAGAGGCTGTCTTTACTCCATTGTATGCCCTTACCTCCTTTGTCAAATATCAGTTGTCCATAGAGCTGTTGATTTATTTCTGGGTTCTCTGTTCTGTTCCATTGATCTATATGCCTGTTTTATGCCAGTACCAGGCTGTTTTGAGAACAGTGGCCTTGTAGTATAACTTGATACCTCTCACTTTATTCTTTTTTTTTTTAAGATTGCTGAGGCTATTTGTGTTCTTTTTTGGTTCCATATAAATTTTTGGAATATGTGATCTATATCTTTAAAGCATGTCACTGGTATTTTAATTGGTATTGCATTGAATTTATAAATTGTTTTTGGCAATATAGACATTTCAATGATGTTTATTCTTCCTAACCATGAGCATGGTATATGCTTCCACTTGTTTGTATCTTCCTTGATTTCTTTTATCAATGTTTTATAATTTTCCAAGTACAAATCTTTAATCTCCTTGGTTAAATTTACTCCTAGGTACTTTTTTTTTTAGTTGTAATAGTAAAGGGGATTGTTTCCTTAATTTCTCTTTCTGACAGTTCATTGTTGGTGTATAAAAATGTTTCTGATTTCTGAGTATTAATTTTTTATCCTGCCACTTTGCTGAATTCATTTATCAAGTCCAGTAGTTTTTGGACTGAGACTTTAGGGTTTTCTATATACAATATCATATCATCTGCAAATAATGATAGTTTTATTTCTTCTTTTCCAACTTGAATGCCTTTTATTTCTTCTTCTTGTCTGATTGCTATGACTAGGACTTCCAGGACTATGCTGAATAAGAGTGGTGAAAGGGGGCACCCCTGCCTTGTTCCTGATCATAAGGGGATTGCTTTTAATTTTTGCTCATTGAGTATGATGTTGGCTGTGGGTTTGTCATAGATGGCTTTTATCATGTTAAGGTATGTTCCCTGTATTCCCACTTTGCTGAGAGTTTTGATCATAAATGGGTGCTGGATTTTATCAAATGCTTTTTCTGCATCTATTGAAATTATCATGTGGTTTTTCTCCTTCCTTTTGTTTATGTGATGAAATCCATGGATTGATTTGCAAATATTGTACCAGCCTTGCCTCCCCAGAATAAATCCCACTTGATCATGGTGTATGATTTTTTTCCATATATTGTTGAATTCGGTTTGCTAATATTTTGTTGACGATTTTAGCATCTATATTTATTAGGGATATTGGCCTATAATTTCATTTTTTTGTGTGTTGTCTTTGCCTGGTTTTGGAAGCAGAATTATGCTCACCTCATAAAAGGAGCTTGGAAGTCTCACTTCCTCTTGAATTTTTTCAAATAGCTTGAGAAGGATAAGAGTTAGTTCTTCTTTGAATATTTGGTAGAATTCACTTGTGAAGATATCAGGCCCAGGACTTTTCTTTGTTGGAAGTTTTTGATAACTGTTTCAATCTCATTTCTTGTATTCGATCTGTTTAGGTTTTCTGATTCTTACAGATTGATTTTTGAAAGATTATATGTTTCAAGGAATTTGTCCATTTCATCTAGTTTGTTTAATTTTTTGGCATACAATTTCTTCATATTATTTTCTTACAATATTTTGTATTTCTGTTGTGTCAGTTGTTCTTTCTCCACTCTCATTTCTAATTTTATTTATTTAAGCCCTCTCTTTTTCTTGGTGCACTAGCTAAAGGTTCATTGATCTTGTTTACCTTTTCACAGAACGAGCTCCTAGTTTCATTGATCCTCTGTATTGTTTCTTTAGCCTCTATGATATTTATTTCTGCTTTGATCTTTATTATTTCCTTCCTTCTAGTACATTTGGGCTTTACTTGCTGTTCTTTTTCTAGTTCTTTTAGATGCAAAGTTAAGTTCTTTATTTGAGCTTTTTCTAACTTTTAAAGTGTGCCTGTAGTACTATGAACTTCCTTCTCAGTACTGCTTTTGCTGTGTCCCATAAATTTTGAGTTTTTGTATGCTCATTATCATTTGTTTCTAGGAATATTTTATTTCTTCTTTGATATCATCCTTAATCTATTTGTTATTTAACAACCTGCTTTTTAGTTTCCATGTGCTTGAGAATTTTGAGTTTTTCTGTTGTGGCTGATTTCTAGTTTCATGCCATTGTGATCCGAGAAAATGCTTAATATGATTTTAATCTTCTTAAATTTGTTGAGACCAGTTTTGTGCCCTAACATGTTGTCTATCCTAGAGAATGTACCATGAGCACTTGAAAAGAATGTATAGTTTGCTGCTTTAGTGTGAAAGGTTCTGAGGATATCTATTAAATCCAGTTGATCTAGTGTGTCCTTTAAGTATGCTGTTTCTCTGTTAATTTTCTTTCTTGAGGATCTATCTAGTGATGTTAGTGGGGTATTGAAATCCTCTACTATTATAGTATTGCTGTTGATCTCACCCTTTATATCCATCAAAGTCTGCTTTATATATTTAGGTGCTCCTATATTAGGTGTGTAGATATTTACAATAGTTATATCTTCCTATTGGATTGCTCCCTTTATCATTATGTAGTGGCCTTCTTTATCTCTTACTATATCCTTTGTTTTAAAGTTCATTTTGTCTGATATAAGTATTGCTAACCCAGCTTTTTTTTTCATTTCCATTTGCCTGAAATGTTTTTTTTTTCATCCTTTTACCTTCAGTCTATGTGCATCTTTTGTTTTAAGGCGTGTCTCTTATAGAGAGCATATGTACGGGTCCTGTTTTCTTATCCATGCAGCTACCCTATGTCTTTTGATTGGATCATTTAATCCATTTACATTTAAGGTTATTATTGATATGTAGTTGTTTATTGCCATTTTATTCTTTAAAGCTGTATTCCTTTTTTGCTATATTCTTTTCCCACTTTGATATGTTTACAACATGCCCCTTAACATTTCCTGCAGCATTGGTTTGGTTGTAATGAATCCCTGAGTTGTTTTTTTTTTTTTTGTCTGGGAAACTTTTTATTTCTCCTTCAATTTTAAATGATGGCCTTGCTGGATATAGTAGTCTGGGTTGTAGGTTCTTGTTCTGCATTACTTTGAATATTTCTTGCCATTCCCTTCTGGCCTCAAGTGTTTCTGTTGAGAAGTTGGATGTCATCCTTATGGGGGCTCCTTTGTAGGTGATAGCCTTTTTTCCTCTAGCAGCTTTTAATATTTTCTCTTTATCACTTAGCTTTGATATTTTAATTATGATGTCTTGGTGTAGGTTTCTTTGGGTTTCTCTTTAATGCAGTTCTCTGTGCTTCTTGAATTTGTGAGAATTTCTCCTGCATTAATTTAGGGAAGTTTTCAGCTATGTTATGATTTGATAAAGTCTCTATCCCTTGTTCTTTCTCTTCTTCTTCAGGAACCCCTATGATGCAGATGTTATTTCTCTTTATGTTGTCACAGAGCTCTCTAAGAGTTTCCTCAGACTTTTTGAGTCTTTTTTCTTCTCTGCTTCCATGCCTTCATTCAACTTGGCCTCCAACTCACTGATTTGATCCTCAGCTCCATCCATCCTGTTTTTAATCCTTCCATTGTGGTCTTCATTTCTGATATTGTATTTGCCAACTTGGACTGATTCTTTTTTAATATTTCAATATCTTTTTTTATACTTGCTATTTCTTTATTTAAGTGTTTGTAATGACCATCCATTGTTGTTCTAAGATCCCGAAGCATCTTACAATCATTATTTTGAACTTCGCATCTGGAAGTTTGGTTATTTCCATATCACTCAGTTCATTTCCTGGATGTTTCTTTTGTGGTTGCATTTGGATTGCACTTCTTTGTCTAATCATTATGTCTCTGTGTTTGGATGTTTTGTTTGTAGAGCTAGTTGAATCTAGCCTTCATGTTGTCTGCCTCCAGTTTTCAATTGTGTTATTTCTAGGTCTTCTTGGGTTGGCATCAGCTATTATTTGTAATCCACTTTTGGATTTGGGCTGCTTTGAAGTCTTGATTTGTTTGTTTTCTTAACAGGTGATAGTCTTGTTTACTGATCTCAGCTGGGGGCTTATTTGTAACTGTATCCAGGAATGAGGTGGGTGTAACCTGAGACTTTGAAGGCCTATTCTGCCAGTTTGTCTCTCTGGGGGCAGGGTGTTTTCTCAGCTTTAATAGGGGGAGGTGTATCTCAGATATGCATGGAGACCTGAGTTACTGCCTCTCCTCCTTACTTCTTGTTTTCAGCTGTGTCTTGTTGTGCTGATTAGAGCTGGAGAGATGTCTGGAAATCTGTGACCTGGAAGCACTTTATTCTTTTGTTTTGTGAAAGGATCAGCCCCTCCCCAGCTATGGCCACCTCCAGCACTGGATGAGTCAGCTTTTTAGGTTGTCCCCTGCATTCCTCTGCCCCTCATCATTTGTCTCTCTCTCCCCTTCCTTTTTGTAAGATAAGCCAGTCCTTTCAAAACACCTCATTCCCTGGTCACCAGGCAAGTGGCTGTGAACAATATTTTCTGCTCTTTTCCTTTGAATTAGAGCCCTTCTTGGCTCTCAGCCTCACTCCCCCCCCCCATTCTTGAAAGCAGGGGAGATTCAGGCACTCCCTAACAGGTTTGTTGTGGCTTCTTCTTTGTTCCTTGGTTTTTGAGAGCTGTTCTTGTAGTCCAGAGTTTTTTTTTTTTTTTCATGCTGATTGTTCCTAAATTAGTTTGTAATCCAGTTTGATGGTGTGAGCTGGGAGTCTGTGCCTCTGCCTACTCTGCTGCAATCTTTAGGTCTCTCACCAGTCTGGATTTGAAGAGCCTGACTCTTCAAAGGTTTACCTGTCAAAATTGTAACAATGCATGATACTTCTTTTTATTCAGATGTGGTGCTGTGTGAATTTATATACACTAGAGTGAAAAATACATATCTTGTCAGAATCACTGACCTCACCAAAGAAAGATGGCCATAAGATGCAAGTGAAAGACCAACTACTAGCTTGAGGCTTGGAAAACAAGTCAAAGAATAACCACACTGAAAATGCAATCCTTGTTGGAAACACTGAAACACCTGGAAACACTGGAGCCAGGAAAGTGATATTTTATCTGTAGTCCTACTCATCAGGGGTCATCAATGGATTGTATTAAAAGAAGAAAAATGATAAGAATTTTGTCATTTTATATCTAAGCATTTATTGCAACTAGAGCAGTATTTTAAGTATACATTTAAATATTCTTGCATGTAGCCTGACCAGATTATGGTGTAGTGGATAGAGTATTGGACTGAGATGCAGAGGACCCAGGCTTGAAATGCCGAGGTCACCTACTTGAGTGGGGGATCATAGACACAAGCCCAAAATCACTGGCTTGTGCCCAAAGGTCACTGGCTTTAAGCCCAAGGCTTCTGCCTTTAGCAAGGGGTCACTTACACTTCTATAGTGCCCTAGTCATGGCACATATGAGAAAGCAATAAATAAACAACTAAGGTGCCACAACAAAAAATTGATGTTTATCATCTTTTCCCTTCCTCTCTGTACCTATCTGTCCCTCTCTCTGTCTCTCTCTGTCTTTGTCATGAATTATATATATATATTGCATATATATGTATTGCATATATGTGTGTATATGTATGTATTGATAGATATGTGTATATATAATACAAAATAGGTAAATAGAAACAAATATGGTGACTTCTTTTTAATGTTTGTAAATTCTTCCAGAACCCCGAAGTTCTGGTGCACTCCTGAGTCTACAGGGTTCTCAGCTTCTCTTAAGATTTATGCTGATGTCCCTGCCAGTTGGCTCAGTGGTAAAGCATCCGCTCGGCGTATGGAAGTCCCAAGTTTGATTTCTGGTCAAGGCATACAGGAGAAGCGCTCATCTGCTTCTCCACCCTTCCACATCTCTTTTCTCTCTATCTCTTTCTTCCCCTCCTGAAGCCAAGGCTCCATTGGAGTAAAGTAGGCCTGGGTGCTGAGGATGGCTCTAGGACCTCCACCTCAGGTGCTAGAATGGCTCCAGTTGCAACAGAGCAATTTCCCAGATGGGCAGAGCATCACCCCCTGGTGAGCATGCTGGGTGGATCCTTGTCAGGAGCATGAGGGAGTCTGTCTGACTGCCTCCCTGATTCTCACTTTGGAAAATACAAAAAAAAAAAGATTTAGGTTGACTGATCTGAAGAAAAATAGCAAAGGGCAAAACAAATACTTAAAGCAGTTTTTTGTTTGTTTGTTTGTTTGTTTTTTGACAACTGTAGCCCAGATCCCAGGCATTTAGAGTCTACTAACATAGTTGGACATGGTCAATTGTATTTTAAAACAACATGCTACAGAGACAAGGACCAAAATGTTAAGAAGGCCAGTTCTATCCCCAGGTTTGTGAATAACTCCATTATACATTTGAGGAAAATGTTAAAAACAGTAATTGCCAAAATATATTAAACACTTGATATGTGCAGGTGATACTGTTCCAAGTGCTTTTCAAAAATTAATCCTTACAACACACAAATGAAGTAAGAACTATTATTATCCTCATTTTATATAGAGAGAAACAGGCACAGAACAATTCAATCACAGCCTTTTATGTTTAACTTACCAATAATACAAAGGAAAAGGGGTATCTGTTTTGTCTTGAACCAAAGTTCTTCTGAGCACTTTCTGAGATTCCATATTTTTTAATACAATAAAGGACTCCAATAATATTTATATATTTCCTGTTTCCTACTAAATTTACCCTAGGAAAATATCACCAGCCGAAATTTATTACTTGGCCTGAAATTTATCAGTTTTATTTGCACACTCTTTTTAGAAATTATAGGGTTGTTCGTGCAGTCTTTGAGGTGTGCCTGAAAAGTAATGAAACTGATTTTCATTTGTGCTCAATGAAAACCTCTCTTTTTATTTAATACTCATATTTATAAGGTGGGAGCATGAAATTATTATCCATATGATAAAGGTTAACATTGAGAAAGAGACAAGACCTTTTTAATTTTCAACAGAATAGTTCCCGATGGTACCTGTAACAACAAATAAAGTAATATTACAAAAAGTTACTTCTGTGGTAGAACCTAAAACCTTAGGATTTTGACTCTAAGGAGAGTCTTCTTGTAATTAAACCAATGTTTCCCAATATTGCTTGTGATTAGAATCACTGTAGTGCTGTGAAAAGAACATTCCAAGATGATGGAAATATTTTATAATCTGCACCATGTAATACGGCTACTAGCCACAGGTAGTTATTAAGCATTTGAAAGGTGACCAATGCCACAGAAGAACTGATTTAATTTAAATTAATTTAAATACTCACCAGTAGCTAGTGATTACTACTTTTTAAAAAGATTTTTAAATATATTCATTTTAGAGAGGGGAGAGAGAGAAAGAGAGAGAGATAAGGGGGGAAGAGCAGGAAGCATCAACTCCCACATGTGCCTTGACCAGGCAATCCCAGGGTCTTGAACCAGTGACCTCAGCATTCTAGGTCTATGCTTTATCCACGGCACCACCACAGGTCAGGCACTAGTGACTATTATTTTAGGCAGTGTGGAATGTTTGCTAAAAATACAGATCCTTGGGCCCTTTACTAGAGGTAAGATCACCAATGCACTGTCACTTGAATCTGTAGTAACAGCTTAATAGTCAATGCTAACTGAACACCTAGTTTATTTTATTTCAAATTGCTGCTATTCTTCAGGCCCATACGTCTAGGCTACTTCTATTTCTAAACATAATACTGCATACAGATTACATTAAGTTATTTACACACAGCATTTACTTTAATTATAGAAAAATGAGTTGTGTTGTTACCGAGAGCCAGAAGTATGCTACACTTCCTACATAAGCTTAGCATTTGTACATAGCTTTAAGAAAGCAGCACATATAAAGATTTGCATTAAAAAAAGAGAAATTCAGGAATGATTATTCATTTCACAAAAGCATTCACCAAAGGGCTACTTTAAATAGCTAGCTCTCCTAAAATGAATTCTAAATAAGATTCAATTACCAAAAATTCAATTTGCACATTACCCTTTAAGAACACATCTGTTTCTTCAAACCAGCTACGACTACGAGTCATTTGCAAAACCTCTGGAGACTGCAAAAGGGTTCTCCATGAAAGCTATGATGCTTGGTCTTGAAAGCACCCTATCCCACAGTTTCAGGAGCTAACCTTCACTGTTTAAGAAGAGAATCTATGCCTTCTAGTGAATTATCTTTTCTGAGGTTCTAAGCGTTGGTTACAATATTTAACTTAATCCATGACACAACAGAATGGAACCAAGCAAATATGACTTGAAAGTGCTTTGAAAATGAATACAAAAGTATTTTCTACAATTTCAACTTCCAGTCCAACAGATAAGGAAGCTTAAAAGTTACTAGTGTTTCCTAATAACAAGTAAAAAGCTGAACAAAATGAAAAATCAACTATATTTCTTCAATCAATTAGAAAAGTGAGATCAAAGGACAAATCATTGCCACACAGTTTGAAGAGACAGACAGGCAGACACAGAGAATCACAATTTACCAGATCAGAAACTCACCTGCACAAACCTCCATAGCAACCAGTACCTGAATAGAAAACCCTGAACTGCAATCAATGAATTGCTGGAAGTAAAATCTCCAAAAGAAACCACAGAGGAGCTTCCATGTTCTGTGAGTTTTACCTTCAGGACCTTTACCAGGTGCTCAGAGTGAATATTGGAGAAAAATCCCCTCAGGCTTCCTGCAGGGGGAGGGAAAACTAACTGTTTTGAAATACACAAGAGTATTCAGTTCTTTCAAGGCCTATCCTCAAGAAAAACTATTTTAGCAGAGACTAATCCCCTGGGGCTTTAACAGAGCCTAATGTAGCTGAAGAAAGCTAGAACATTCCTTAGTAAGCTAGAAAGAGAAGAGCAAATGAAACCCCCAAGTGCAAGAAATAAATAAAAATCAGAACAGAAATCAATAAAATTGAAAACAGAAAATCAACAAAGCCAAAAGCTGGTTCTTCGAAAAAAAAAATCAATAAAAATAAATAAGCTTCTAGTCAGGCAAACTAAAAAAAAAAAGAAAGAAAAGAAACTACACAAATTACTAATATCAGAAATGATATTACTACAGATCCCATGTTTGTTAAAACAGTAATAAAAATACTATAAATAACTTTTATGTTCACAAATTTGATAACCTACACAAAAATGGACCAATTCCTTGAAAGACACAATTTGCTGAATCTCACGTAAGAAAAAACAGGAAATCTGAATCAGCTTGTAACTTATTAAAGAAATGGAATCAATAATTAATAAACTTCCAACACGGAAAGCACCAGATCTGGATAGGTTCACTGGAGAGTTCTACCAAACATCTAACGTATAAATTATACCAATTTTCTACAACATTTTCCAGCTGACAGAAGCAGAAAAAATATTGCCAAAATCATTCTATGAGGCCAGCAGCATCCTCAAACCAGAACCAGACAAAGACATTACACAAAAACTACAGATCAATTACTCTTATAAACTGAAATGTAAAAATCCTCAACAAAATATTAGGAAATGAAATCTAGCAATGTATAAAAAGAATTATTTACCACAACCAAGTGGGGTAATAATCTCAAGCTTACAAGTCTGATTCAACCTTCAATAATCAATTAACAAAATTCAACATATCAAAACACTATCTTGACAACATTATATGGAGTGAAATAAGTAAATCAGAAAAAATCAGGAACTGCATTATTCCATACGTAGATGGGACATAAAAGTGAGACCAAGAGACATTGATAAGAGTGTGGTGATTATGGGGGGAGGGGGGAGAGGGAGAGGGAAGGGGGAGGGGGAGGGGCACAAAGAGAACTAGATAGAGGGTGATAGGACAATCTGACTTTGGATGATGGGTATGCAACATAATTGAACGACAAGATAACCTGGACATGTTATCTTTGAATATATGTATCTTGATTTACTGATGTCACCCCATTAAAAATTAAAAAAAAAGAACATTACATAATTATATCAATAGATGAAGGAAAAGAATTTGACAAAAATTCAACACTCATTCATAACAAAAACTCTCAGTAAACTAACAACTTCCTCTACTTGATAGAGAATATCTTTAAAAATCTCTGCAGCTGTCATCACACATAATGGTGAAGAACTTGAGACTTCCTTACTAAGATTAAGAATAAGGCAAAGATGGCCCTTTTCACCACCCCTTGTCTTCATCTCATTGGAAGTCCTAGTTTATGTAATAAGACAAGAAAAGGAAATAAAGTGTATGCAGATTAGGAAAGAGAAAATAAAACTGTTTTATTCACAGATGACATACTCTTCTATATTGAAAATCCAGAAGCATAAACAACAAAAAAGTCAATCATTTTCCTATATACCAGATGAGTAAGTGGAATTAAAAACCCATTACCATTTATATTAACAACCAAAAAATGATGTACTTAAATATAAATGTAATAAAATATCTAGAAGATTTTTATGGAAAAAACTACAAACTCTAATGAAATATATCAAAGAATAAAGAAATGGAGACATAATAGATGTTCATGGGTAGGAAAAGTCAATTTTGTAAAGGTATCAGTTCTTTCTAACTTGATATATAGATTCAATCCTAATCAAAATCTCAACAAATAATTTTGTTCAGATTGACAAAGTAATTCTAAAGTTATACAAAGAAGCAAAAGACCCTGAATATTGAAGTCAATATTGAAGAAGAAAAAGTTGAGGGACTGACACTAACCACGTTCAAGTCTTACTACAAAGCTATAGTCATCAAAGCAATGTGGTGTTAGTGAAAGAATAAATGAATAGATCAATAGAACAGAATAGAGAACCCAGAAATAAGCACACATTAATGTAGTCAACCAAACTTTGACAGAAGCCGAAAGACAAAACAATAAAAAAATATATATCTTTTTGATAAATGTTGCTAAAAAAACTGGTTATTGACATTTATATAGTAGAATATTATTGGCCATAAAAATTTAAAAAAAAGGAAATCTTACCTTTGTGACAGAATGTGTGGACCTGGAAAGCATTATGCTAAGTGAAATAAGCCAGTCAGAGAAAGACAAGGACCATATGATGTCAGTCATATGTGGAATCTAATGAACAAAATAAACTAACAAACAGAATAGAAAGAAGCTCATAGATAGAAGGCAGACCAACATTTGTCAAGAGGTGGGGTGAAGGGATTGAGCAAAAAAGAAAAAAGTAAAAAAAAACTAATGGACATGGACAACAGTACAGTGGTTGCCGGGGCAAGGTGGGGTGGAAGGAGGTGGAGGACGGTAGAGGGGGAATAAATGGTGATGGAAGGAGACTTGACTTGAGATGATGAACACACAATACAATGTACAGATGGTGTGTTGTGGAATTGTGCACCTGCAGCCTGTATAATTTTATTAACCAATATTGCCCCAGTAAATTTAATGAAAAGGAAAAATATAGGCAAATATTTTGAACAGACCTGTTACCAAGAAGATATACAGATGGCAAATAAGCATATAAAAAGGTGTTTAACACCATATGTCAGAGAATGGCAAATTAAAACAACTGTGAGACACTACTACATACCTATTAGAATGGACAAACCCCAGAGCGTTGATGGCACCAAGGGCTGAGAGGATGTGGAGTAATAGGAGCTCTCATTCACTGCTGGCGGGAATGCAAAATGGTATAGCTACTTTAGAAGACAATTTGGCAGTTTTTTTTATAAAGGTAAACATATCTTTACCATGTGATCCATCAATCACCTCTAATTAATCATCAAAATCATTGGTATTTACTCAAATAAATTGAAAACTTATATTCACCTCAAAACTCGCATGCAGATATTTATAGCAGCTTTATCTATAATTGCCAAAACTTAGAAGCAACCAAGACATCCTTCAGTAGGTGGATGGATAAGAAAACAAAGACAAATGAAAAAAACAAAACAAAAAATAACCTGTGGTACATTCAGACAATAGACTATTATTCAGAGCTTAAAAAATATGCTAAGAAGCCATGAAAAGACTTAGAAGAAATTTAAATGCATATTGAATGAAAGAAGCCATTCTTTCCCTGGAAAGGCTACATATTCTATGATTTTAACTGTATGACATTTTGGAAAAGACAAAACTATGATGACAGTAAAAAAAAAAAAAAAATCAGTGGTTGCCTGGACTTAGAGAGGAAGGAGGTATGAACAGGCAGAGTGTAGAGAATTTCCAAGGCAATGAAACTATTTTATATAATACTTATAATGTAGCCTGATCAGGTGGTGGCACAGTGGATAGAGCGTCAGACTGAGATGCTAAAGACCCAGGTTCAAAACTCCGAAGTCATTGGCTCATCGAACTTGAACGCAGCCTCATCAGCTTGAGCATGGAATCGCTGGCTTGAGCGTGGGATCATAGACATGACCCCAAGGTCGCTGGCTTGAACCCAAGGTCACTGTTTTGAGCAAGAAATCACTCACTCTGCTATAGCCCCCTGGTCAAGGCACAAATGAGAAAGCAATCAATGAACAACTAAGAGGATTAAGGAGCCACAACGAAGAATTGATGCTTCTCATCTCTCTCCCTTCCTGTCTTTCTTGTCTGTCTGTCCCTATCTGTCCCTCTCTGTGTCACAAAAAAATACTATAATGTAGATCTATGTCATTATACATTTGTACATAGAATGTACAACACCAAAAGTGAACTGGAATGTGAACTATGGACTATGAATGATAATGTTGTGTCTATGCAGGTTCAGCAATTGTAACAAATGTACTATGTGTTTGTTAGTGGGGGAGGTTGTGTGTATGAGGGCGGGGTACAATGGAAACTCTGTACCGTCAGCTCAGTTTTGCTGTGAACCTAAAACTGATCTAAAAAAAGTTTATTTTTAAAAAAAGTAATATCTAAGTGGGAAGTAATATTAGATTGGAAAATAATATCAATTTGCCCAGAATGATCCCATTTACACCTATTGTTCTGGCATAATTTTTAAAACTGTCTTTTTCTCTATCAAAATTTCCTGTCTGGGACAAAAAAAAATGTATGCCCCTCCACCTCCAATTATCATGTAATCTTTTTTTTTTTTCGGCACAATCTCATCTTTGTTATAACAGTGTTTCCCAAATATATCATTTGAAAATTTCAAAGTTCCAATCCCTCCCTGCGAGATTCTGATACAGTAATGTTGGGGTAAGGCCTGGAAATCTATACTTTTAAGAGCATCCTTGTGGATTTGTATAATCATAGTGCATTAAATCAAAGACTTTATTTACAGAACTGAATTTTATGCAAAACTTGCGTACTTTAATTACGCATTTGGAATAAGATTGGTTCTGGTCATGGAAGATTCTTCCTCCTGTCCATCAACAATTATAAGTCATTTTGACTAATTCATGATTTTTCTTGGTAACAGTACGTTTGGGAATAGTTCCCATAAAATTAAGTCCATGACAGGACCTGGGAACACGCCATTACTTTAGCAAAGCTAACACAATGAAGTCCAAGAATAACAGTCAAATATGGATGCCATTTTCTTCCTTTATTATTACAAAAATGTAAGCTACATTTCCTGAGGTTTGTTAACTCTCCCTCTAAGAATATTGATGAAAGTATATCCAATAATTTGCAAACAAAAAAAGTTGTAAATGGGAGTAGAAAATCTAAGTTATTGGCTAATTGTCAGACTTTGGAGATTGTCATCACAAGTGCAAGTATTGTTTTCTTTAAAAATAATCGAGTTAGTTATATTTTTGGCTTGGGGAATAAAGGACTATAGATGTTATGTCTGAGAAAACCAATTTTATTAATTCCTTCAAGCCTCTGACAGGACCTATGTACTTTACCTTATTTTGTTACCACACAACCCAAATGCAAAACAAGGCAAAACCTTTAGAATCCAAACCCTTTCATAGATTCTTTTGCAAAAGCCTTTGTCTGGAGGTGTCTCTGTTAAATAACGCACACTGGATAAAGACATCTTTTACCCGTGTCTACTTCTCGGGGTGGCCAAGCTGAACCGAAGATCACATTTCAGGCATGCCGTGCTGGCTATGACATGCTGAGAACTGTGAAAAATTTCATCATTTTCATCCTTTTAACTTAATACAAAAAATGCAAAGAGTATAGATCAAAGCTTTTTATTCTGTTTCAAATTATATGTTTCTTTCCCAAACTGTTATTTTGACATATTTAGTACTGTTTCCTGCCCAGTAGAAAAATGAAAATATTTTTCAAAAATCTTACATAATTGTACTCTGTTATGCAATTTAAATTCAGAGGATAGATAAAACCTGTTTAGTAGCAGACACTGCTGCAATGGTTGGAATTTGGCCATTGCAAAGCAACCTTGAACACATTCGCATGACCAAGTGAGAAGTTTATAAAAATTCTGTGCATCCTTTCAATCTAATTAGTCTATTATGTTTCAGGTAAACACAGTGCTGTGTATTGTCTTCTGAGTGGAAAAGAAAATTGAATATGCTTTGTTAGAATAAACAAAGAAAGTGAATGAACAACAACCACCTTGTGAGGAAAAAACAATTGTTGACGTGTGAACGAAATTATTCAACAATAATTTTTCCTATCTTCTTTATAGTTAAGCAAGTACTTTATAGTCTCTATATATAAATTACCAAAACACAATTTAATTTAATTCTCCAGTTATATTTGAAAGCACATGTTCTTGAAATAAAAGGTGAAACATTTGTAAAAACTAATATTATCTAATAGAGTACAACTGCAACAGTGTGCGTGTGTGCGAGTGTGTGTGTTTGCACGTGCACACTCAGGGGGAACAAAGGGGGATATCAGCCACTAATTCATTTCTAAAATATTATACCTTATTTAATTATCTACAACTTTCAAATTTTAAATCAAATTGTTAATTATCTAAGAACTCTGAAATGTAGAACTTTTTCTTCTGTAGAATTGTGCACGTGAAACCTGTAAAATTTTCCTAACCAGTGTCACCCTAATAAATTCAATTAAAAATAAGTAAATAGACCCTGGCCGGTTGGCTCAGCGGTAGAGCGTCGGCCTGGCGTGCGGGGGACCCGGGTTCGGTTCCTGGCCAGGGCACATAGGAGAAGTGCCCATTTGCTTCTCCACCCCCCCTCCTTCCTCTTTCTCTCTCTTCCCCTCCCGCAGCCAAGGCTCCATTGGAGAAGAGATGGCCTGGGCGCTGGGGATAACTCCTTGGCCTCTGCTCCAGGCGCTAGAGTGGCTCTGGTCGCGGCAGAGCGACGCCTCAGAGGGGCAGAGCATCGCCCCCTGGTGGGCAGAGCCTTGCCCCTGGTGGGCGTGCTGGGTGGATCCCAGTCGAGCACATGCAGGAGTCTGTCTGAGTTCTCTCCCCGTTTCCAGCTTCAGAAAAATACAAAAAAACAAAAAAAACTAAATAAAAATTTTTTTTATTTTTAGTTATTCATTTTAGAAAGGAGAGAGAGAGGGAGAGAGGAGAGACAGAGAGAGAGAAGGGGGGAGGAGCAGGAAGCATCAACTCCCATATGTGCCTTGACCAGGCAAGCCCAGGGTTTCAAACCGGCGACCTCAGCATTTCCAGGTGGACGCTCTATCCACTGCGCCACCACAGGTCAGGCGAAATAAAAATTTATAAATAAAAAATTTTAAAAACAGCCTAACCTGTGGTGGCACAGTGGATAAAGCGTCGACCTGGAAATGCTGAGGTCGCCGGTTCGAAACCCTGGGCTTGCCTGGTCAAGGCACATATGGGAGTTGATGCTTCCAGCTCCTCCCCCTTCTCTCTCTCTCTCTCACTCACTCTCTCTGTCTCTCTTCTCTAAAATGAGTAAATAAATACAAATAATTTAAAAAAAAATTTAAAAAACAAATTGGTGATTATCTAAGAATTGTGAAATGTGGAACTTTTTTCTCCTAAGCACTTAAGTGCTACTTAAGAAATATATATATATTTTGGTATTAGAAAAATTTAATTTAGTATGATAGTAGCTTTTTATATAGGAAAATATTTTCAACTACCAAATGCAAACATAAGACCTTAATAGAGAATTTATTTCAAGCGTTTGTTTTATATGTAGTTTTTTAAAATCTAAAATGTATGTATTTAAGAATAAATTGGCAATGGAAAATATTAGAAACAAAAGTGTTATTAATATTTGACCAGTCTAAAAACAATTTGGGATTGGTGCTAAAAACCAGACACTGAAAACAGGTACTTCAAGATGGTTTGCAATATGATTTATTTGTTTTCTAAAGTGTTAAACCTGTTAATTACCAATTTTGAAAGTAATAGACCTTACATAACAAAAACAAAATTTCAAAGTCAAGTTGATCTGACATAAAAAATCTGACATTGATCTGACATTTCAATCAGCAATTGAAAAACTAGGAAATCTTTCAACATGGGGCTTGCTTTCCTTTAAGGTGACAATTAGCTAGAGCTGAGGAGCAGTTGTGTTTCAGACAGAATCTGCTTGTCCCAGCATACCATAGCCCCCACAGCTCCCAGCTGTCTCCATGACAATGCACTCAACTGCCAGTTCCAGGTAGATTTCAATCATTGCTGGTATCTGACTTATTTCTGAAACCATTGGAGTCTATGATTTGAGCACATCAACAATTTTCAAAAGTGCAGAGACAAACTAGGGGTTTATGGTAGTGCTTAATGTCAAGATTGACCGGAAGCTAAATAGATGGGCTCTGGGAGTCTATCTTCTTCATAAAACTCTTTTCTTTGACTTCTTTCAATATTAGAGTGTCTGTTCATGATTTCTTTTGAACACATATTTCTGTGAATATAAAAAGACAATTTGGGAAAACCATTGCTCTGGACTAGTAGTTTCCAATATTTATTAATTCATTAATTTACTATTATTGAACTGTCTTCATTGTGATTGATATTTAAAAATATTCTTGGGAATACAGGACAATATTTTATGATTTTTGCATATATAGTTACTATGATGGTTAGTTTTGTGTGTCTAGTTGGTTTGACTGTAGTACCCAGTTATTTAATGAAACATTCATCATAGTGCTCCTGTGAAGGTATTTTGTACATTAACATCCACAATTAGTTGACTTTAAGCAAAACAGATGACTTTAATGCATGTGGGTAGGCCTCATACAATCCACTGAAGACCTTAGGAGCAAAAACTGAAGTTTACTAGAGAAAAAATTCTGCCTCAGGATTGCAGCATTAACTCCTGCCTGAGTCTCCAGCTTGTCATTGTGGAGTTGTCAGCTCCACAGTGATGTGAGCTAATTCTTTAAAGTCTCAATCTTTCTCTCTTGCTCAGTCTGGGTGCAAATTAAATCAAGATAATATTAATACATGAATTTTATTAACTTGCTGCTTTTTCCTTCTGATGCTAGACCTCTAGTTCCCTGTAGATTTTAATAACAAGGGCTGTACTGTACTCAAAACTTTATTTTTCTTTGCAAACTATTTCTATCATAGTGAATTATGTTCATTGTGCCTCCCCATTTTGTTTTTAAAGATAAATTATATTGTGAAGCCTCTTTATTCTTTCCTTCAAATAGGTTTTTGTTTGGTTGGTTCTTAGAATTGTTTGACATGCCCAGATATGTTTCAATCCCAGCAGTGGACACAGCTTGAGTTATTTTTTGAGAAGACTCCTCAATAAATTGACTTCAGTCGAACCTGTCTCATAAGTGCATCCGAACATGTCCAAACATGTCTGAATCCCTAGTTGTTTCTGACTATACACATATGATCTAAATTACATTTTCTGCCAAGGTATGTACAAAATACAAGTGAAAAAATTCTGTAAAAAAAAAACAGGACAAAGGAACTAATTTTTTCCTGGGGAACAATGGGGAAAACTGGAAAGCTAAGCACTAAGAAAGTCTTCACAGAAAAACTCTGAACTTAAAGTGGACCTTAAAAGATATGTGTGATTTTACCAAATGAAGTCAATAGGCAAAAAAGGCATTATAGGGATGGGATACATGAATAATAGTATGGAGGCATGAAAGTGCATGTTATGTTCAAGAATACACAAATAGCCTTATTCTTAGAGGACAAATTAACTAATGTAATTAAATAGAAAAAGTAGGTCTATTCAGATCGTAAATAGCACTTTACACTGTACTAAGAGATTCTATTTTTATTTTATAGGTAATGAAAACATTGAAGTTTTTTTTTATAATAATTTTATTTTTTTTAATGGGGTGACATCAATAAATCAGGATACATATATTCAAAGATAACAAGTCCAGGTTATCTTGTCGTTCAATTATGTTGCATACCCATCACCCAAAGTCAGATTGTCCTCTGTCACCTTCTATCTTGCTTCCTTTGTGCCCCTCCCTCTCCCCCTTTCCCTCTCCCATTTCCCCCTCTGCCCCGTAACCACCACACTCGTATCAATGTCTCTTAGTTTCACTTTTATGTCCCACCTACGTATGGAATAATGCAGTTCCTGGTTTTTTCTGATTTACTTATTTCGCTTCGTATCATGTTATCAAGATCCCACCATTTTGCTGTAAATGTCCCGATGTCATCATTTCTTATGGCTGAGTAGTATTCCATAGTGTATATGTGCCACATCTTCTTTATCCAGTCATCTATTGATGGGCTTTTTGGTTGTTTCCATGTCCTGGCCACTGTGAACAATGCTGCAATAAACATGGGGCTGCATGTGTCTTTACATATCAATGTTTCTGAGTTTTTGGGGTATATACCCAGTAGAGGGACTGCTGGGTCATAAGGTAGTTCTATTTTCAGTTTTTTGAGGAACCACCATACTTTCTTCCATAATGGTTGTACTACTTTACATTCCCACCAACAGTGGATGAGGGTTCCTTTTTCTCCACAGCCTCTCCAACATTTGCTATTACCTGTCTTGCTAATAATAGCTTATTGAACAGGTGTGAGGTGGTATCTCATTGCCGTTTTGATTTGCATTTCTCTAATAGCTAAAGAAGATGAGCATCTTTTCATATATCTGTTGGCCATTTGTATTTCTTCCTGGGAGAAGTGTCTGTTCATATCCTCTTGAAGTTATTTTTTATTCTAATTTTTTATGGAAGGTTTTTTTTTTGTTTTTTTTAAAATAAATTTTTATTAATGGTAATGGGATGACATTAATAAGTCAGGGTACATATATTCAAAGAAAACATGTCTAGGTTATTTTGTCATTAAATTATGTTGCGTACCCCTCGCCCAAAGTCAGATTGTCCTCCGCCACCCTCTATCTAGTTCTCTGTGCCCCTCCCCCTCCCCCTAACTCTCTCCCTCCCTCCCTCCCATGTCCTCTCTCCCCCCACCCCTGGTAACCACCACACTCTTGTCCATGTCTCTTAGTCTCATTTTTATGTTCCACCAATGTATAGAATCATGTAGTTCTTGTTTTCTTCTGATTTACTTATTTCACTCCTTATAATGTTATCAAGATCCCACCATTTTGCTGTAAATGATCTGATGTTATCATTTCTTATGGCTGAGTAGTATTCCATAGTGTATATGTGCCACATCTTCTTTATCCAGTCTTCTATTGAAGGGCTTTTTGGTTGTTTCCATGTCTTGGCCACTGTGAACAGTGCTGCAATGAACATGGGGCTACATGTGTCTTCACGTATCAATGTTTCTGAGGTTTTGGGGTATATACCCAGTAGAGGGATTGCTGGGTCATAAGGTAGTTCTATTTGCAGTTTTTTGAGGAACCACCATACTTTCCTCCATAATGGTTGTACTACTTTACAGTCCCACCAACAGTGAATGAGGGTTCCTTTTTCTCCACAGCCTCTCCAACATTTGCTATTACCCGTCTTGGTTTTTTTTTTGTTTTTTTTTGTTTTTTTTTAAATTTTATTTATTCATTTTTTAGAGATGAGAGAGAGAGACAGAGAGAGAGAGAGAGAGAGAGAGAGAGAGAGAGAAGGGGGGAGGAGCTGGAAGCATCAACTCCCATATGTGCCTTGACCAAGCAAGCCCAGGGTTTCGAACCGGCGACCTCAGCATTTCCAGGTCGACGCTTTATCCACTGCGCCACCACAGGTCAGGCCCCGTCTTGTTGATAATAGCTAATCTAACAGGGGTGAGGTGGTATCTCATTGTAGTTTTGATTTGCATTTCTCTATATGGAAGGTTTTTGAGCTGGAGAATTGCATTATTGAATCTATTCTTGAAAAAATAACTGATTACTGTGTAAATGAAAGGAAGAGAGATGGAAAGTATTGAAACAGTTGAACAAGAGGAAATGAAGTACTAAATAAAGAGAGTAACAATTGAATGGAGAAAGGACAAGTGTGAACAAGATTCCTGGAAGTAGAGTTGATAAGATTTAGTGACTATCTGTATGTAGTTAGTGGGGAAAAAAACCAGCATTAACATTGATTCTGGGGTTCCAATGTTGATGGCTTTACTCACAGTTTTTCCCTCTACGTACTTTTGTGAGACTTTATCCTCAGTGTTGAATAATATCACAACCAACAAAAGAAACAGATTGACAGATAAAGTTAGTAGTGCTTGCTTGGGCTTGAAGTGTACAAAATACCAATCTTCAATTAAAGATTTAGCCAATGAAATTCAGCAGCAGAAAAGTCACTAATAAGCAGGTTTGTTAAATAATTCCCACTCCCTCCCACTTATCTTAGTTCATGGTACCCCACACAAGTTAAATAATATCAAGACCAACAAAAGAAACTGACTGACAGATGAACAAAGAAGTCACTAAGCAGGTAAGTTAAATAATTAGTTTTTGGTTTATTAAATACAGTTATATATTACAATTATACATTTTTGTTATTTAAACTGTAAATATTGTGAAATTATGGTTTTTTTCTCGAAGTGACACACCACCTGAGTTATGCTCAGTTTTTGGCGAACTTTGAAACACCAAGCTCAAAAGATTGCCCATCACTGCCTTAGACCATAATGACTTTGCTGGCTCACAGCGTGTCTCCCACACCAATGCAAACTATAAGCAAGCAAACATATATATCTATTTACAAACTTATTTGACCGACACTCACTATTTTCTAGCTCCACTGTTTCTTTACTGTCTTTCTAAATCCAATGAGAACCTACCTGTGCATAGCCATGACAGCGGTGGCTACTGGCCATACAGACAGTAGATTCAGTTTTGAAACAACTGAGCTTTGTATCTGTACTATATTCAGATACAAGTTTTTAAGAGACAGTTAAAAATATGAACTTGGACCTAAGGACTGAGGCATAACCTGTAAATTCCAATTCAGGAATCAGCAACATGAAAGTTAGTTGAAGTCATAGGCATGATTGAGTCACCTAGGGAGAAAGAAGTTAACTAAGATTTGTTAATTCATTAAACAAATTCCTAACAAAGGGATATAACAAAGAGTTGCCTAACAAAGAGGCATATGCTAGGAATTGAGAACAAAAATGGGAGAAAAGAGACAAAGTCTCTGTTCTTATTAATCTGAAGCTGTATTACAATCTTGGTTGGGAGACAGAAGTTAAACAACAAATTGCAATTTTGGCAAATGCCTGTGAAGGAAATGCACATGGCCCTTGAAAATATCCTGTAGCAGGAGAACCTGAAATAGTTTGTAGAGGTTAAAGGTCGTGAAAGGAAGATCCTATGAAAATAACTTCTTGGATTTGAAGGAAGAATGGAAGTGAACCAAGTGAAAGAAAATGAGGGCTAGAGGGGAAATTACAGGAAGAGAATAAATTTTTGTAAAGAAAAAGTTAAAACTACTTGACCAGGTGGTGGCACAGTGGATAGAACGTCAGCTCGGGATGTTGAAGACCCAGGTTTGAAACCCTAAGGTCACTGGCTTAAGTAGGAACTCACAGGCTTGAGCATGGGATCATAAACATGACCCCATGATAGCTGGTTTAAGCCCAAGGTTACTGGCTTGAGCCCAAGATCACTGGCTTGAACCCAAAAGTCACTGACTTGAGCCCAAGATCACTGGCTTGAACCCAAAGGCCACTGGCTTGAGCAAGGGGTCACATGCTCTGCTTTAACCCCACCTCAAGGCACATATGAGAAAGGAATCAATGAACAGCTAAGATATTTCAACGAAGAATTGATGCTTCTTATCTCTCTCCCTTCTTGTCTGTCTGTCCCTGTCTGTCCCTCTCTGTCTCAACCTCTCTCTTTCTCTCACTCTTTCTGTTGCAAAAAAAAAGAAATGATAAAAAAAATGTAGAACTTTGTAGAACTGAAAGAAAACCAATGAGCTTAAACACAGAGAATAGGTGTGTTTCTTGAATAATGTGAGATTTAATGAACAGAAAACCTCCTATTATTAAACATCTATTCATGCTGGATAAAATAGAACAAGCATTCTTTCATATGCATATCAGAACCTGCAGTAAAGGAAGTTGTTGGTGGCCTTCAAAGTACAATTTATAAAAAGTTAGCAATATGATTCTCATACAAATGCAAAGTGAGGATGTGTCATCGGTTTATTTAATTGAATTCATTAACAAGAGAATGAGCTAGATGGTAAAGTTGGGTCAAAGGAAAATGAAAGGAGTAAGGGTTTTAGAGGCCACTAAAAGAGGCTCATTGAAATATTTGTCAAATTGGTCACAGAATTGGTTAATGTCTTTTAAGACATTAAGGACATAATCTTTAGAATTATTAAAAAAAATTTTTAACTCTTGATAAAAATTCTTTGCACATCTACTGGACAAAACTGAACAAGTTAACATGTAAATTCTTAGATTCTGGGTCGTAGCCATCAGTAAATAGTATGTCAAACTAAGTACTTCCCCAAAAGAATTAAATAATCCTTGGGTGGGCCCTAGCTAATGTTCCAGTATGACAATGAATGAAAAAATCGTTATTATATAATTTTTAAATGTTTGATATTTTTTTTCTTTATAATCTTGTCCCAGGCCCTGGCTGGTTGGCTTAACAGTAGAGTGTTCGCCTGGCATGTGAAAATCCTAGGTTCAATTCCTGGCCAGGGCACACAGGAGAAGCGCGTATCTGGTTCTCCACCCTCCCCCTCTCCTTCCTCTCTGTCTCTCTCTTCCCCTCCCACAGCCAAGACTCCATTGGAGCAAAGTTAGCCACAGGGACTGAGGATGGTTCCATGGCCTCCACCTCAGGCACTATAATGGCTCTGGCCATAATAGAGCAATGCCCCAGATGGGCAGAGCATCACCCCCTGGTGAGCATGCAGGGTGGATCCAATCAGGCACTTGTGGGAGTATGACTGATGATCTCCTTGCTTCTAATTTTGGAAAAAAATTTTTAAAAAATTAAAAAAAAATGTTGTCTCCAAAAAACAAACAAACAAATAAAAACAAGCAAAGGAAGAAACAAAAACCTCAAAACAAAAGTACTAAACATAAATTCTATGAGGGTAGGACTTTGTTTCATTTAGTGCTGTATCTCTCCTTCCTATAATAGTGTTTGACGTAGCAGGCATTTAATAAATATTAGTTGACTTAATGAGTGTAAAAGAAAATGTATACTTTAATGAATTTGAGAACATTTGCTGTTCTCCATAACTGAGACTTGAAGTTTAATGGCTACAAAGGGACAAGAAGGCTTTGTGTCTTTGAGAAGTGACACTTTGAAACTGAGGCGCACTTAAAAGTCAAGATCCTCTCTAGTCTACACCCTAATTTCATCAGCAATGAAATTCTATCTATATTATATTGGGTTCTAGACTATAAAAAATAATTTCGTCTTTGAAATCTAATTACCACTTATTTTTCCTGATATGAATTTTCCACTACCTGCATATTCTAGGAACACCAAAGCTTATAAATTTACGTAAGAAGTGGCCTCATTCTGGTGCCATTTCTAAAGAAACTGTCAGAGGTGAGCACAAATACCAAATGTCTGTAGAAGGGAACACTTTCATCCCAGGATTATCACACAGGATTGAAACAATAAAAACCCAATCAAAGACAAATTCATGATCACAAACTACAAAGTACACTCAGACACAAACCGTCATGAACAAAAGTTAATAGAATTAATAAACAGCAAAGTCAAAGGAAATAACCCAGAACACAGCCTATAGAGGCAGAGCTCGTAAGAGAAGAGGTTAAGGGTAAGTTGAGAATGCCCCGACGATGTTTAAGGGAAAACCAGGCAGGAAAGAATAATAAGTTTGAAAAGAGGCAACACCCAAAGCATTGAGAGTTAATAATTTTCCTGAAATGATAAAAAACATAACTTCTCATATTCAAGAAAACTGGTAAAAGTAAAGAAATAATGGCCTGACACGAACTTGGAGAATGAGGCAAAACCCAAATCATGGAGGGCTTTTCTAGCTATCTTAAGGATTTTGGTCTTTATTCTAAGAGTGATGGGAAACTATGGAAGGGTTTTAATTAGAAAAGTAACATGATCAGATTTTATCTGAAAAACTACCTTTACAACAATGTAAGGAATGGATTAGAAGTGAGCAAGGCTAGATTCAAGGAGAACAGATGGGTTATTTCAGCTTAGAGGTGATAAAGTGAACGAAGATGGTAATTGCAAAAATAGGGAAAATGGATAGTTAGGAAGTATAATTGGCAGGATTTGATTACATGAAAAGGTGAAGTAGAGGAGTCAAGAATAACTTGTGATGTTCTGGCTTATCAAACTGGATAAAAAGCAATTTATATTTCCTGGTTTAAAAATATTAAATAAAGGTCAGATTTATGGAAGTAGGTGGAGAGCATGAGTTTTACTCTATGTGTGTGTGTGTGTGTGTGTGTGTGTGTGTGTGTGTGTGTTTGAGTTTCGTTTTTAACATAAGGAGTACAAAGTATATTTGAGGATGGAGGAAAACTGGTAGAACATGATGACATATCACCTAGGAGAGAAGAGTTACAAGAAAGTTTCAAATACTATACGAAGGCATGGGAGGATGTACACTGAAAAGATTGCACTGGATTTAGCAAGAGGCAAGCCAGTAATGATTTCAAGAAAGACCACTTGCTCATGAGGGTCTTAAAACCTCATCAGAATGAATGAAAGAAAGAGAGTTGCTTTAGAGTGAAATACCATGGTAGTGATGTTATTTTCTCAAATGTCACAAATCTTAATTCATGCTAAGAAGAGTATAAACTAAGCATTGCTATGTTTTAAACATTAATACTACCAGGCAAAAATACCTTGGTGAGTGCCACTAGTGGTTCCCAGAATAGTTACTATATTATTTATATATATATATGTTTATATAAATAGATGTATATCTATATATTTATATACATAAATATATATATATTTGGAAATCTGATAGATTATTTACTGGACTGCATGTATAGGAATTAAAAATGATCACAAGACATCTAAACAGGGCAAGCAGAGAAAAACTCCTTAAGAAATTACTTATAACCCTGGCCGGTTGGCTCAGCGGTAGAGCGTCGGCCTGGCGTGCGGAGACCCGAGTTCGATTCCTGGCCAGGGCACATAGGAGAAGCGCCCATATGCCTCTCCAACCCCCCTCCTTCCTCTCTGTCTCTCTCTTCCCTTCCCGCAGCCAAGGCTCCATTGGAGCAAAGATGGCCCAGGCGCTGGGGATGGCTCCTTGGCCTCTGCCCCAGGCACTAGAGTGGCTCTGGTCTCGGCAGAGCGTCGCCCCCTGGTGGGCGTGCCGGGTGGATCCCGGTCGGGCGCATGCGGGAGTCTGTCTGACTGTCTCTCCCCGTTTCCAGCTTCAGAAAAATACAAAAAAAAAAAAAAAAGAAAGAAAAAAGAAATTACTTATAATAAGATTCCACTTAAAAGAAAGTCTCTTCACTATGAAATGATAGAAAGCTATCACGACAATACAGAACAACATAATGATTAGGTAACGTTCATTTGTTAATTTGTTTAATATGTACTCAGTGGGCATTTACTAAGCAAGTGCGGGGGACACAGAGTAGAATGTGGATATGGGATATGGGAGGTTAAGTGGATATGGGAGAGAATTGGGAATAGGTTGTGGTCACAGATATCACATTTCATATTTGGTCATTAAAATAAACTGACAGTTTAATAGTTTGCATTTCAGAATCTGTCAAATACCTTTGTGTTAAAAACCGTCTTGCCCAGGTGGCATCATCAAAAGGTCGTAGCATCAAAATGACTATTAAAATGGCCATATCAAAGTGGCTGTGTTATAGTGTTTTGTTATGTGATGTATACTAATGGAGGATAAAGTCAACTAACTAAGATGTCATTCAATAAAGTAGGGCTTTAACCACCAGGTAGAGGAGTTTAGATTTAATAATATAGGCAAGAAACTATTGCAGATTCTGAGTACGGAAATGGCATGATATACATGGTACTTAAGAAAGAAGCATCCAGGTAAATTCTAATCGTGCCTTTAGATGCATTAAGCTGTCAGAGCTGGATGATACTATTAGAAGCGTCCAACTGAGTCCCATTGCTTAGATTCCGGCTCTCCAAGCTCTCTCATGCTTATAATTTGACTTCCCCTATAAATTTGCCCACAGGGATAGAGTATCCTGCTAAGTGGACACCTATACCTGGAGTGTTAATAGTTATATATGTTATTATAAGTTAATACATTAAATATCTTGTTCATATATTTCTTACATATATGTATGTATATACATAAAAAATATTAGCCTAGCAGCAATAGTTAGACTGCAACCTTATCTTCAAATAGCAAGGAAAGTCAAAAAGGCATTTTCATTATGAACATTAAAATAACCTGAACTGCAAAGTTTTATAAAGGAATTAGAAGAATTAGCCTTAAAAATGAACAAAGAAAAACAAAAAGAATTAGACTTGGAAATGTGAGCTCTTTTTACAACCTCATGCAAGCAAACAGCACAACACTTAAAACTTTCCATGTAGGTCCCAAACTTTGTGTTAGGTTTGTGGGAGACGTGGGTAAGGAGCCAGGCACTGGGAGAATAGTACCAGCGCTGAGTGAGGAGGGAAGTTGGTTTTATTGAGCTTTTCCAAGGGCCATGTGGTTTTGTTTCTAGACAGCTGGGCATGGGAGAATGATTTGTTTCTTTAGTTGTCCAGCTAAAGTAGGTCATAAAAACTATCTGTAGTGATGGCAAATGTTTCACAAGGTAGAGGAGGATTTGCTGGTGGGTTCTCACTCCTCTGTGTCTGTAAACCAGGATCAAAACTCTGTCAGGATTTGGTTAGAAATGAAATAGGCTTTTTGGCTATCTTTTCACTTTTCATCTCGGTACTCTTAGCTTCCATTCCACTGAAATGGTTCCTCTACTCCTCTCTAGACCTCCCACCAACCCCTGGTCAATTTCTGACTAATTTCATCTTACTCTTATTGAAAAACCAGCTTGAATAATCACCTGCGATAATAAACTTTTTCCATATCCCCTGAGTCAGAATGACTTTCTCAGCTTCCACAATTAGAACACTTAGCACTTTTGCCTGTGTTACAGTTTCTTCCTCCTTTCTCCTCCTCTTCTTTGTCTTCTTTTGCTTTTTAGAAACTATCAAAATTTTACTTTATTTTTTAATTGAATTTATTGGGATGATACTGTTTAATAAAATTATACAGATTTCAGGTGCACAATTCTATAGCATATCTTCTGTACACTGTATTGTGTGTTCACCCCACCACCAAATCAAGTCTCTATTTATTCCCCTTATTACCCTCTCCCACCACCCTCTATAGTTTTGACTATACATATATTTGTCTTTGAAGAGTATTATTAGCTCCTTAACCAGAAGAAAATGTCCTTTGCCCTGAGTTGGTTTTTTGTAAATTTATATGGAATGGAATTATCCCTATAAAGCAACAGTAGCTTCATCATTGAAAACAGTGCTGTCCAATAGAGGTGATGATGGAAATGTTTTATATCTGTGTTGTGCAGTAATACAGAAGCCACTAGCTACATGTGGTTACTGAACACTTGAAATGGGGCTAGTGCGATTAAGGGACTAAATTTTAAATTTTATTTTATATTAATTTAAATTAAAAACAGCCACATGGCTACAATATTAGATAGCACAGACTATGACCAATCAGCCTTTTAGCAAGTATGTATTTTAGTCAATTCTGTGAAGTCCTTTAATGTCAAGTGCAGTCTAAACAGTTGATTGGTAGGTTTTTTTTCTGTTGTTTGGTTTTTGCTTCACCTGGCTGGTTTTTTGCTGTGCAGAGAGGCCTTTCATCAATCGTATGGACAGTCTATACTAAGCAATATGTGGAGAATAGCAACAAAAGAAAAAGCCTTAACCTCTGGCTCCAAACCGATTGGCACTTTTATGGAAGAGTATAATCCAAAGGCATTAGAACATTTAAGACTTTAAAAATATGTTTCTCTACATGCTAAGAAGTAAGATGTAATTAAAAATGCAGCACTGTACATAAATATCTAATCATTATGCTGTGCACCTGAAACTAATATAGTGTTGTATTTCAACTCTAATTTACAAACACATTTTTGAAAATAAAAAAAACAAAACAAATGTAATTCTGGCTAGAATCCTGAATAGGTTTCAGGTTTACTCAGTAGGGCAGAGTTCATTGCTCCAGTGTCTGTCTCAGAAAGACACAGCTAGAGTGTTTTACGTGTCATCTAGCTCTCAAAATTGTACAGTACTGCTTATCACAGAGGAGCCCAAATGAAAAATCAGGGATAGCTCAGCATACACTAATCTTCACAATCAATTCAAAAGCCACACCATAGTGAGTGGAGCTCAGTGGTTCCTTTGAATGTGGAAGACAGCTCAACTTCCAGCAAGCACTCATGTGGTGACCTGTTGGGAACCCCTATAGTCAGGAACATTTCAAACTCAGATAAAGTTCCTAATCCCACTGCCTTAGTGTTGTCACCCTTGTATTTTAGATCTTGTTTATAGAAGAAATTTCCAGTGGGCAATAGTATTTTTTTTCTTTTTTTCTGACAGAGAGAGAGAGAGAGAGAGACAGGAAAAGAGAGATGAGAAACATCAATTCTTCGTTGCGGCAACTTAGTTGTTTATTGATTGCTTCTCATATGTGCCTTGATGAGGGGGGGGCTTCAGCAGAGCCAGTGACCCCTTGCTCAAACCCCTTGCTTGACCTTGATCTTAAGCCAGTGACCTTGGGTTTCAAGCCAGCAACCTTTGGGCTCAAGTCAATGACCATGGGGTCATGTCTATGATCCCATGTTCAAGCCAGTGACCCTGTGCTCAACTTGGTGAGCCTCTGCTCAAGCCAGATGAGCCTGCACTCAAGGTGAAGACCTTAGGGTTTTGAACCTGGGTCCTCTGTGTCTCAGTACGATACTCTATCCACTGTGCAATCGCCTGGTCAGACACAAGAGTCTTTTTTATACCAGACTGATGATCATGATTTAGTTAAAAGATATGACAAATTTGCAGGCATCTGTCTCAAAAGTATTTTACTATGTGATTATCATCAGAAAACATATTTTTTTCTGACTGGTATAAAGAATTTTTTGGCTACAGAGCTTTGTACAGATGCTCTTAATATACAGAATACCTCCTTTCAGCCTACTTCCTCTATCCCCACTACTTTCATACCTATAGATATATACATAGCCTTTTAATGAGGAGTGGGGAGCAGCCCTCAGAAGAGGTCATTGACTGGGTGTTAAAGGGTTGGTGGAAGAGTTAGGTGGGTGAGGATTTTGGGAGAGCTGACCCTTATAAACTCTTCAGCCTTGTGGACTCATTATAAAAGGCTCTATTTGGTGTCAAGAATAGGCTGTCAGACAGCCCAGGGTTACAGTTCTGTTTCTGCCTTTTCTAGCTCTGTGATTCTGAGCAAGCAACTTAATGAGTTTAAGACTAAAATGAGGCTGGGAATCATCCTTACCTGGCAGAGTAATAGTCAAAACTAAAAAAAATAATGACCATTGGGCACTTGGCCTTTGTTATTTGGATTGGTGTCATCACTTGACTCTAAGCTCCGCAGAAGTCAAGGATCATGCCTGTCTTCTTCAGTGTTGTATACCTGGCCTTTTTAGTGCAGTGTTGGGCACATAATAGATTGAGTGAATCATTAAATAGTTAAAGAACAGAGAGATAGAAAAGGACCTGGTTAAAAGAGTGTGTAAGATTCTGGCAAAAGGAAGAAATTTCAGGGGAAAACTGGCAGTGAATTGAGAAGGAGAAGGTGCTCCTAAGGCGTTGCAGTTTTGTGAGGCTCATTGCAAGTGTTAAAAGGATCTGGAATTTGCTGCCATGGCATGGACAGGAGAGTGTTCATGATGAAGTTGCGAGGAGGGCGGGGGCAGATTGAGAGGATCAATGGGCATAGGGTGTTGACAGTGGCTGCCAGAGAATGGGAGGTGAGAGCTGATAGGTTCATTTATGAGACCTTCTAAAATCACGAGGAAAGTTTTTGAGAAGGGTTATATTTCAGCTAGCTGTTTGGAGCTTCCAAAAAAATTTTTTTAAGCTAAATTGACCTTATTTTTTTGCCAGAGAATGCTGAAGATCTAGAACAAGCAGTGATGCTATTATCAAGTTGCTCTACCATAGTGAAGTCATTTTCTTACTTTTTACTAAATTGTTTTAAAATTAAACCTTTAGTATGGAAAAGATGCTGGGAATTCCTTGACATAAATATTGTTATCCTCACTTCCTTATTCTTTAAAACTCTCCATTTTCAGTGCTTTAATGATTTCTGCTTTTCATTCCATCTTTATTTTTTCCTTTAGTTTTTCTTCTAAGTTGTTACTGTTTTTTCATCTCTCTTTATCATTATTATTATTTTTGATTTCTTATGCCTCATAACTTCTAATGCTTTATCTAAGTGAGCTCCTAGGAATTTTTCAATTCCTCTACCCACCCTGTTACACTGTGCTAGATACAGTACAGTAAATAAGTTTCAAACAGAATTTGATACTGAATTTTATTATGAAGAGAGAAGATGACAAGCAGTTACTTAAATGTCTGAAATGAAGTTGCATGCAAAACCTTACCAATTTTTTTATTCATGCAAAGTTTACTTTTATAGCTTATAGATGAGTGTCTGTATATTTAAAAAAACAAAGAGAAACAAAAGTAGAAGTTAAAATGAGAGTGAGATCATTCAGGAAAGTCTGGGACTAAGAAAAGAAAATGTGTATGCTCCAGTTTGAAACTGAAGAGCACATTTAGTCCAGGGTTTCGATGGTCATGTATATAGTGTTCTTTCTCCAATATATAATACATCTCTTGCCCTAGCTTCAGAACTACAGCTTGTTCTAGATGAATGTCTGCAAGTCACCTCAAATGCAGCATGTTCAAAATGAATGTATCAACTCCTCCCACCCCTATGTTCTCTCTCAACTCAGTGTAAGCCCCCACAACCACACAAATGACCAAGGAAGAAATTCCTTCCTCTAACCTGGTCTTGAAAGGCTTTTCCTAGTGCAAATCTGATCTTGTCACTGTCTTTTAGAAAGTTTTCAGTGCTTTGCCATTGCCTTGGGAGAGCAAGAGGCTCTGTGATCTGTTACCTGCCTCCTTCTCTAGTCATTATCAAATGAATACCAAGTCTGGACTTAGTAAGAAGACTCTTTATTCAAAAGGTTATTGCAAGGGAGAAAAGAACTACTGTAATAGGTAGAACACTGTGATTTTTAAATCTGCAAGTCTCAATAGTTAGGCAGTAAAGATTTTTCTTTTATTTTGGAGTAAGCAGAGTGAGAGGGAACCGGGAGTGGGGAAGTGGGGAGAGAAGGGAATGCTATTTGATAGCAGGTAGATCAGAGAATGAATGTCTTATCTTGAGACCAGAGTGTTCTCAGAAGGCTGAGAAGGTTGTAGGTGGGCTCAGTATGAGGAAGGACAGACTTTGAACCAACATATGATTAATATGCTGATAAGAAAAAAAATTTGAGGATGCTCTAATTAAATTACAACAGCCCCAGGAGTAGAAGAAAAACAAGAGACAGAATGTTTATTAATGGCTATAGGCCAGCTAACAAAACACTTCTCTAATTCCTGTTTCGCCTGTTAGAACTTTGGATTCATTTGCAAGTGGCTATTTCCGGAGAGGAGTTCAACCAGGCACCGTGCAACTGCGGGAGCCTCTGCTTGTTTACTTATGAGCTTTCTACGCTGCTCCCCACTGGCAATCCACAGGAGCACAATCTGCTCTGCCAGAGCTGGCCTGCTTTACTGTTTCCCCATATCTTTGCCTACAGCTAATGTAACTTCTTTCAGATGCCTCCTTCTTCCCTCTCTCCCAACTTGGATGAAAACTCTTGCCAAACTCTGAGATGATGGGCATGCTGTCTTCCTTCCTTCCTTCCTTCCTTCCTTCCTTCCTTCCTTCCTTCCTTCCTTCCTTCCTTCCTTCCTTCCTTCCTTCCTTCCTTTCTTTCTCTCTTTCTTTTCTTTTTTAACTTAACTATGCTGCTGCTGGTGGTCTAGACTCCATGCCCCAAGACCAGACTTCTTTCTAACACTTTTGGCTCAATAAAACCTTATGTACAAAAAGACTTTCAGCCATGAAAGTTGAATGTGTGTGTGTGTGTGTGTGTGTGTGTGTCTGTGTGTGTTTAATATGCATTTTGTTCCCATTGATCAGTGGGGACAAAACAGTTCAGGGAATCAATTTTGAAGCAAAAGGGTTCAAAAGGGTGCCTATCTGGAACGCTTTTGGGTTCCTATCTGGTCTTTTCATAGGTAAACAAGGGGGTCAGGGAGTCTTATCTAAATTATGTAGCAAAAGGCGCATTCTTTCTAGTAAGTCATTTCCTTGCACACCAAAAGTTGGAGAATTTCTTACTTTCCCAGTTTTCCAGAGGTGCCCAGCTTTGGTAAAATTCACTTTTGTCACAATATTACTTGGTTCTCTCACTTTTAAAAATCTTTTGCTACAGGAAGGTTGAATTTGACATTATTCATATGGACATTAATCTGTATCATTACTGGCTGATATTTTCCACCCAAGTGCCATTTGTCTGGCTTGTTCCAACACATCAACTCACTAAACAACTTACATATCATTGGGTGGTGTTTTTCTAACCCCCAAATAAAGATCAGTGTTCTGCAATGTGTTCCTACTGACAGTAGTGAATGTTTCTTGAGCCTTGTGGTCTTGGAATACAACAGTTAGCACATCCCTCCACCCCTGTGTGCCTAGAATTGGCTTATTACAAAGGGCCACCCTTTCTACAGGACTTAGAAAATAAGACTCACAGATGTCGTTATCATTCACCAGTGAGAATCTCTAATTTTCCATTACTTGTCCCAGGAATGATTGGTTGAACTGTCTGTCCCCCTGGATCAATAAGAGAAAAAGACCCTCTAATCTGACTTGATCAAACCTTAGTGAAGCTTTTCTCTATCTCCAGGCTCCTCCATTTTGACTCATACTCAGCCTGAGCCAGCATGCTACTACTTAGTGGCTGTAAAGCCAGGATCCACGGCCACCATCACAGCGCCTGGCCCATGCAGGTTCGAATTAGATTCAGACAGATGGTAATAAAACAATGGAGCCAAAAACTGGTGGGCCATTAGCTTTAATCCTAACTTGAACCTGGCGGGCAAGTAAAACACACACTGGGCTCCAAAACCCACTCATTCAGTGCTCACAAAGCTACTGACTTATTTAAGTTTCTTAGAATCAAAGGTTTCTAGCTCACCAGCCTTATTCACCTCTGCTCCCCATCCCCTTCTCTCTGCACAAACTCTGCATTAACTGGCTTCTACTTCAACATTCTGCCATCTTGGCTGCTTCTCCTGGTGTCCTCCACGTGGCTTCTCTCTGCTCTCTGCTCTCTCCTCTAATGTTAATCTCAGGAACCAAGAGAGAGCAAGTTCTCAGTCTGCCCCCATTTTATAGTGTAGAAATCAAAACCTTTAATCCAATATACAAACAAGGAAGTCTCTGATACAAAGTCAGTTACCTGAGGCATAATGGGATTCCTCATGAGAATGCACCACCCCACATCAAAAAGGGTAGGAAAGGCTTAGTCCTAAAACCAAGCCCCAGGCTACAAGGATCCTGCCTGCCCACAGCCCACCCCCAACACACATTAATGCAATCACGCCCATCCCAAGCAATCACCTGGGCGAGGGGCTTCCATTTTGGCAGCGCCATCTTTAACAAAGTGAGCATAATATATTTTATCTGCCCAACAGTGGCCTCTCCTGAGAGGCTCACCTCAGGGTAAAGCAGTTTCTGATTATTAAAGAAAAACAAAGCCAGATACTTGTTAAATGCAGTAAAGATAGTTTTTATATAGTAGTCTCACTGAAGTGAGGGAGACTCCATTGTAACCTGAGCTCAAATCTGATCTGTGCGAAGTTGAATGGGAATTTCAAAGGGAGTATGAGGAACTGGGAAGGAGGAATGAGTGGCGAGCTCAAGCACAGTTAAGAGGGTGAAAAATTGCAAAAAGCAGGTCAATTTCCATGTGATTAAAATATCCGTGTCTTCTAAAGGCACTTATTGAAGTTAGTCTCCTACCGCCCACAGTGACATAGGCTCCTTATTCTTCCTGATGATATCATTTTAATGAATAACTCCTTGAGAGAAAGAGGCACTCCTAGGTTGCAGTATGTACATATACATTTCAAAGGGACAGAGGAAGTGTTTACAATTGGAAGTTAATTTAAATGCAGTTGATCCTTGATCCACATGGATTTGAACTGCTTGGGTCTCCTTACATGAGGATTTTTTTCAATAAATACATAAATGTATCTTTTCTTTTTGATTTTCTTAACATTTTTTTTCTCTAGCTTTCTTTTTTTTTTTTTTTTTCTTTTTACCATTATTTTTTTTTTTTATATAATTTTATTTTTTTAATGGGGTGACATCAATAAATCAGGATACATATATTCAAAGATAACAAGTCCAGGTTATCTTGTCGTTCAATTATGTTGCATACCCACCACCCAAAGTCAGATTGTCCTCTGTCACCTTCTATCTTGTTTTCTTTGTGCCCCTCCCACACCCTATCCCTCTCCCATTCCCCCCTCCCCCCCGTAACCACCACACTCTTATCAATGTCTCTTAGTTTCACTATTATGTCCCACCTACGTATGGAATAATACAGTTCCTGTTTTTTTCTGATTTACTTATTTCGCTTCGTATCATGTTATCAAGATCCCACCATTTTGCTGTAAATGTTCCGATGTCATCATTTCTTATGGCTGAGTAGTATTCCATAGTGTATATGTGCCACATCTTCTTTATCCAGTCATCTATTGATGGGCTTTTTGGTTGTTTCCATGTCCTGGCCACTGTGAACAATGCTGCAATAAACATGGGGCTGCATGTGTCTTTACGTATCAATGTTTCTGAGTTTTTGGGATATATACCCAGTAGAGGGATTGCTGGGTCATAAGGTAGTTCTATTTTCAGTTTTTTGAGGAACCACCATACTTTCTTCCATAATGGTTGTACTACTTTACATTCCCACCAACAGTGTATGAGGGTTCCTTTTTCTCCACAGCCTCTCCAACATTTGCTATTACCTGACTTGCTAATAACAGCTAATCGAACAGGTGTGAGGTGGTATCTCATTGCCGTTTTGATTTGCATTTCTCTAATAGCTAAAGAAGATGAGCATCTTTTCATATATCTGTTGGCCATCTGTATTTCTTCCTGTGAGAAGTGTCTATTCATATCCTCTTCCCATTTTTTTATTGGATTGTTTGTTTGTTTGTTGTTGAGTTTTATGAGTTCTTTGTATATTTTCGATATTAGGCCCTTATCTGAGCTGTTGTTTGAAAATATCATTTCCCATTTAGTTGGCTTTCTGTTTATTTTGTTATCAGTTTCCCTTGCTGAGCAAAAACTTCTTAGTCTGATGTAGTCCCATTCATTAATTTTTGCCTTCACTTCTCTTGCCATTGGAGTCAAATTCATAAAATGCTCTTTAAAACCCAGGTCCATGAGTTGAGTACCTATGTCTTCTTCTATGTACTTAATTGTTTCAGGTCTTATGTTTAGATCTTTGATCCATTTTGAGTTAATTTTTGTACAGGGGGAGAGACTGTAGTCCAGTTTCATTCTTTTGCATGTGGCTTTCCAGTTTTCCCAGCACCATTTATTGAAGAGGCTTTCTTTTCTCCATTGTGTGTTGTTGGCCCCTTTATCAAAAATTATTTGACTATATATATGTGGTTTTATTTCTGGACTTTCTATTCTGTTCCATTGGTCTGAGTGTCTATTTTTCTGCCAATACCATGCTGTTTTGATTGTCGTGGCCCTATAATAGAGTTTGAAGTCAGGTATTGTTATGCCCCAAGCTTCATTCTTTTTCTTTAGGATTGCTTTGGCTATTCGGGGTTTTTTATAGTTCCATATAAATCTGATGATTTTTTGCTCTATTTCTTTAAAAAATGTCATTGGAATTTTGATGGGAATTGCATTAAATTTGTATATTGCTTTGGGTAATATAGCCATCTTGATTATATTTATTCTTCCTAGCCAAGAACAAGGTATATTCTTCCATCTCATTATATCTTTTTCGATTTCCCTTAACAATGGTTTATAGTTTTCATTATATAAGTCCTTTACATTCTTTGTTATGTTTATTCCTAAGTATTTTATTTTTTTTGTTGCAATCGTGAAGGGGATTATTCTTTTGAGTTCCTTCTCAGTTGTTTCATTGTTGGCATATAGAAAGGCTATTGACTTCTGTATGTTAATTTTGTATCCTGCGACCTTACTGTATTGGCTTATTGTTTCTAGTAGTCTTTTTGTGGATTCTTTGGGGTTTTCGATGTATAGGATCATATCATCTGCAAAAAGTGATACCTTTACTTCTTCTTTTTCGATATGGATGCCTTTTATTTCTTTGTCTTGTCTGATTGCTCTGGCTAGAACCTCTAGTACCACATTAAATAAGAGTGGAGAGAGTGGACAACCCTGTCTTGTTCCTGATTTAAGGGGGAAAGCCTTCAGTTTAGTGCCATTTAATATGATGTTAGCTGATGGTTTATCATATATGGCCTTTATCATGTTGAGATATTTTCCTTCTATACCCATTTTGTTGAGAGTCTTAAACATAAAATTGTGTTGTATTTTATCGAAAGCCTTTTCTGCGTCTATTGATAAGATCATGTGGTTTTTGTTCTTTGTTTTGTTGATATGGTGTATTACGTTAACCGTTTTACGTATGTTGAACCATCCTTGAGATTCTGGGATGAATCCCACTTGATCATGATGTATTATCTTTTTAATATGTTGTTGTATTCGATTTGCTAGTATTTTGTTTAGTATTTTAGCATCTGTATTCATTAGAGATATTGGTCTGTAGTTTTCTTTTTTTGTGCCATCCTTGCCTGGTTTTGGTATGAGGGTTATGTTGGCCTCATAAAATGTGTTTGGAAGTATTGCTTCTTCTTCAATTTTTTGGAAGACTTTGAGTAGAATAGGAACCAAGTCTTCTTTGAATGTTTGATAAAATTCGCTGGTATAGCCGTCAGGGCCTGGACTTTTATTTTTGGGGAGGTTTTTAATGGTTTTTTCTATTTCTTCTCTACTGATAGGTCTGTTTAGGCTTTCTGCTTCTTCTTGACTCAGTCTAGGAAGGTTGTATTGTTCTAGGAATTTATCCATTTCTTCTAGGTTGTTGAATTTAGTGGCATAAAGTTTTTCATAGTATTCTACAATAATTCTTTGTATATCTACGGTGTCCGTGGTGATTTCTCCTCTTTCATTTTGGATTTTGTTTATATGAGTTCTTTCTCTTTTTTCCTTGGTAAGTCTTGCCAAGGGTTTGTCAATTTTGTTGATCTTTTCAAAGAACCAGCTCCTTGTTCTATTAATTTTTTCTATAGTTTTTCTGTTCTCTAATTCATTTATTTCTGCTCTGATTTTTATTATTTCCTTTCTTCGGCTGGTTTTGGGTTGTCTTTGTTCTTCTTTTTCTAGTTCCTTAAGGTGGGAAGTTAAGTGGTTCACTTGGGCTCTCTCTTGTTTGTTCATATATGCCTGAAGCGATATGAACTTCCCTCTTATCACTGCTTTTGCTGCATCCCATAGATTCTGATATGTCGTATTGTCATTTTCATTAGTCTGTATATATCTTTTGATCTCTGCACTTATTTCTTCTTTGACCCATTCATTTTTTAAAAGTATGTTGTTTAGTTTCCACATTTTTGTGGGATTTTTTCCCTCTTTTTTGCAGTTGAATTCTAGTTTCAAGGCTTTATGATCAGAAAATATGCTTGGTACAACTTCAATTTTTCTGAATTTGCTGATATTGTTTTTGTGGCCCAACATATGGTCAATTCTTGAGAATAATCCATGTACACTGTAAAAAAATGTATACTCAGTCACTTTGGGATGAAATGTCCTGTAGATGTCTATCATATCCAGGTGCTCTAGTGTTTTGTTTAAGGCCACTATGTCTTTGTTGATTCTCTGTTTGGATGACCGATCTAGAGCCGTCAGCGGTGTATTGAGGTCTCCAAGTATGATTGTATTTTTGTCAGTTTTTGTTTTAAGATCAATAAGTAGCTGTCTTATATATTTTGGTGCTCCTTGGTTTGGTGCATATATATTAAGAATTGTTATGTCTTCTTGATTCAGTGTCCCCTTAGCCATTATGAAATGGCCATTTTTGTCTCTAAGTACTTTTCCTGTCTTGTAGTCAGCATTATCCGATATGAGTATTGCTACACCTGCTTTTTTTTGGATGTTATTTGCTTGGAGTATTGTTTTCCAGCCTTTCACTTTGAATTTGTTTTTATCCTTGTTACTTAGATGAGTTTCCTGTAGGCAGCATACAGTTGGATTTTCTTTTTTAATCCATTCTGCTACTCTGTGCCTTTTTATTGGTGAGTTTAATCCATTTACATTTAGTGTAATTATTGATACTTGTGAGTTTCCCTATTGCCATTTTATATCTTGCTTTCTGTTAGTTTTGTGTCTTGTTTGATCCTTCTCTTTCGTTTTTCTATCTTTTGTTTTTATTTGGTTGTATTCCATACATCTTTCCTCTGTTGCTATCTTTTTTATCTCATGTGCTTCTGTGGTGGTTTTTTCAATGGTGGTTACCTTTGAGTAATGAAAAGGGTCCCTACCCTGTTCATTGTAGAGAACTATTTTGTGAGTACTTTTGCACTCCGTCGTCCTTTGCTACTGTTAATCTCCGTCTTCTCCCCCTCTTTCTTTTTTTTGTTGTCACAGTTTAAATTTGGTTTTATTGTGTTCTTCTTGGAGCTTTTACTTGTGGCTCTGTTTTTTTTTTGTTCTTTGTATCTGATTGGAGAACCCCCTTTAGTAATTCCTGGAGTGGGGGTTTTCTGATGATAAATTCCCTCATCTTTTCTGTATCTGTGAATGTTTTTATTTCTCCTTTGTATTTGAAGGATAGCTTTGATGGGTATAGTATTCGTGGCTGAAAGTTCCTCTCTTTCAGGACTTTAAATATTGGGGTCCACTGTCTTCTAGCTTGTAGAGTTTCTGCTGAGAAATCTGATGATAATCTAATGGGCCTTCCTTTATATGTTGTATTCTTCTTTTCCCTGGCTGCCTTGAGAATTTTTTCTTTGCTGTTGGTTTCTGTCAATTTCATTATGATATGCCTTGGAGTAGGTTTGTTGGGGTTAAGAAAACTTGGAGTTCTGTTTGCTTCTTGAACTTGAGGCTTTAGTTCTTTCTACAGGCTTGGGAAGTTCTCATCAATTATTTGTTTAAGTATGTTCTCCATTCCATTTTCTCTCTCTTCTCCCTCTGATATACCTATTATTCTTATGTTATTCTTTTTGATGGAGTCAGATAATTCTTGTAGGGCTATCTCATTTTTTTTAATTTTTGATTCTCTTTCTTCTTCTCTCTGTTGTGCCTCAAGTTGCTTGTCTTCTATTTCACTAATCCTCTCTTCTATCTGACCTGTTCTATTAGCTAAGCTTGTTACTTCGTTTTTCAGCTCGTGAATTGAGTTTTTCATCTCTGTTTGATTTGTTTTTATAGTTTCAATTTCCTTGGACATATATTCTTTGTGTTCATGGAGTTGTTTTCTGATTTCCCTATATTGCCTTTCTGTGTTTTCTTGTATATCTCGGAGGATTTTTAGGATTTCTATCTTGAATTCTCTGTCATTTAGCTCCAAGGTTTCCAATATATTAAATTTTTTCTCCATAGATTTTTCCTCATCTAGCTGTGTTACCTCTCTTTCTTTTGTATCCATGATATTCGATTTTCTCTTCCTTAATGGCATCTGAGGGTGGTTTTGTTGATAGTATTAATGAGATTTAATAAAGAATAAAAAGTTAAAAAAAATAAAAAAATAACAAATCGAAAAGAGTTGTTTTTTTAAAAAAAAATTAATAATGAAATAAAGAAAAATAAAATAAAATAAAAATTTTTAAAAAAGGAAATTATTCCCCCCCTCTTTTTTTCCTCTCCTCTCCTCTCCCCTCTTTCTTGAGAAAATCTTGTGGTGGACTGTGAGTTATAACAAACAATGCCTGTGATGGAGGGCCTGAATTGGGGAAAAGTAATAAAGGGGCAAAAAAGAGAGAAAGAAAAAAAAAAAAAAAAAAAAAAGGAAAAAAAATAAAAGAAAAAAGAAAAAAAAAGAGCGTATGGACCCACAAAAAGCAAATAAGGAAAAAATTTAGGTCAAGAATAAAATGATTTGCTTTTAGGTGTTGGTTTTCTAAGAGTTATGATGAGAGGAATAAGAGGAAAATGGAAAAATGGGGGGACAAATTAAAAACTTACTATTGTACTTAGTGGAACAAGAACTAGATAATATGGAGAGCCAGGGATGGGAGCACTGCTAGTGAGTTAAAAAGGTGAAGTAAAAAACCCCCAAAATGCCACAAACATAGGTTTGAGTCCCAGATAAGATAATTTGTTTGTTATTGAGGTTTGAATGAGAGGAGATGTAAAGGAGAAAGGAAGAAACTAATATAGAGGGAGAAAAGAAAGAGAGAGAGAGAAAAAAAGAGGGAACCACTAAAAGAAGAAAAAAGAAAGGAGAGAGAGAGAGAGAGTTAAGGGTTTTGGAGTGCAACCCTCATAGAGAGAAAGGAAGAGAAGAGAAATGATAATGGGAGATGTAACACTTATGGGTAGTGTAGTTCAAGGAGAGGAGAGAGTAAGACCGGCAGAGAGTTAATCGGCCAAATTGGAGGAGGAAAAAAAAGTATCAAGAATGAAGATAAGAGAAACAAACGAACAAATATAATAAAATGGGATAGGTTATAAAGTCTGCAGATTATTCTTGATTTTGAGAGGTTATCTTCTTGCTTTTTCTTTTCTCTCCCTCTTCCTGGTCAGTGACTCTGTACCCCGGGTTCTGCCCCTTTGGCACGCTCAGGTAGAGGTTTGCAGTTGATAAGTCTCTATGGCAATGTCATGTATTGTGCTTTATTCTCGTTGGGAGTCGAGGCTCATTAGCATTTATAGGCTCCGACAGTGAGAGAGTCCGTGTTCCTGGAGCCTTTCTCCTAGTCTTTCCTTCCTCAATTAGTAGCCTGATAGTCCAGGTATGGGGTTGCTGCTGCCTCTGCCTGGATAGTAAGAGGCTCAAATTGCTGGCAACTCCCCACTCTATTTCCACTCAGCACAGGGCTCTGGGTAAGGCTCAGTCAGTCAGAGCTGCTAGCATAATCAGGCGGGCTTCCTGCCCACTCGAAGACCTCTGGCTCTGCCACTCTATCCGGTAACACAAGCGGGCGCCCACTTCCGGGGCGCTTGGAGGAAACTCTCACTCACTGTCTGCAACCAGGATATCCGGCCAGCAGTCTCACGCTCTGAGTGAAACCCCCAACCGCAGGGAAAAGTTGCAGCGTTGGAATTGAGTCTCGCTCCGTCCCCGTGTGCGGCTTTTGCAAGGCGCTGGGGCGGCCCGAGATTCCGCTTTGGCCCACACAAAGGCCCCTGACTCTGCCCCTCTCTGTGATAACACGGGCGCGCACTGCCGAGGCACTCGGAGGAATCGCTCACTCCTTATCTGCGCGCGCAAACCAGGATATGAGGCCGGCCGTGGTTCCCTCTGAGTGAAACAGCCTCCAGCACGGAAAATCTCCACCGTTGGGATTAGTTCTCACTCCCTCCCGTGCGTGGCTTTCCCAGGGCGCTGGGGCTGCCCAGAGACTCTGCCCTCAGCCCACAGAAAGGCCTCTGACCCTGCCTCTCCGTGGGGCAACACGGGCACCCACTTCCGCGGCTTAGGAAGAAATCTCTCTTCCACTAACTGCGCACCGACCAGGAGACCGGGTAAAATGGCCGCTCCGCTTGTCTTTCTTTGTTTGGGTTTGGTGCGAGTGTTAGCTTGTATTGCCCGGGTTGCCACAGGATCAGATTTTGCTCGGCTTGGATCTCTGAGCCACAGCCTGGTTCGGCCGTTTTTGCTGCGGGGGCCTGGATCTATTCACCCCCTTTGCCCGCCTCAGTTTCTATATTCACAGTTACCAGAGAAAGCCGCCCTGTTTAGGTTAGTGAGGAAGGCGGAGCATTTCTTACTCCCTATTTCCTTCGGGGTTTGGTTATATATTTAGCCAATTTTTCACTCAATCATACCTTTGGGTGTATTGCGAAGAATCTGGAAGCTCCAAGTATAGGTTTTTCTGTTTCTGGTTGAAGATCTTGTTGAGTTTTGGGGGAGATTTATCGGTATCGCTTCCTACTCCGCCATTACTCTGACGTCATCTCGCCTCTTTTTTCTTCTCTAGCTTTCTTATTTTAAGAATTCAGTATATGTATTAATTGACTGTTGGTAATATCAGTAAGGCTTCCTGTCAAAAGTAAGCTCTTAGTAGGTAAGTATTGGAGGACTCAAAAGTTAGAAATGGATTTTCAACTGTATGGGAGTGTTCAAACCCTTAACCTTCATGTTGTTCAAGAGTCAACTGTTAAAGTTTTTAAGAAAAAGTTTTGGCTAAAACAGAGTGTAAAGCCAGTAGCCAGGGCTACCATCACAGCCGCCTGGCCCATGGAGGTTCGCATTGGATTTGGAAAGTCGGTAAAGAAACAATGGAGCCAAAAACTGATGGGCCATCATCTTTAATCCTAGCTTGCACCCGGCAGGCAAGTAAAACACACACTGGGCTCCAAAACCCACTCACATTCAGTGCTCACAAAGCTACTGACTTATCTGAATTTCCTAGAATCAAAGGTTTCTAGCTCACCAGACTTATTCACCCATGTTCCCCATCTCCTTCCTTCTCCCTGCACAAACTCTGCACTAACTGGCTTCTCACTCAACACTCTGTCATCTTGGCTGCTTCTCCTGGCCTCCTCCACATGGCCTTTCTCTGCTCTCTTCTCTGCTCTCTCCTGTCTAATGCTAATAATCCCAGGAACCGAGAGTAAGCTCCCGTTCTGCCTCCATTTTATAGTGTAGAAATCAAAACCTTTAATCTAATATACAAAATAGGAAAGTCTTTAATACAAAGTCACTTATCTGGGGCATGATGAGATTGCACCACCCCACATCAAAAAGGGTGGGAAAGGCTTAGTCCTAAAACTAAGACCCAGGCTACTAGGATCCTGCCTGCCCACAGCCCGCCCCCAACACACATTAATATCACCTGGGTGATGGTTTCCACATGGGCAGTGCCATCTTTAACAAAGTGAGCATAATATATTTTATCTGCCTGTAAGGCCAGGAGCCACCATCGTGGCCATTCACATGCAGGTTCCCATTGGATTCGGGCAGATGATAAAGAAATGGTGGAGTCAGAGGATGGGGGGCCATCCTATTTATTGGTGTCTCACCAAGACAGGCAAACCACAAAAGAAGATAAGGGAAAAGCAGAAAACCAGCTTTTCCCATGAAGGGCAAGGGATCAGGGAAGCCCCTGCAATCGTGATAGCAGGAACTGAGTGAGTCAGCTCCTGGTCTGTCCCACTTTATAGTGTAGAAAACCAAAATCCCTTAATCCAATATACAAACAAGGAAGTCTCCGATACAAAGTCACTTATCCAAGGCATAATTGGATTCCTCATGAGAGTGCACCACCCAGATCATACAATCAGTCAAGGGTGTGGGAAAAGCTTAGTCCTAAAACCAAACCTTAGGCTACAACGACCCGGCCTGCCCACAGCCTGTCCCCCACACCCAATATAAGTCACAAGCGAGCAAACATATATATCATATTTACAAACCTATTTGACCAACACTGCCCAACACAAAGTGTATTTTTTAAAGCAGCACTGTGTTTTCTCTGACAGGAATTTGAGGGGGTAGATAAAATCATTTGTGCAGAATCTCCAACTATGATAGGCCGAGGTTGAGAAGAAAGCTCAAAAGAGCCTTACAAGTGTTTGGTCAAGGAGATAGTTTTTGTCATGATCTAGTGTCTGATTGTGCCATTTCTATCTGCTCATTCTGTCACTGGAAAGGGACCAGGAGGAGGCGGGTCTGCCCCAGCAAAGTCTGGAATGTGTGGGTTCTTGGTTTCATGCAGGAAAGATATCACAAAACAAGTCTGGGTGATTTTGAGAGTATGTTTATTAAAGCTGAGGACAGTGAAACAGGAAAGGGTTAGCAGAGAAGAGGCAAGATCCCAGCAATAAGAGTGAGCTGAAGCAGAGCTAGCTGCCTTGGTCCTTTGGAAACATGAGTGTTTTTCCCATTCCACTTGCCAAGGGATTTTCCTAGTTTCTTACTAACCTGCCTCAATTCCACTTCCCCACACTTGCTTCTTTCTTGTTCACTTATTCTTATATATATAAAAAAGCCCTGTACCAGAAGCAGGAAAGGCAAAAAAGAACAAAACACACACACACACACACACACACACACACACACACACACACACACCACATTCTCCCCCAGATTCTTTAGAAAGAACATAGTCCTGAAGACACCTTGATTTTAGCCCAATAAGACCCATTTCCAACTTCTGACTGCCAAAACCATAAGGCAATACATTTGTGTCAAGTCAGTATCCACGACCACCATCACAGCCACCTGGCCCATGCAGGTTCGCATTGGATTCGAACAGACAATAATGAAACAACAGATCCACGAACTGGTGGGCCATTAGCTTTAATACTAGCTTGCACCCGGTGGGCAAGTAAAAACACACACTGGGCTCCAAAACCCACTCATTCAGCGCTCACAAAGCGACTGGCTTATATGAGTTTCCTAGAGTCAAACGTTTCTAGCTCACCAACCTTTTTCACTTCTATTCCCCATCTCCTTCCTTCTCCCTGCACAAACTCTGCACAAACTGGCTTTTCACTCAGCACTCCACCATCTTGGGTGCTTCTCTTGGCCTCCTCCACATGGCCTTTCTCTGCTCTCCTCTCTAATGCTAATCTCAGGAACTGAGAGAGAGCAAGTTCTGGTCTGCCCCATATTGTAGTGTAGAAATCAAAACCTTTAATCCAATATACAAACAAGGAAGTCTCTGATACAAAGTCAGCTATCTGAGGCATAATGGGATTCCTCATGAGAGTGCACCACCTTATATCAAAAAGGGTGGGAAAGGCTTAGGCCTAAAACCAAGCCCCAGGCTACAAGGATCCTGCCTGCCCACAGCCTGCCCCCAACACACATTAATATCACCTGGGCTAACAGCTTCCATGTGGACAGTGCCATCTTTAACAAAGTGAGCATAATACAGTGTGTCCGTAAAGTCATGGTGCATTTTTGACTGGCCACAAGGAAGCAAAAAAAGATGATAGAAATGTGAAATCTGCACCAAATAAAAGGAAAACCCTCCCAGTTTCTGTAGGATGATGTGGCAGCATGTGAGCATGCACAGATGATGACGTAACACCGTGTATACAGCGGAGCAGCCTACGGTCATGCCAGTCGACATGTGGATGGTACAGAGAAAAGTTCAGTGTGTTCTGTGGCTCACTAAATTCGAATCCATGACCAAAGTGCAATGTGAATATCAGCTCGTTTATAACAAAGGGGCATCACATAGGAATAACATTACTCGGTGGGATAAGCAGTTGAAGGAAACCGGCAGTTTGGTGGAGAAACCCCGTTCTGGTAGGCCATCAGTCAGTGATGAGTCTGTAGAGGCTATACAGGATAGCTACCTAAGGAGCCCTAAAAAATCTGTTTGTGAGCCCACATCGAACTGCACTGAATAGGTATGAAACTGGGAGAGTTTTCCTTTTATTTGGTGCAGATTTCACATTTCTATCATCTTTTGTTGCATTCCTGTGACCAGTCAAAAGTACACCATGACTTTATGGACAGACTGTATATTTCATCTGCCCAACAATTTGTATTATTGAAAGTTCCCCTCAAAATAAAAGGAGAAAATAAAAAGAAAAAAAAGTCCTTTCCTGCCTAACCTTTGAAACACTTGCAGAGTTGAAGCATATATTTTATTATACTTATCCTCCTCTCCCATTGTAATAGTCTCTGCCCCCCTTCTTGGAATAATCTTTTAAAATAACGTCTCTCTTTACCCAAGTCTAGGTTTGTTTTTTGTATTTGACACTATAGCATTCTGACACTTATCACCTTGTGGTAGCTTGTTTCATGTCTGTGTTACTATAAATTTCATTAGGGTAAGTTCTATGTTTGTTACCCAGCAGGTAGTATCAAATAGAAGCTTAATAAGTATGTATTTGCTGAAAAGTACATAAGTAGCTGCTTTATTAAAAATGCATGTATAGTTAGTTACAAATACTTTGAACTGAATTATAGTATTCAGTTTTGTATATTAACTCTGAAATTATCTAAATGTTTTCAAGGGAGCAGGGAATAAGTAACAGTATCAATAATTTCCTTAGAAAGTTTGGCTCTTTAGGTATTGAAGATGACCAGACAGTGACAATATTATCCTTCTCTCTTTTCTTATAGAACATGAAATTCTTGCTGTACAAAAGATTACAGGAAAGAAATTATTTTCTTCTACCCTCTTATGTTCAGTGGCTTAAGCCTGCAAATTAAATTGACAAAAGACTAATTAACATGATAAAGTACATACAATTTTTTGATGTTAATATTTTCATATGCCAGGGGGCTTTACAGAAAAAAGTGGAAATACGATGAAGTATTCAGATGTGGGGGTTTGTGTCTATTTTAACAAAGGGCAGTAAACTATGGAGAAATGTCTTGAAAAAAAGGAAAGTAGATTTGGGCTTCTGGGAGTGAAAAATTATAGGAAAGTGGCTAGGAAATATATGGGTTAACTGACAGAAGAGAATGGTTATTTTTGCAAGGTCTGTTTGTGCACATTCATCTTGGTGTTGTTAATGGCAAATGGCAAGAGATTTTGGACCTCAGTTGAGCAACCTCAGTTCTTGAGTTTGACTGGGAACAAATTCAGAGCCAAGACTCAAATACGAGCAAAAGTTGATTTAGAATGTCACAGAGGCAGAATAAGTGAGCCGTGGAAGAAGTGAGGCAGCTGGGCTGTGTGGGTACAGGAAACAAGTGACAGAGGCCATAGAAGGGCCTTTGGAGCTTAAAAGAAAAAGAGAGGCAAAGACAATGCAACTGGGAGAAGGAGAAGTTGAGAAGCACAGTTGTGCTTCAGAGAGAGAAAGAAGGAGGGAAGGAGAGAGGGAATACACGCTGAAGAAATAAGAGGATGTAGAAGCGTAAGGGCATGCTTGAGAGAGAGCTGCATGCTGGATCCTCTGTCCTAAGGATTTTTATCCCCTCTTTAAAAACAGGGATCTTAGAGGAAGTCCCAAAGCAGTGTCTTAGCAGAATATTCATCATCTTTCCAGATGTGTCCTTTCAAGGTCATGCATAGTCTTTATTTTAGGCAGAAACAAGGCAGAGGGTTATTAGTCATCATAGTTGGTTTTGATGTCAGCTATGGCTTGGATATGCTGGGCCTGGAACTAAAACACAACTGAGGTCTAAAAGTTATCTCTAGGATTTAATGATTAAGGGAGTGGTCATAGAAGGGATTGTATGGAGTCATAAACCATGTTTCTTCTCTAAGGGGGTCTAGTCCTCATGAATAAAGACAAGCCAGGGGAAGAAAGATGAGGGGAGGAAAGATCGGAACTTCATGACTAACAATACGAAAGGTCAGGAGGTCTAAGGCATATGACTAGAGATATGAGAGGGGAGAAAAGTCACCTTGGGAGTGAGGTTCCACCTCAGTTTTGCACATTCCTGGGTACCTGGGACTTTCCACCCTAGTCACCTTCTGTGCATAGTCTATAGTTCCGACTCTGCTCATGCCTGTCTGCTTTCTACAGTATCTGTTCTCCATTTCTGGTGATGAATCATTCTCCCCTTCAGCGTACAGGGAGGATACCTTTCTAATAGCAAATTTATAGCCTGCTTTTAGGCAGATGGGGAGGGCAGAGGGCTTTTCTTGCATCTGCTGTTTCCCAGTTGCCTTCAGCTCAAAATAATCTGTTTGCCAAAGTGGCATATTTTGGAGTGACATAATCTCTTCAAGATCCTGGGTAATTTTCAAAAAAAAGAGAATTTGAATTTTTTGTTTTGAGAGATAGTTTTTTTTTTCTTTAATCAGTCAGAGGCTTTGCAATATTTTATGGATTTTAAAAGTAAGCCAAAAATATCAAATTAATGCTTTATTTCCTGTCACTTCCGTGTAGAACAGACTCACACTTAACTCTATACTTTGGTAAACTATTCACATAATCCCAAAGATTATATTTAAGGTAAGAGTTATTTGCTGAGTATTTAACAGCCCACTGAGCTCATTGATTTCATTGATACCATGGCTCAATTTCCAGAGTGAGCTTGGTAATTAACAATGTAGATGACTTGCTACAGGCAAGAACTTAGTGTGTTGATATGCTAGCTTTCAGCTCCCTTTTTAAGAGAGCTAATCACATTTGCATACTTTTTCATTGTGAAGACCTTTACTGCTGTCTATAAACTTTTAAAATATCTTGAGCATAGCAGCAACTCTGCTCAATTGTTCAGTCTCAGTTCATTCACACTTTAATTGTTAAATGGAAGCAGCATTGCTGCACAGGAAGGGAATATCTCAATTTGGAAAAAAAAGAAAGACATTTCTATTTTGAAGGTAGTCAAAACTGAAATAATGCAAAAGATTTACATACAAATGGAATGACACTACTTTGTGATTTAAATAATACAACGGATAGGAAATAGAACTATTCAGTATGACGGTCAAGTGTATAAAGCAGAGCGTTCACTTTTTAAATTGGATTTTTAGTAAACATAGCAAGTTTAAATACAATGAAAGGGCAGGGGGAGAGGAGAGTCACAAGAAACCCCACATTGTATTTATAATCACAGCTGGGCTTGTTTACCTAATTTGCAATCCAGTCAATTTCTAATCCAGTCACTCAGACGCTGTTTATTTCCACATGAGCAAGATAATTGTGATTACTGGATATATGTGAATGCGCAGAACAAAACCAACAGATTCTTCTGAAAGGTATAGTTTGGACAAGGCTTAACTGTTTTGACAGAAAAATAAAAATGACAGCGTGATTTGAATGGCAGTTTCAGTTTTTCCGTCAAAATGTTTTAATTAATATATATTGTTAGCACATGACAATAATTCTAGAATTGTTTTTCACGACATAGCAGAGCATGGTTCAGGTAACTATAGTGGCTCAGGACAGATTGTGGGATACCTAGATTTTCCAGTGATTAAAGCATCTTTAGTTTCTTCCAGACCTTCATGCAGAGCTTTACCCACAGAATACAGGATTATCTGTTTAGAAAAGGAATTAGTAATGGGGAGAGGGAGATATAAAGATGATGATGATGATGATAGATAGATAGATAGATAGATAGATAGATAGATAGATAGATAATAACAGAGAGGGGATTCTATCATAAAATGATGAAATAAACCAACAGATGATCAAAGCACACAGACGTGTTATTATACAGAAAGATGAAAGAAGCTAAGAGGTGGGCAACATTCCAGGAAATGTGTCACAATATAAGAAGGTTCTAGCTACCAGCTAGGGTTCTGGGGTTGTGGATAACTGCCAGGGATGGGCATTACTATTAAGAAAAAGAGGACCCCAGTTCTGTAGAGATATGAATATTAGACATATTTATAAGACAGGAACTCAAAGAAACAGCAGAAGCCTATTTTCAGAACAGAGGCATTAAGTTTAGGCTATGAGTGACCTTTCTGCTGACAGCAGAGTGATGGGCTAGAGATCCTTCATTACCACCTGATTCAGGACAGATTGGTCCCCTATTAGAGGCTTTCAGGGTCAATTGGTGTGGTTGTGGGAAAATTTAAATAAAAAAAAAAAGTGGTAGGAGGCTATGTTTGACATTCAGAACCAAGAAATAAACACTTATCAAAAATTCAGAGTAAAGCACAGACTTTAATTTGTTGGATTTCATTATTGGGTATATCATGAAAAATATGTGAATGCAGTGAACATATGTATAGGACAGTCCCTTCCCTTACACGCTCACTTTCATTCCTCCCTTATTTTTATTTATTTATTTATTTATTTATTTATTTATTTATTTATTATGTGTGTGAGAGAGAGAGAGAGACCGTCAGATAGGTATAGACAGACAGGAAGGGAGAGAGATGAGAATTATCAACTCATAGTTGCAGCACTTTAGTGTTCATTGATTGATTTCTCATATTTGTCTTGACCGGGGGCTCCAGCTGAGCCAGTGACCCCTCGCTCAAGCCAGTGACTTTGTACTTCAGGCAAGCGACCTTTGGGCTCAAGCCAGTGACCAAGGGGTGATGTCTATGATCCCACACTCAAACTGGCAACCCTGCACTCAAGTTGGTGAGACCACGCTCAAGCCGGAAACCTCAAAGTTTCAAACCTGGGTCCTCAGCATCTCAGGGTGCCGCTCTATCCACTGCATCACCGTCTGGTCAGGCCATTCCTCCTTGTCGACTCAAGGACTATGTAAGTGTTTCTTTCTTCCTTTGTTTTACCTGTTTTCCATCACTGCTAGATCATTCACATCAGGGTACACATATGTGGCAAAATTTTCCATCTTGCCACTCTTTTTTTATTAATTTATAGGTTTAAATTATTTTTATTTATTTATTTATTTATTTATTTATTTATTTATTTATTTATTTTAGAGGAGAGAGAGAGAGAGAAAGGGAGAGGAGCAGGAAGCATCAACTCCCATATGTGCCTTGACCAGGCAAGCCCAGGGTTTCAAACCGGCGACCTCAGCAGTCCAGGTCGACACTTTATCCACTGTGCCACCACAGGTCAGGCACCACTCTATCTTGATGTTTTATTTTTTCATGCTACTGTTACTTTTCTTTGCATCATTGTAACTAAACTACCTTAAAATTGTCAGTCTTCCCGACTGTACTTCATCCTCTTGTTCTCTCTTGAACTCACTCCAGTCAGGTTTTTATCTCTGCACTCCACTGAAGTAGCTCTTCACCAGTTTACCAATGATTTCCAATGAGTTTCTAAATCCTCCACTCAGTTCTCAGTCTCATATTACTAACCTATGAGCCACATTTGACATAACTTCATCAATTCCTCCTTGACTTCTGGGAAAATGTTCTTTTTGTTGTCTTTGAAGGGCAGCAGAATTTGACATTCTAAAATATGCCACTTTTGCATACAGATTATTTTGACATGAAGCTAACTGAGAAGCAGATACAGGAAAGCTCTCTGCCCTCTTATTTGCCTAAAAGGAGATCATACATTTGTAAATGTGTTCCCCTGCCCCTCTCTACAAGGGAAGACAAAAGTTAATCATTGGAGAAAACCTTAGACACCTAACCTACAGAAGGCACTGGAGAAATTTACATAGCAAACTATACTAACTAGCTTTTATCTACATTAATATTCCACATATTAATATTGCCTTCCTAGAATTTGTCTCCCCTAGAAATTCAAGGTCCATTTCTTTTGTCTTTTCACTTCTCTAAAAACTTAGGGTTCTGTTGTTAAGATGCTAAATAAACCCACGCTCTAACCATTCTTGAATTACTCTTCCCTGAGTTTCTCTCATATGTATGAAATATATGTTAATAAACTTGTTTGTTTTTTTCTTGTTAATCAGTCTTTTGTTACAGAGACACAGCTAAAAAGAGTCTAGAAGGTAGAAGAAAAAGATTTTTTTTCCCCTACTTTATTGGCTACTTTTTCTTTGCACACTTTGATGAATCATCCTTACTTTCCAGATATCTTAAGTATTGGAGTGCCCCAGGGCTCAGTTTTAGAATTTCTTCCCTCTTCTTATTATAAGGCATACAACTTTCTGCTTGAGGACGTTAATACTGCTCTCAAGAGTAACACATACAAGGCTGTGAGAGAAGCAAAATTGGGCAGACAGAGAATTTCAACTGCAATGCAGATTTCATGTAAGTATCAGTCAATAGGATGGGGAGTTCTATAAGATGTCCTTCAGATTTGTCTTTAATAGAGACAAAAATGTCAGGATTTTGGACCCTGAATAGACTGGTCACTGAATGCAGGTTGCTTCTCAGGAGAGGCTATAACCCAGGCAAGACAGCTCCTCTGTCCTTATCCACTGGCCATCAAATGATCAGGGGAGTACAATGAAGCAGTAGATCAACAGTGTGCCAAATCTTCCCTGATCCTATTAGGAGCAATAGCCATCCTCCTCCAGATAATCCAGGTTGAATTCCCAGCCAGTATGGTCGTAATTGTCTCTCTTGTTGGTCTGTTAGTACAATGAGCCTAAAGTATCCAGAGGACAGCTATAGTTTAAAGTTCAATTAGATTTTTACTACATCCCTGGGAACAAGGACTTCTAGACCCCTAGAAATGTCCATGCCCTAACCCAGGTGTCCCCAGACTTTTTACACAGGGGGCCAAGTTCACTGTCCCTCAGACCTTTGGAGGGCCGGACTATAAAAAAAAAAAAACAACAACTATGAGCAAATCCCTATGCACACTGCACATATCTTATTTTAAAGTAAAAAAACAAAATGGGAACAAATACAATATTTAAAATAAAAAACAAGTAAATTTAAATCAACAAACTGACCAGTATTTCAATGGGAACTATGGGCCTGCTTTTGGCTAATGAGATGGTCAATGTGCTCCTCTCACTGACCACCAATGAAGGAGGTGCCCCTTCTGGAAGTACGGCGGGGACCGGATAAATGGCCTCAGGGGGCCGCATGCGGCCTGTAGTTTGGGGACCCATGCCTTAATCCTCCTACAGGTACAAAACAAAAGTAGTATTACACATGTCCTTAAGGCTACTCTAAAGATAGGAAAATGATCTCATATATACAAGTGAGTGTAAACTTATCATATGAGCCGTTGGAATTCAAAAAATATTTTCTAGATGGGAAAAGAATATGACGCCAGCAGAGATGTGGCAGAAGGAGAAATTAGAGAGATTTGAAGCATAAGAAGGACTGAGTGCGCTGTGGCTGACTTTAAAATGGAGGCAGCAACAGAAGAGGGGAGGCAGCAGCCTTACAGCGTGGAAAGAGGCTCCTGCTGGCAGTCTGCAGTGAAATGGGAGCATCAGCCCTTCAGCCATAAAGAACCGAATTCTTCCAACAACTTGAAAAGTTCAGTAATGGACAGTACCCCAAAACCTTCAGGTAAGACCCCAGATAAGACACCTTGATTTCAGCTTTATGAAACAGTAGACAGAGAAAGCCAAACAGGACTTCTTGCTTACAAAACTATGAGGAAATAATTTGTGTTGTTTTAAGCTGCCATTTTTGTGGTTGGTTTTACAGCAGCAGTAGACAGTGCATGTACCCACAGGGTCCGAAGTTGTAGGGATTGCCCACATGGGTTGCTAAGGTTCATGGTAAGCAAGGCAATTCTTACTTTCATCTGTCAGTTCTCAGAGATATATATGAAACCTGTTGGAGATGTGGTATCATCTAATGGTCCTTGATTTAAGTTAAATACCGTATGGTCTGGGCTCCAGCTGCTGTCTCAGTGAATCCACTTAGAGCTATCCCATCACCTAAAGGTCGACAGCACTCAGAGTGTGTGATTTGTTATAGGATCATTGGATATCACGGGTATAGGACTTATATATTATATTTATTTGCTTGTTTATATTCTGTTTTCTCCTATTATGTTACAAACCCCAGAAATGCAAAGATTTTTATTTGTGTTGTTCACAATTGTATTCCAGCATCCAAAAATATGTCTGAAATATTAGGTGGAATATTAGATATTTAATAAATATTTGGTGAATGAATGAATGCATGCATGCATTTGTCATTCTTTTGGACTGCCTATATAGCAGCCAGTTACCCTGTTAGAATATGGCAAGCCAGGTTCTGGCCAGTTAGCTCAACATCTTTCCAAAACACCAAGGTTGTGGTTTCGATCCCCAGTCACAACACATGAGAAGTGACCAATGAATGCACAACTAAGTGGAACAACGAAGGAACTCTTGGCCCTGGCCAGTTGGCTCAGTGGTAGAGCATCAGCCTGGCGTGTGGAAATCCTGGGTTTTCCATCCTTCTCCTTCTCCTTTTTCTCTGTCTCTATCTTCCCCTCCCACAGCCAAGGCTCCATTGGAGCAAAGCTGGCCCCGGGTGCTGAGGATGGATCAATGGTCCCTGCCTCAGGCACTAGAATGGCTCTGGCTGCAACGGAGCAAGGGTCCCAGATGGGCAGAGCATCGCTCCCTAGTGGCCTTGTGGGCATGCCAGGTGGATCCCAGTCCAGCGCATGTAGGGGTCTGTTTCTGCCTCCCTACTTCTCACTTCAGAAAATTACACAAAAAAATATGAACTCTTTCCCCCTCACTCTCTCTCTCTCTGTCTCCTCTCCCTTCTTTCTCTGTCTCTCTAAAACAATCAATTAAAAATATATTTATATATAAGGTCAGGTCACTGCTCTGCTCAAAATGCTCTAATGATTTTCCATCTTATTCAGAGCAAAAGGTAAAGTCTTGTTCTTAGTCTATGGGGCCTTACACGGCCCAGTCTCAACTTCATTGCCTGTCCTCTTTGATCACACTGGCCTACTTTCTACTCCTTGAACATCTCAGTTCTGCTCAGAACTCAGAGCTCTTGGACTCAATGTGACCTCTCCCTAAAATGCACCTGCTCAGACAGTTGTAAGCCTTGCTTTTTGCTTTTTTCATCCTCTTTGGGTTTTTACTCAAATATCACCTTTTCAGGAAAACTGTTACTGGTCTTCTTATTGAAGATTGTAAATTTTCCCTCTGACTATCACTTTTCCCCTGCTTTATTTTTCTGCCTAGCAATTGTGGTCATCTAGTACTATAATATATTATTAAATATTAAATATAATATTGTACATTCCTTCACCATATTACAGTTTACTTTTTGCAGCCTTACTGTATCATGGATTTTTAAATTGTATATATCTAATTTTGTATAACATATTTTTCACTATATTGTGGGATTTTACGGTATATAGGTATTTTTATATATTTATTATTTTAATTATTTTTGTGGTAAAATAAGTATTTTATTTTATTTTATTTTTTTGTATTTTTCTGAAGCTGGAAACGGGAGGCAGTCAGACAGACTTCCTCATGCGCCAAACCATAATCCACCCGGCACTCCCACCAGGGGGCGATGCTCTGCCCATCAGGGGCGTCGCTCTGTCGCGACCAGAGCCACTCTAGTGCCTGAGGCAGAGGCCAAGGAGCCATCCCCAGCGCCCGGGCAAACTTTTGCTCCAGTGGAGCCTCGGCTGAGGGAGGGGAAGAGAGAGACAGAGAGGAAGGAGAGGGGGAGGGGTGGAGAAGCAGATGGGCGCCTCTCCTGTGTGCCCTGGCCGGGAATCGAAACCGGAACTTCTGCACGCCAGGCTGACGCTCTACCACTGAGCCAACCGGCCAGGGTAAAAATAAGCATTTTCTAGCCTAAAAAATTGAAAAGATTTATAAGAGTGTAGGGAGGGTTTACAAAGCCTTAAAATATACATAAATAATAGAATACATATAAGGTTGCTACTTCACAGATTTTTGCCTATCATGGAGGGGTTCTGGAACCTAACCCTCACAATAGAGGAGAGAACCTTGTATTAAATATTATGTACAATATTTAATATATCAATATATTTATTAAATATTAAATATAATATTTTATTAAATATATTTTATTACATATTAAATACAATAGTTTACTACATATTAAATATATTTAAATATATAAATTATTAAATTATATGTTAAATCTAATATTTATGATATATAAATAGTTTATTAATATTAACTATAATATTTTATTAAAGATTAAATATATTTTGTTAAATAATATAGTTTATTGAATATTAAATATAACATTTTATTGTATCTGAAATATTTTATTACATATAAAATATGTAATTAAATATAATACTACATATTTTATTAAACTCCTTCTTGTTTTTCTCCCTTCCCAGCACCGTAAGTTCCATAAGAGCAGAATCTTTTTTTCTTCTTCACACTGCTGTTTTCAGCACTCAGAACATTGCCTGGCATATGGTAGCCATTTATCACATATTTACGGCATGAAGGAATTCTGTTTCTAGATGCAACAATGTTAGTGTGTCTAATTGGGTAATCCCCTGTCTAGGGTTTGTCAATTGCTGTTTGTTTCTGGTAACAGAAACAAATAGTATTGACAGCAGCAGTGAGTTCATCACTGGACCAATTGTGTTGCACAATTTTTTTTTTGTTACGTATTTTTTATGACGGATTTTCTGACCCTTTTTGGGATTTTGAAACTTCTTCAGTATCTTTTAATAAATTCATTTTTTAATGACTAACTGGCCAAAATTGTTTTTGTTGCTTGCATCTGAGATTATCTTATATAGACATTAGAATTATTCCAAACAAGGATTAGTTACAGTAACATATGTTCCAGGAAATACAGGAAATCTGGAATTGGTTTCTGGTTTGGTTGCAACTAAAGACAGTGAAAGTTGAGATAGTATTAAGAAATGGAATTCATTGATAGAATTATTGAATCCAATGGTGGAATTACTTTTTCTTTGGAAATCTCTATATCAGTGGAGTCCACAAATCTAGGGCTGGGAGGCAAAAAAAAAATTATAGAAAAGTCCTAAGCAAATGAAGGCTTCAAGTCAAGTTGTTCTATCACTTGGGATGTATGATCCACTAGACCCATGGACGCACATTAAAAGTACCTATGGTATATTAGAATGTAAGATGGATTTTAGGATAAGTCTCCTACAGTGAGGAGAAACACAATGCAGACATAAAAGATTTTATAACAATGCTACATTTTCTTTAGCAAATTACCTTTTCCCTTTGAGAAACAGCACTTAGTGTGCTGATCTGGGCTCTGATAGAGACTGAAAACCTGACAGTAAACATTAAGTACTCTCTGACCTATTTGATCTACTAAGTCATAAACTTGGACAGTATTTTGTCATTCAGTGAAAGTAGCGTACACAGGATTGGTCTTGAACAGGTCCTGTAGGCATAAGTAATTTGTATGAGCCGGTGATTCACCCTCCCAATACGCCTATTTTGAGTGCACTGCCATTCTTCTTGTAAATGACACCTTTGACTTCCTGAAGATTCCTGATGACCAGCTAACAAAAGAAAAAGAAAATGAGCCTGGTTTATGGATGGCTCTGAAGGATGTGCTGATATCATGCAAAATGTGGACTACTGTAGTATCACAACCTCACTTAGAGGTTACCCTGAAAGACACTGATGAAGAAAATGCCTTCCAATTGGCTGAAACTCAAGCTGTATATCTCATTGTCCTCTTTGCCTAGAAGGATATATGGCCTGAGGTGTGCATCATTCCTTATTCATGGCTAGTGGCTAATGGTTTGGCTGGGTGATCAGAGTTTGAAAGAGTAAGATTGGAAAATTGGTGAGTAGGAAGTTTGAATAAGAGGTTTCTGTGTGGATCTCCCAGAATTAGCATCAAGAATGAGAGCGTTTGTGTCCCAGATGAATATTCTTCCAAAGTCATCCTTGGCAGGCTGATTTTTCAATAATCACAGAAAAATGATCTTCCTTTATAATAACAGTTGGGCTTCATTTATACATTCCTTACATTATATTTTATTGCTAATTTATATGTTTGTTCTTCCACATATTGTGAACCTCTTAAGAGCAGTAAAAATAAATGTCTTGTTCATTGGATACAAAATATTCACCATGGTCTAACTGATCTTCTATTCCATCCTTTAGCGAAATTGTATCCAGAAACTGGGACGCGGAATGAAAGAGAATATAATGAGATAAGTAAAAGGTTATTTTGACCTTATCTCTGTGTCTAGAAGAAAGGAAATGTTACTGAGTGAGAAAATATCAGAACCAAAAAACACTTGTCCGTTAATTAATAGTTTCATTTTGAAACATTCTTCCTCTTCAGTTTTGCCTTGTGTAAAAATCCCCCATTAAAACTTTTCTAAAATGTTAATACCTCTTGCTGTGAAAATCTGTTTTAAACTGTCCTTAATGATTTTAATACTAGAGCTTTTAATATATCTCGAAGCATATTGTGGCTAGGACAGCAGCACAGGATTAATTTAACTTATTTAAAATTTTTTTCTTTTAGGTATATAACAATTTTAATTAACATTTGATTTTTAGGTGCTTGAGAAACAGGATAAAACATAAAATCATTATTCTTATCAATGATATTTAATTTTCCACTTTCCACCAATGACCTTTTCTATAAGGTACATTTATGAAAGGTTATGGTGAAGTTTTTCAATGATAAAATATTATGTTAAACTTAATTTTGAAGAGAGCACATTTCTTCCAGGGGAAAATATGTAAGTATATGAATTATTTTCTTTGGTTATAACCAGTAATTTGTTTCTGTGGGATTCGTGTGGCTGTTGGAACCTTTGGTGCACCTCTATTCATCTATTCTTAGTGCTGACACATGGTCACAGACTGCAGTATAGATGGAGAAGACACTCCTGCATTCTTAGTTTGCCAAAATATAGTGCTTAGTGACTTGTTTTCCCTCAATGCAAAATAAGGGGCTTTTCACATGGAAATACAAATCTCCCTGCCCTTTTTCTGTCAGCCATATTCCAGTCTTAAATTCAATAAAAACCATGTTTGCTATCTTCTGTCATAAAGATAATATATCAGTGAGAAAAAAAATAGAATTGCACACTATTCGTTTTAAAGCCATCATGACAAGAAGAGTTCATTTGCTGTCGTTTGATATTTAGTAGCAAAGGGAATGGAGCTCACGTTGACATTGCCCTGATTACAGATATTGTAATGAATGGTTAGCTCTATGATTGATTGGCTAGATGACATCAGCACAATTATAGGCCTGTACAGGCATTAAATAGCCAAATTGTTGGGGGGTGAAACACGCCAAAGCCTGGACTAGAATGTCGATGTGGTTGGAATAGAAGCAGGGTGCGAGTAGAATAGAACCCTTCTTTACGGAAATGTGCTTGGAACCGTTTTGCAGGAAGCAGTTGCTGTTAGGCACTATTGTATAGCTGAAGCAACAATCTTCGCTTTTGAAACAACAACAACAAAAAACGCACTGCTCCGAGATTACACCCTCTTAATTTAGGTTTTCAAGGGCAGTTTTGATCAAGAGGACCATCAATTTGATGACACAATTCTTTTTCTCTGATGCTATAAATTAAAAATCAGTGTGTTGACAATCACAACCTTTTAAGAGCAAATAGAAAGCCAAAAGCAGGAGTTATGTGTGTCTAACTGAAAAAAAGAAAACGTGATTTTACCAGTGAATTGTGCTGTTTGTAATTCGTTATTTGGAACGTTGGATTGAAGAAAATGTTCTAGTGTTTTATTTTCACTCTGCCCTTCTTTCTTTTTTTGACCTTGCTCTTGCTCTTCCTTCACACACACACACACACACACACACACACACACACACACACTTCACACTATTAATTAACATCAAACTGAATATATTTGTGTAAAAATTTCCTTAAGCTTTTTGAAGCTGTCTTCAGATTGTATTTGAAAGCTTCTGTCTTAACTTGGATGCACAACGGCTTGGGATGTAGAACGGTGGAGCCTTCCGGAAAGCTCAGGCCTCAGTTCCAGAACTCCAGCTCTTAATGGGTTTATAATTCAGCTGCGCTTGAGCACTGTGCGTGCTGATTTACATGGTGTCAGTTGACACAGACATTTCATGAAAATAAACCACTGGGATGTGCATTACAGGGCAGCTTCCATTGCAAGAGATTAATCTTCTGTGAAAACTGGGATCCACTCTTTGAAAGGCTAGATATAACTCACGCTGTACATTACAGACCTGAAATTATTATGTGAAAGATGAGTCAAAGCACAATAACGTTATTCAATTATTTTTTGATCTCTCAAAGAATGGTTCCACATGTTATGAGTTGGGGATATTGGAAATATTATGGTTGGTGGGGGCTGAGTCCCGGAAAATAGCATAGCACCATCCCACTTAATGGTAGTTTAGTTGATACCAATGATAGACTATGTAAATGGTTTCCCACACTTGAATGTGGATCAGAATTAATATGGGAGCTCATTAAAAATAAGGATTTCTGGGCTTTGTCCTAGAAATATTGATTCAGAATCTTTGGTGCTATGTGTGTGGAATCTGTATTTTCTCTAGCAACTTCAATATCAATGATTCTGACACAACTAGAAAGACTTATACAGGGGGACTTCAGGTTATGACACAGTTTCATTCCTAGGACAGTGATGAAACACAAATTTTGGTATAAGTTGAAATACAACCTAGCCTAAGTCTCTTACCTATCTTAACACAGTTGTAAAATTATAATCTGGAACATAAAAACACAACTAAGCCACAGAAAAAGGAAAAGGACATAATATACTGTACTGCACACTGTATTGCATATTCTTCCGCCAAGCACAACCAAACTAGTTTGCCCATGTAGTCTGTAAGTATGACAGTAATGGCATAAGCCAAAACACTCACGTCTCAATTTATTTTAGTTTTTATGGGAATGAGTGTCGTAAACTCAAAACATTTTATGTCAAGATTGTTGTAATCCAAGGATCCCCATACTTGGAAATCTCTCTATCTTAGATGGAATATCTAAGCTCAGATCCTATTCTTGGCAGCAAAACTGATTTGGTTTATATGCCCCTAATGCTACTTTACTGCTCCATAATCCAGTTTTCCCATGCCAATGTGAGAAGGTATTTCTAAATAAAAATAACTATCTTACTCTTCTGGAATGAAGAAAGAACAGAGTCTAAAAATTATATGACATTTAAGTGGTGTTTACCAAAATGGAAGCTTTTAAATATAGGGACATTATCACAATTTTTAAAACATCATTAAATATACAGGTTGGTGAATTGGGGTTGGCTAAACAAATCCTATAAAAATTAGAACCAGGAACCCTGGCCAGTTGGCTCAGTGGTAGAGCGTCAGCCTGGCATGCAGGAGTCCCAGGTTCGATTCCCGGTCAGGGCACACAGGAGAAGCGTGCATCTGCTTCTCCACCTCTCCCCTTCTCCTTCCTCTCTGTCTCTCTCTTCCCCTCCCGCAGTCGAGGCTCCATTGGAGCAAAGACGGCCTGGGCGCTGAGGATAGCTCTGTGGCCTCTGCCTCAGGTGCTAGGATGGCTCTGGATGCAACAGAGCGACGTCCCCTAGTGGAAGAGCATTGCCCCCTGGTGGGCATGCCGGGTTGATCCCGGTTGGGAGCATGCGGGGGTCTGTCTGACTGCCTCCCCGTTTCCAGCTTCGGAAAAATGCAAAAAAAAAAAAAAAAAATAGAGCCAGGAGAAATATTACAGCTGAAAAGAGCTAATTTAAGAGCAAATGAAGATCTTTTCATGAAGCAGGTAGCAAATCTGTGAAAGTAATTACAATAGAATAATAAATAACTAACTTCAAAATATAAATAGGTTCAATAAGAGTTTTAATAAACTGTGGAAGATAAACTCATAATGACTTATTATGGAAGGTAAGACACCTTTGAAATGACCCATATTAGAGCACAGAATGAGCAAGAATGGAAGTCTAAATGCAAATTTTCAGTTTGATAAAAATTTTTGAAGACCCAACCATAAATGGCTAAGATATAGTTTGACTGCTTTTAAATTGATGGATTTCAAGAATTTGAGACTACTGAATACTATTATCTTCTATAAAGAAGAAATTAGTCTCACCAATTTATAGATTTTTTAATTGATTTTAGCCAGAGAAGGAGGGAGAGAGAGAGAGAGAGCAACAATAACATCAATCTGTTCCTGTATGTGCCCTGACCGAGGATTGAACCAAAAGGCTCTGTGCTTTGGTAAGATGCTCTACCAGGGGCCCCCATACCTTTTACACAGGAGGCCAGTTCATTGTCCCTCAGACCGTTGGAGAGCCGCCACATACAGTGCTCCTCTCACTGACGAGCAATGAAAGAGGTGCCCCTTCTGGAAGTGCGGCAGAGGGCCGGATAAATGGCTTCAGGGGGCCGCATGTGGCCCGAGGGCCATAGTTTGGGGACACCTGCCAATTGAGCTATCCGACCAGGGCTAGAACTTTTTAAATGATTTCAGGTTGGAAACTGAAGGTAATGCTTACACATTTCAGAGGTATAAATACAATTTGAGATGAACCAGCTCCATTTTACATTTCGTATAATGATGTATCATCAAAATTAGGCATATGAATGAATCATGAAGTTATTAAAGTTAACATTTTAAATGTATTCTAGTACCTTGTATTCCGGTTCATTTATGGTGATTGCTAAATGTCCTCATAAAGTGCTCTGGGTCATCTGCATAAAATTTGGAGGTAGATGCTATTTAAGTTAGTAGTTTTCAGAAACATTCTTATGTAGTCAGTCAAGCTTCTACTTAAATTTTGGACAAAAAGATGGAAAAAAATGTTTATTGATTCTAAGCAATTTAGTAATTCATATTGGGATTATGGGTACATGTACTAGTTACATTTCTTCAGTGCTGATCCCTGTACCTTACCCCTACTCCTTATCATTTCTCTGCATATATAATTCAAGGTAAAAATAAAATTGTTTGAATGCATCTCAAATTAATAAATCACATTTTCTCTGTAAAATTCCTGGAGTGAAATTGACTTGACTTCAATTTTCTTAGTTCCTAACCTGTTTCAAAATTTTGCTCAAACTATTTTTCACATTTCTTCAACATTGTGTCGACCTTTAATTTTAGAATAATGAAAATAAGCTACAATGAGTAGAAAGAATTTGTCATAGAAACATAGTGAAGTCCTTGTTACTTTCTACATTATACTTTTACCAGACTTTGTTTCCGAGAATAACTTGTGTATATTTGGAATCTTGATGGTTGGGTATTGTGTGTGTGTGTGTGTGTGTGTGTGTGTGTGTCCTGACAATTAGAACAAATTAATATAAAACATTAAGACAGTTTTCTAATTAGAGCCTAGTTTTGTTTGAAGACCTAAGAAGGTCAAGGCTATAGGTATCAGCAGAGTTAATCTGACTCTGCAACTATGCTATAAAACTCGACTTGGGAAGCTTCTGTGCTTGGTGCATCTCTGACTCCACCAGTTGCTGGAAAATGGTGGATTGAAGGGCTATCACAGTGGTTCATAACTTTGAAAAATCAATCATCAGTTAATAGGGCCTTTAAGACACCCTCATTTTAAGCATGGCATTCTACCATAAGAACTCTCAAAAACATTTTGCTGTTAAGTTACATGGTAGACAAAAATCCATTCTGTTTTTAACACCTCCTGTTAATTAATGCCAGGTTCATCCCTGGTCAGGGTACTAATGAGAAGCAACTATCTACTTTCATCCCCTTCCCTCTACCCCTTCTCTCCTTCTTCCTCTCCCACAGCCAGTGGCTTGATTGGTTTGAGCATGACTGTAGGCACTGAGGATAGTTCAGTTAGTCCAATTGTGTTCGCCTCGGGTGTTAAAAGTAGCTTGGTTGATTTGAGCATTAGTCCCAGATGGGGGTTGCTGAGTGGATCCTGGTTGGAGTACATGGGGAATCTTTCTCACTATCTACCCTCTTCTCACTTAAAAAAAAAAAAAGAAACAGAGACAAGATGGCGCCGGAGTAGGCGGACATACCAACATCCACCTCCCAGAACCAAAATGGATTACAAACTAATTTTAACAACTATCATCTGGAAAAACCAACTTTGGACTAAACTAAGAGGACTCTTCAACCAAGGAACACTGAAGAAGCCACGCCAGACTGGTAGGAAAAGCAGAAACGTGGATAGGACTGCCCAGCTTCCCAGGCAAACGGCAGCGGGAGAGACTCGCGTGGCGAGAACTTAGTGTATCCCAAGGTTCTCTTTACCAAGCCACAGTAGCAGAGCTCCAGGAAAAAGCAACCTGGTCTCATCTCTCCAGGCAGAGGAGAACAGAAGCTCCATCTCCACACATGCTGCAGATGGCTTTTCCAGTCTACCTGAATTATTACCAGCTAGAAGCAGCGGTCATTGGGACTTGGACGTGAGCTGCAAAGTATAGAATTGTGACAACAATTCCAGTGCCATGCGGACTTTTCCTGGATGTGGATTTTTCCTGGACTCCTGCTCCTTGTGACAGCTCTTAACAGACTGAACTGGGGTTAGGTTGCATTTTTCAGGGATTTGGCATGGTGTTGGGGCCAACTTGGACTTGGGGAACATGTTAAGGACACTACTCTTTTATGGATTCTTGCTGTATTGGCCAAGAGTTTGCTTAAAGGCTTTAATCACTGTAAAAAAAAATAGAAGACTAGATAAAAGAGATGTGGCACATATACACCATGGTATACTATTCAGCCATAAGAAATGATGACATCGGATCACTTACAAAATGGTGGGATCTTGATAACATTATACGAAGTGAAATAAGTAAATCAGAAAAAAACAAGAACTGCAGGATTTCATACATTGGTGGGATATAAAAATGAGACTAAGAGACATGGACAAGAGTGTGGTAGTTACAGGGGGCAGGGGAAGGGAAGGAGGGAAAGGGGGAGGGGCACAAAGAAAACTAGATAGAAAGTGACGGAGGACAATCTGACTTTGGGTGATGGGTATGCAACAGAATTGAATGACAAGATAACCTGGACATGTTTTCTTTGAATATATGTACCCTGATTTATTGATGTCACCACATTAAAATAAAAATTTATTTATAAAAAATAAAATAAAAAAAAGAAACAAAGGAAAGAAAAAAATTTAGCAGATATATTTGATTTGGAAATACCTTGCTATATGTGTCTGGATATATACCACACTTCCAATTTTGATTAGATATTTTACTTGATCTAGTAGTAAGCTTTTCACATTTTATTTTACTCTATGGAAAAAGCAGATAAAAATGTAATAAATAATTAATTGATATTATAGATGAATATAGGTAGTAGAAATATATATATGTACATGTACATATATACATACACATATGTAATAGTTATATGTGTATATGATCTAGGAAGAATTAAAACAAATTCTAGATTTTAGAAGTCAGTTTCTTGATGACAAATCAGAACGTGCCCCACCAAAAACATTTCAATTGTAAATTTGTAGTGAAGTAGCCTGTATAAGTTAAAAAAAAGTTTGCCATGATGTGTACTCTAGAACATGGTCAATCAAATTGATATAAAAGTGATTCAAGATGTTATGAGAATAGATTATCAGAGTTACATTGCCACCTCCCCTTCTACCATCCTAGTAAATTACCTAACATACTAATAAAAAAATGACAGTATGAAATTTCCTCAAAAAAATAAAAATAAGATTACCATATGTCCCAGTAATTTCAGTTCTGGGTATTGAATAAATCCAAAACACTAATTTGAATATATATATATATATATATATATATATATATGTTTATGGAAGTAATATTTATAATAATTAAGATATAAAAGCAAGCTAATTGTCCATCCATTGATGAATAAAGAAAATGTGGTACATATGTATAGTGGAATATTATTTGGCCATAAAAAAAGAATGAAATCTTACCACTTGTGACAATATGGATGGTCCTAGAAGGCATTATGCTCAGTGAAATGTCAGTGAAAGAAGGACAGGTACTAAATGATTTCACTTATATGTAGAATCTAAAAAATAAAATAAATGTACAAACTAAACAAAAGAAACTGATGGATACAGAGAATTGATGGTCACCAGATGGTAGGGGTCTAGGGGTGGTGGATGAAATGGCTAAGAAGTAGAAATTTCCAGTTATAAAAATAGTCAAGTTGATGTAAATATAGAATAAGGACTATAGTCAATAATATTGTAATAACTATGTATGGTATCAGATGAGTATGGGGTGATTACTTTGTAAGGAATACAAATGTTAAATCACTATGTCATACACCTAAAAACTAATATAATATTGTATGTGAACTATAATTAAAGAATAAAATAAAAGTAAAAATTAAAAAATATATATTAAAAAGGTGACCCTCACCTATGGAATCTTACCTCATACTGTGACAATAATTATTGGCAAGATAAGACTAAAGTGGATGTTAGTGTGACTCATTGTGCTTTTTTGCCTGAGACTGAAATGTTTTCCAGATTGGCAATCTGATATGCTTGATCACCCTAGCTAGAATAACATATTTTCTGTCTGTGGTCAGGAAAGCATCTCAAGAGATGGTCTACAGATCCATGGAAATGTTTTTTGACCATGTTATACTCCATAAAACACATTATTTGTATTTGCAATATTAAATGATTCCTTCTCTCTGATTTCCTGACTTGCCCAGGGAGCAAGTGAAAAGGAACAAGAAAAGACCATGATTTGTTGTCAAACAATTTAGTTTACTCAGAAATTACTCACATCTTGTAGAAATGGCAACAGAGTTGGAAGGAACCCTTGACATCTTTGCACACCTTCAATTTGGTGTAAGTTTATCATGGCTGGACGTGTAGTATTGGCTCAGTGGAAAGTACTAAGAATGATTCAATTCCAAATCATTTTGTAACATCTTCAGAGATATCAATGTCAATTCATAATCCCAGTGGCTACTTAAGGGTGAATACAAGAAATAAATCATTTTTGTCTGTGCTCTAGGATTTTATTGCTTAAACAGCAAACTGGAGCAATATTGCTACATGAAGATTTTAGTGAAGTATTATAACATCTAACATCAAAGGGATGGAGAAAAAAACCTAATGAAGACAAATTCCACTGCCTAATAGATAACTTCTGGCACATAGTTAAGCACTCTTTAAATGCATGTGGGTTGAATGAATGAATGATTAGCATCTATGACACCAGAACACATAAATTAAATCTATCAGCAAATGTTCATTGAATTCTTACTGAGTGCAAGGCACAAAATCTAGAAGTCCATTTGTTTTGCTTATCTGTTCCTCTCTATTAGTTTTGAGTATTGTTGTTTAGGCATGTCAAAGTTCTGACCTACTCAGAAGGACAGGTAGAATCTTTTAATTTCTAGCCCAAGCAGTAATGATGGTGTTAATAAATCTCAGAGGAGTCATTTTTTTTTCTAAAATTCTTGGACTGGATACTTTGAATCCCTAATTATGTTGCCTGTATTGATGACATTTTCTAAATGTAATGCTCCAGCCAACTGTGGTCCAGTTTGATAACTATGTGGTTTATAACACACTCTCCCATTTCACTGATGGTTGTGCCAGCCAGGTGGAATTGGCAGTCTTGGAAAAGTCCCTACTTCAGTTGATTGGCTCTACAGAGCAAAGGGCTAAGTTTAATCTAAGATTTAGTTTCCAAAAAGCCATGATGACTCTTAGTTTATTTCTTTTTCCATTCAATTTTCCTACAAATGATTTGGGGCAAATTTTTAAAGTTTTATATGTATACATGCATACATGCATACACACATACACACATACAAACATATACAGCTGCCCCTTGTCATATCGCTGTTCACTTTTCGAGGTCTCGCTGTATTGTGGATTTTTCAATTGTACATATCTAATTTTGTATCGCGAATTTTTCGCTATACTGTGGGATTTTCCGGTATATAGGTATTTTTATATATTCATTATTTTAATTATTTTTTCAGTAAAATAAGTGGGAAATGTTAATAACAGTGTGGGAAAGGTTTATAAGAGTGTGGGGAGGGTTTATAAAGCCTTAAATATATATAAATAATAAAATAAATATAAGGTTGGTACTTCATGGATTTTGGCCTGTCGCAGGGGGTTCTGGAACCTAATCCCTGTGATAGATGAGGGACCACTGTACATGCATATATGTATGTATGTATATATATATATATGTGTGTGTGTGTGTGTGTGTACATTATATACAGTACACATATATACATATGGAAAGAAGTTAAGCTCCGTTGCCTATCATTTCCAGTATCATCACTTTCTTTTGGGGGAAAATAAATAAATATACCCCTAGTATTGTCCAACCATAATTTTGACCCAATTTTTGTAAAATGCTGCAGATTTGTACACTATGTTTATGTCTGAAAACTATAACACAGCCAGCATAGTCCCGTTGTTTCCTCTGACCATTAAATGGACTTCTACAATTATGATTGTAGGAAGGAAAAACACTGTTGGCATTTGTTCGATCTATTTTTCCATAGAATAACTTTTTTAAAAATTAACTTAAATAACAAAGAGCCAGATTATCTAACTATTGTGTTAGGCAAAGGTCTGACTAGACCCCTGAAGCACTGGCCAAAGATAATTCACTCCTTGCTACTCTTGGCATGACAGTGTGTGTTTCCTGTTACAGAAAGGGAGACCTATGGTAACTTGTTCCTCACTTTGTTCTATAACCAAACCCCAAAACACAGAAAGGGAGACTTATGATAACTTGATCCTCACCTTGTCCTATAACCAAACCCCAAAACATCCAAAAGAAAGACTTTTCTTTTTCCCCAATGCCTTATTCAATGATAATTCTTGCCTTGGTCAGTTGGCTCAGTGGTAGAACATTGGCCCAGAAAGTGGATATCCTGGGTTTATTCCCAGTCAGGGAACACAGGAGAAGTTACCCTCTGCTTCTCCACCCCTTCCTCTCCCCTTTCTCTCTTTTCCTCTCCTGCAGCCATGGTTCAAGTCGTTTGAGCATATGGGTCTTGGTGCTAAGGATGGCTCTATGAAGCTTCCGCCTCAGGAACTAAATATAGCTTGGTTGCAAGCATGGCCCCAGATGGGCAGAGCATCAGCCACAAATAGGGTTTGCTGGTGGATTCCAGTTGGGGTACCTACAAAAGTCTGCCTCTCTATCTCCCCTCCTCTCACTTGGAAAAGTAAGAAATAGAAATAGAAAAAAAAATGATAATTCTCCCTAAAAACTTGATAACATACCTTGGTCTTTAAACTGTGCATTAAATTCACCAGCACTATAATTTTACATTTCTTAGCTACTTACCATCTTATGCTTTTGCTTTGTATTACAGCTATTCAGATGCTAGCCTGTGAGATTCTTAACAAAGGGGAAACAAAAACATGTTTTAACATCATCTGTTTATTGCCGACATCACCAACCACATGCAGCCTTGACAAATGTGAGAGAACCATTTGTCAGTCCCCCTTGCTGTGATGCGCTGACCTAGTTCCAGAACAGGCAGGAACCAAAGCAGTCATGTGTATGGTTGTGTTTTACTATATATTGTGGCAGATTAGAATCATCATGTGTTCGATTCAGGTTTAGAGAACCACAAAACAGAAGGATATAGGCTACGTGGGAATACAGTAGAAAATATCTAAGAGCTCAGGCTTTATAATCAGAGGAACCTTGGTTTCCATGTTTCTCTTTCACAAAATTGCTGAAGCACTTTAGAGTTAGAAAGCCGTAACACCCCAAGTGACGTAAAACTTGATCGCAGAACAAATGTTAACTGACTCATCGTTTGTCACACAGTCTACTAGGCCAAAAGGATTAGAGGTAGCACAGGGGAGTTATACATAAATCTAAGGGGTCCTTTAGTTTGTTATAGGAGCTTGAATATAGAAACATCCCTTTCCTCTGATTGAATCGCACTAGGGAGAAACTAACTAAAAATACGAGAAATGAATTATTAAGCCATGTTTATATATTTATGTATTTCATACACATTCATCTATTTAATATTTAGTGATTTAATTATTAAAACTGTTTTTGAACATTGTTTATGGGAGAATTCTCTTTGGCAGTAAAAGAATAGTCTCAAGTATAACCAGCTGACTGAGAATCAGAGCATCGTAGTAGGAACACGATAAAATCTCTGTCTCCCGAATGCCTTTTGGTAGTTTGGAAGTTAAAGCACTTCAAACAGGTAAGAGGACAAGATGCGTTGCCCTTCTTCAAAATGTCAACATGCAATTTACTCCCTGAGAAGTCTAGTAGATAATTCGACAGCATAATGTCCTCCATTTCAGCACAGGGAAGAAAAAAACATCAAAGTTCTTCTACTATTTAAAAAGCTGTAGAGAAACTATCAAAACTTTTACATATTTGAGGTTAATTTCATGTGAAGAATAACATGAAGGAATGACTGAATTAAAAGTATTTGAGGCTCAAAACATTTAGAAAGCTTTGTTATTGGACTGCTAGGATGTGTAAGGATATTCAGCAGATTTAGTACTTGATTACTATGATGCAAAGGGTAAGCAGACGTTATTGACAAATTAAAATGGATTCACTTTGATCTCATCTAATTCCTTATCTAATTATTTGATGTGGCCTGTGGTTGGAAGGAAAATGGCCTAATGTCATTCACACCTTACAGAACTGAGCTATTCCTGGGCAACTCTGGAAAGACCGTCTGCTGAAAGTTTTCTTTCCTTCACTCGATATTGTCCAGCACCTCATCAGCAAATTATTTTTAATTAATTTGTTAAGAATATAAAGAAACAGTCAGAGTAATGGCGGGGTAGGAAGCGATACCAATAAATCTCCCCCAAAACTGAACAAAATCTTCAACCAGAAACAGAAAAACCTATACTTGGAGCTTCCAGATGCTTCGCAATATACCCAAAGGTATGATTGAGTGAAAAAATGGCTAAATATATAACCAAACCCCGAAGGAAATAGGGAGTAAGAAATGCTCCGCCTTCCTCACTAACCTAAACAGGGCATCTTTCTCTGGTAACTGTGAATATAGAAACTGAGGCGGGCAAAGGGGGTGAATACATCCAGGCCGCGACACAAACGGCCAAACCAGGCTGTGGCACGGAGATCCAAGCCGAGGAAAATCTGATCCTGTGGCAATCCGGGCAATACAAGCTAACACTCACGCTAAACCCAAACAAAGAAAGACAAGCGGAGCGGCCATTTTACCCGGTCTCCTGGTCGGTGCGCAGTTAGTGGGCGAGAATTTCTTCCTAGGCCCCGAGAGTGGGTGGCCGTGTTGCCCCACGGAGAGGCAGGGTCAGAGGTCTTTCTGTGGGCCGAGGGCAGAGTCTATGGGCAGCTCCAGCGCCCTGGGAAAGCCACGCACGGGAGGGAGTGAGAACTAATTCCAACGGTGGAGATTTTCCGTGCAGGAGGGTGTTTCACTCAGAGGGAAACGCGACTGGCCTCATATCCTGGTTTGCGCGCGCAGATAAGGAGTGAGCGATTCCTCCGAGTGCCTCGGCAGTGCGCGCCCGTGTTATCGCACAGAGGGGCAGAGTCAGGGGCCTTTGTGTGGGCCAAAGCGGAATCTCGGGCCGCCCCAGCGCCCTGCAAAAGCCGTGCACGGGGACGGAGCGAGACTCAATTCCAACACTGCAACTTTTCCCTGCGGTTGGGGGTTTCACTCAGAGTGTGAGACTGCTGGCCGGATATCCTGGTCGCAGACAGTGAGTGAGAGTTTCCTCCAAGCGCCCCGGAAGTGGGCGCCTGCTTGTGTTACCGGACAGAGTGGCAGAGCCAGAGGTCTTTGAGTGGGTGGAAAGCCCGACTGATTATGTTAGCAGCTCTGACTGACTGAGCCTTACCCAGAGCCCTGTGCTGAGTGGAAATAGAGTGGGGAGTTGCCAGCAATTTGAGCCTCTTACTATCCAGGCAGAGGCAGCAGCAACCCCATAGCTGGATTATCAGGCTACTAATTGAGGAAGGAAAGACTAGGAGAAAGGCTCCAGGAACACGGGCTCTCTCACTGTCGGAGCCTATAAATGCTAATGAGCCTCGACTGCCAACGAGACTAAAGCACAATACATGACATTGCCATAGAGACTTATCAGCTGCAAACCTCTACCTGAGCGTGCCAAAGGGGAAGAACCAGGGGTACAGAGTCACCGACCAGGAAGAGGGAGAGAAAAGAAAAAGCAAGAAGATAACCTCTCAAAATCAAGAATAATCTGCAGACTTTATAACTTATCCCATTTTATTATATTTGTTCGTTTGTTTCTCTTATCTTCATTCTTGATACTTTTTTTTCCTCCTCCAATTTGGCCTATTAACTCTCTACCGGTCTTACTCTCTCCTCTCCTTGAACTACACTACCCATAAGTGTTACATCTCCCATTATCTTTTCTCTTCTCTTCCTTTCTCTCTATGAGGGTTGCACTCTAAAACCCTTAACTCTCTCTCTCTCTCTCTCCTTTCTTTTTTCTTCTTTTAGTGGTTCCCTCTTTTTTTCTCTCTCTCTTTCTTTTCTCCCTCTATATTAGTTTCTTCCTTTCTCCTTTACATCTCCTCTCATTCAAACCTCAATAACAAACAAATTATCTTATCTGGGACTCAAATTTATGTTTGTGGCATTTTGGGGGGTTTTTACTTCACCTTTTTAACTCACTAGCAGTGCTCCCATCCCTGGCTCTCCATATTATCTAGTTCTTGTTCCACTAAATACAATAGTAATTTTTTAATTTGTCCCCCCATTTTTCCGTTTTCCTCTTATTCCTCTCATAACTCTTAGACAACCAACCCCTAAAAGCAAATCATTTTATTCTTGACCCAAATTTTTTCCTTATTTGCTTTTTGTGGGTCCATACGCTCTTTTTTTTTCTTTTTTCTTTTTTCTTTTTTTTTTCCCCCTTATTTACTTTTCCCCAATTCAGGCCCTCCATCACAGGCATTGTTTGTTATAATTCACAGTCCACCACAAGATTTTCTCAAGAAAGAGGGGAGAGGAGAGGAGAGGAAAAAAGGAGGGGGGGAATAATTTCTTTTTTTTTAAAATTTTTATTTTATTTTATTTTTCTTTATTTCATTATTAATTTTTTTTTAAAAAACAACTCTTTTCGATTTTTTATTTTTTTATTTTTTTAACTTTTTATTCTTTATTGAATCTCATTAATACTATCAACAAAACCACCCTCAGATGCCATTAAGGAAGAGAAAATCGAATATCATGGATACAAAAGAAAGAGAGGTAACACAGCTAGATGAGGAAAAATCTATGGAGAAAAAATTTAATATATTGGAAACATTGGAGCTAAATGACAGAGAATTCAAGATAGAAATCCTAAAAATCCTCCGAGATATACAAGAAAACACAGAAAGGCAATTTAGGAAGCTCAGAAAACAACTCAATGAACACAAAGAATATATGTCCAAGGAAATTGAAACTATAAAAACAAATCAAACAGAGATGAAAAACTCAGTTCACGAGCTGAAAAACGAAGTAACAAGCTTAGCTAATAGAACAGGTCAGATAGAAGAGAGGATTAGTGAAATAGAAGACAAGCAACTTGAGGCACAACAGAGAGAAGAAGAAAGAGACTCAAAAATTAAAAAAAATGAGATAGCCCTACAAGAATTATCTGACTCCATCAGAAAGAATAACATAAGAATAATAGGTATATCAGAGGGAGAAGAGAGAGAAAATGGAATGGAGAACATACTCAAACAAATAATAGATGAGAACTTCCCAAGCCTGTGGAAAGAACTAAAGCCTCAAGTTCAAGAAGCAAACAGAACTCCAAGTTTTCTTAACCCCAACAAACCTACTCCAAGGCATATCATAATGAAATTGACACAAACCAACAGCAAGGAAAAAATTCTCAAGGCAGCCAGGGAAAAGAAGAACACAACATATAAAGGAAGGCCTATTAGATTATCATCAGATTTCTCAGCAGAAACTCTACAAGCTAGAAGAGAGTGGACCCCAATATTTAAAGTCCTGAAAGAGAGGAACGTTCAGCCATGAATACTATACCCATCAAAGCTATCCTTCAAATATGAAGGAGAAATAAAAACATTCACAGATACAGAAAAGATGAGGGAATTTATCATCAGAAAACCCCCACTCCAGGAATTATTAAAGGGGGTTCTCCAATCAGATACAAAGAACAAAAAAAAACAGAGCCACAAGTAAAAGCTCCAAGAAGAACACAATAAAACCAAATTTAAACTGTGACAACAACAAAAAGAAAGAGGGGGAGAAGATGGAGATTAACAGTAGCAAAGGATGATGGAGTGCAAAAGTACTCACAAAATAGTTCGCTACAATGAACAGGGTAGGGACCCTTTTCATTACTCAAAGGTAACCACCATTGAAAAAACCACCACAGAAGCACATGAGATAAAAAAGATAGCAACAGAGGAAAGATGTATGGAATACAACCAAATAAAAACAAAAGATAGAAAAACGAAACAGAAGGATCAAACAAGACACAAAACTAACAGAAAGCAAGATATAAAATGGCAATAGGGAACTCACAAGTATCAATAATTGCACTAAATGTAAATGGATTAAACTCACCAATAAAAAGGCACAGAGTAGCAGAATGGATTAAAAAAGAAAATCTAACTGTATGCTGCCTACAGGAAACTCATCTAAGTAACAAGGATAAAAACAAATTCAAAGTGAAAGGCTGGAAAACAATACTCCAAGCAAATAACATCCAAAAAAAAGCAGGTGTAGCAATACTCATATCGGATAATGCTGACTACAAGACAGGAAAAGTACTCAGAGACAAAAATAGCCATTTCATAATGGCTAAGGGGACACTGAATCAAGAAGACATAACAATTCTTAATATATATGCACCAAACCAAGGAGCATCAAAATATATAAGACAGCTACTTATCGATCTTAAAACAAAAACTGACAAAAATACAATCATATTTGGAGACCTCAATACACCGCTGACGGCTCTAGATAGGTCATCCAAACAGAGAATCAACAAAGACATAGTGGCCTTAAACAAAACACTAGAGCACCTGGATATGATAGACATCTACAGGACATTTCATCCCAAAGTGACTGAGTATACATTTTTTTACAGTGTACATGGATCATTCTCAAGAATTGACCATATGTTGGGCAACAAAAACAACATCAGCAAATTCAGAAAAATTGAAGTTGTACCAAGCATATTTTCTGATCATAAAGCCTTGAAACTAGAATTCAACTGCAAAAAAGAGGAAAAAAATCCCACAAAAATGTGGAAACTAAACAACATACTTTTAAAAAATGAATGGGTCAAAGAAGAAATAAGTGCAGAGATCAAAAGATATATACAGACTAATGAAAATGACAATACGACATATCAGAATCTATGGGATGCAGCAAAAGCAGTGATAAGAGGGAAGTTCATATTGCTTCAGGCATATATGAACAAACAAGAGAGAGCCCAAGTGAACCACTTAACTTCACACCTTAAGGAACTAGAAAAAGAAGAACAAAGTCAACCCAAAACCAGCCAAAGAAAGGAGATAATAAAAATCAGAGCAGAAATAAATGAATTAGAGAACAGAAAAACTATAGAAAAAATTAATAGAACAAGGAGCTGGTTCTTTGAAAAGATCAACAAAATTGACAAACCCTTGGCAAGACTTACCAAGGAAAAAAGAGAAAGAACTCATATAAACAAAATCCAAAATGAAAGAGGAGAAATCACCACGGACACTGTAGATATACAAAGAATTATTGTAGAATACTACGAAAAACTTTATGCCACTAAATTCAACAACCTAGAAGTAATGGATAAATTCTTAGAAAAATACAACCTTCCTAGCCTGAGTCAAGAAGAAGCATAAAGCCTAAACAGACCTATCAGTAGAGAAGAAATAGAAAAAACCATTAAAAACCTCCCCAAAAATAAAAGTCCAGGCCCTGACGGCTATACCAGCGAATTTTATCAAACATTCAAAGAAGACTTGGTTCCTATTCCACTCAAAGTCTTCCAAAAAATTGAAGAAGAAGCAATACTTCCAAACACATTTTATGAGGCCAACATAACCCTCATACCAAAACCAGGCAAGGATGGCACAAAAAAAGAAAACTACAGACCAATATCTCTAATGAATACAGATGCTAAAATACTAAACAAAATACTAGCAAATCGAATACAACAACATATTAAAAAGATAATACATCATGATCAAGTGGGATTCATCCCAGAATCTCAAGGATGGTTCAACATACGTAAAACGGTTAACGTAATACACCATATCAACAAAACAAAGAACAAAAACCACATGATCTTATCAATAGACGCAGAAAAGGCTTTCGATAAAATACAACACAATTTTATGTTTAAGACTCTCAACAAAATGGGTATAGAAGGAAAATATCTCAACATGATAAAGGCCATATATGATAAACCATCAGCTAACATCATATTAAATGGCACTAAACTGAAGGCTTTCCCCCTTAAATCAGGAACAAGACAGGGTTGTCCACTCTCTCCACTCTTATTTAATGTGGTACTAGAGGTTCTAGCCAGAGCAATCAGACAAGACAAAGAAATAAAAGGCATCCATATCGGAAAAGAAGAAGTAAAGGTATCACTTTTTGCAGATGATATGATCCTATACATCGAAAACCCCAAAGAATCCACAAAAAGACTACTAGAAACAATAAGCCAATACAGTAAGGTCGCAGGATACAAAATTAACATACCGAAGTCAATAGCCTTTCTATATGCCAACAATGAAACAACTGAGAAGGAACTCAAAAGAATAATCCCCTTCACGATTGCAACAAAAAAAATAAAATACTTAGGAATAAACATAACAAAGAATGTAAAGGACTTATATAATGAAAACTATAAACCATTGTTAAGGGAAATCGAAAAAGATATAATGAGATGGAAGAATATACCTTGTTCTTGGCTAGGAAGAATAAATATAATCAAGATGGCTATATTACCCAAAGCAATATACAAATTTAATGCAATTCCCATCAAACTTCCAATGACGTTTTTTAAAGAAATAGAGCAAAAAGTCATCAGATTTATATGGAAATATAAAAAACCCCGAATAGCCAAAGCAATCCTAAAGAAAAAGAATGAAGCTGGGGGCATTACAATATCTGACTTCAAACTCTATTATAGGGCCAAGACAATCAAAACAGCATGGTATTGGCAGAAAAATAGACACTCAGACCAATGGAACAGAATAGAAAGTCCAGAAATAAAAACACACATATATAGTCAAATAATTTTTGATAAAGGGGTCAACAACACACAATGGAGAAAAGAAAGCCTCTTCAATAAATGGTGCTGGGAAAACTTGAAAGCCACATGCAAAAGAATGAAACTGGACTACAGTCTCTCCCCCTGTACAAAAATTAACTCAAAATGGATCAAAGATCTAAACATAAGACCTGAAACAATTAAGTACATAGAAGAAGACATAGGTACTCAACTCATGGACCTGGGTTTTAAAGAGCATTTTATGAATTTGACTCCAATGGCAAGAGAAGTGAAGGCAAAAATTAATGAATGGGACTACATCAGACTAAGAAGTTTTTGCTCAGCAAGAGAAACTGATAACAAAATAAACAGAAAGCCAACTAAATGGGAAATGATTTTTTCAAACAACAGCTCAGATAAGGGCCTAATATCGAAAATATACAAAGAACTCATAAAACTCAACAACAAACAAACAAACAATCCAATAAAAAAATGGGAAGAGGATATGAATAGACACTTCTCCCAGGAAGAAATACAAATGGCCAACAGATATATGAAAAGATGCTCATCTTCTTTAGCTATTAGAGAAATGCAAATCAAAACGGCAATGAGATACCACCTCACACCTGTTCGATTAGCTGTTATTAGCAAGTCAGGTAATAGCAAATGTTGGAGAGGCTGTGGAGAAAAAGGAACCCTCATCCACTGTTGGTGGGAATGTAAAGTAGTACAACCATTATGGAAGAAAGTATGGTGGTTCCTCAAAAAACTGAAAATAGAACTACCTTATGACCCAGCAATCCCTCTACTGGGTATATATCCCAAAAACTCAGAAACATTGATACGTAAAGACACATGCAGCCCCATGTTTATTGCAGCATTGTTCACAGTGGCCAGGACATGGAAACAACCAAAAAGCCCATCAATAGATGACTGGATAAAGAAGATGTGGCACATATACACTATGGAATACTACTCAGCCATAAGAAATGATGACTTCGGAACATTTACAGCAAAATGGTGGGATCTTGATAACATGATACGAAGCGAAATAAGTAAATCAGAAAAAAACAGGAACTGTATTATTCCATACATAGGTGGGACATAATAGTGAAACTAAGAGACATTGATAAGAGTGTGGTGGTTACGGGGGGGAGGGGGGAATGGGAGAGGGATAGGGGGTGGGGAGGGGCACAAAGAAAACAAGATAGAAGGTGACAGAGGACAATCTGACTTTGGGTGGTGGGTATTCAACATAATTGAACGACAAGATAACCTGGACTTGTTATCTTTGAATATATGTATCCTGATTTATTGATGTCACCCCATTAAAAAAAATAAAATTATTAAAAAAAAAAGAAACAGGAGAAAACACTAAAGGAATGTGAAATTCAATCCGATTCCACATTTAGTGAACACCTACAATGCTCCACCTATGGCCACCTAGGAGATAACACAGTACATAAATACTGAGAATCCAAAGTGAAGAAGTCATGACTCTTGTCTGTGACAATTTTATAATCCCAGGTTTGAAGGAGGAAGCAGACTACAGGGTATCCCTTTAAAGTACTCAGATTTCACTAGATAAGCTGAGAGACAGGGAGAATTTTGCTTGTCTATTAATTCATTTAGTGAGCAAGGCCCTACAATTAACATAATACTTTAAGAGAGATATCTGCCATTCCTTCTGTGTCATTTTTCACTTCCTTGTCACAGTGTGAACATCTTTCTGTGATGCCTGTGGTTCTCAGATTTAAGGTTTATATTTTTTAGATGATTTGGTCTCTACAAATAAGGCAAGTCTTTTACCTACTATTCAATCTAAGAGGTAACCTTCCTGACACATTTATTTTCAAGGTTAATTTGAAAGTATGTGAGTTTTTCTTTATAGGTGTAAGGGAGAAAAAACTCTTCCTCAATCTTTTTAATGTCCCAGGCTGGACCTGAATATTCAACTGAAAAAGATAAATTCACAGGAGAAAAGCATGTAAATTTATTTCATAAAAATTTTTCATGATGTGGGAGCCTTCATAAAGAGATGAAGACCCAAAGAATAGTTAAACCTGAGTGTTTTTGTAGTAGATTTGATGAAGAGTACACAACTGTGAGAAAACATGAAAAAATAGCCTGACCAGGTGGTTTCTCAGTGGGTAGAGTGTTGGTCTGGGACCCAGAGGACACAGGTTCAAAAGCTCTAAGTAGCCAGCTTGAGTGTGGGATCATCTGGCTTTAGTGCAGGATCACTGGCTTGAGCATGGGATCATAGACATGACCCCATGGTCACTGACTTGAAGCCCAACGTTGCTGGCTTGAGCAAGGGGTCACTGGCTCAGCTGGATACCCCAGACAAGGCACATATGAGAAACCAATCAATGAACAACTAAGGTGCTACAGCTATGAGTTGATGTTTCTTATCTTTCTCCCTTCCTGTCTGTGTGTCCCTGCCTGTTCTTTTTTTCTCTCTCTTGCTAAAAAACAAAAACAAATACATGATAAGACAAAAAGATATGAGGTAAGTGTAGTAAACTTGAGGAAACTTTGCAGCACAAGAGCATTCCTCTGGGTATAAGAAAGTCATTTCCCACATGAGGCTCTTATGACCTGCTCCAGGGGAAAACATCCCTGAAAGACACATTTAAGAAGTATAGCTTCTGGGCCCTGGCCAGTTGGCTCAGTGGTAGAGCATCAGCATGGCATGCAGGAGTCCTGGGTTTGATTCCTGGCTAGGGCACACAGGAGAAGCACCCATCTGCTTCCCCACCCATCCCCCTCTCCTTCCTCTCTGTCTCTCTCTTCCCCTCCCGCAGCCAAGGCTCCATTGGAGCAAAGTTGGCCCGGGCACTGAGGATGGCTCCATGGCCTCTGCCTCAGGTGCTAGAATGGCTCTGGTTGCAACAGAGCAATGCCCCAGATAGGCAGAGCATCGCCCCTTCGTGGGCATGCTGGGTGGATCCCGGTTGGGCACATGCGGGAGTCTGTCTGATTGCCTCCCTGTTTCCAACTTCGGAAAAATACAAAAAAAAAAAAAAAAAAAAAAAGAAGTATAGCTTCTGCCCTGTACATAGTGGCAGTTAATGAAGGTTTTATTTATGTATGCATTTATTTATTTATTTTTATTTTAGAGAAAGACAAGAAGGAAGAGAATGAGAGAAAAAAAAACAACAGAATATTGATTTGTTGATCTGTTTATTCATGCATTTATTGGTTGATATGTGCCCTGACCAGGGATCAAATCCTCAACCTTAGTGCATCGGGACAATGTTCCAATCAATTAAACTACCAGGCCAGGGCAATCAGTGAAGGCTTTAAAACAGTGGCATGGTACGATAATATTTGTGTTTATCAAGGTAATATTTAGCTTCAAACTCATGCTCTACCTTGGCAGAAGCTCCTTACAAGTAAGAAGGAAAACCCCAAGAAGAGAGTTCCTGGTGGGAAGGCCAAAAAGGATGCAGATGAGGACAAGACCATGTACATATTTCCACCATACTTCTTGGGACAGAGATAACAGTAACATCTGCATTTAAATTCTCCTGTGAAAGGATGAGACTTTGCTGGGCATGGGCAGTTGGAATAAGCTGCTAAAAACAGAAGCCTAAAACCACAGGTTAGCATGGCTGCGAGGGTGCAGGAGCACCCGGTTCAGAGGTAGAAAAGCTACAGCCTGCAGGCCAAATCCTCTGCATTTTATATGGCCTTTGATCTAAGGATGGCTTTTACATTTTAGAAAGGTTGTAAAAAAAAAAAAAAAAAAGGAAATATGTGACTACATATGTGGCCCACAAAGCCTTTTTGGTCCTTTACAGAAAATGTTTGTCATAGTTTAATTTAATGGCTTTGTGTTATAGCGAAAAACTGAGGTTGACTTATTCATTATAGAGATATACATTATAAAATGGCCTTCTCTGAAGGATCAATCATATGCCACTAAATCGAATTTTATTTTTAAAATATTTAAGTTCATTTTCTTTTTCAGGGAATCAAGGAGGGTCACATTTGAATGTCCATGAAAGTCAGGCATGTCCCATGGTATTTAGGACTCATTTGTTACATTTGGCACATACCCCATCCCCACTCCTACCCCTTTCTTATTCTTTGGTAGCAGTGTCTTAAAATGTCCTCAGAGCATAATGGATCTTCTGTGTAGTTTGGTTGGAGTTCACATTACGCAAGCCCTAGGGGTGGGATATGTTATTGGCCGAAGCCAACCAGGAGAACCGTGATTCCGATCATAGTAACTGAATTAAGAATGGACACAGGATCTAGTTCAAAATACTGATTTTCAGCCCCAGTACTTTACATTAACATTTTTAGAAAGAAAAATTTTCATTTTTGTTTCTGCTAGGTTCAAACATAGAGGAAAAATCCATGGAAATATAGACAGCCATCTCTACACAATCAGAACAAGAGAATGAAACAAAAATGACAGAGAGGAGGATTGAGAAATTGAGAAACAGAGTCTACTGACATTGTTTGGAACCCTGTACCAAGTTGTACTTGAAGCATATGTTTCTGAACTTTTGATTGATTGAACCAATAAATTCCTTTTTGATTAAGTTGGTTTAAGTTTGGTTTCTTGCATTTACAAGAAAAAGAGTCAAACTCAGTGGCAATCTATACACCACACACACACACACACACACACACACACAGAGAAAAAAAATCCCATTTACTGACTATGTTTGTGTGGTTTATGAGCTACGGATGGTTTTTAAATCACTAAAAAATGAAGAATATTATTTGGTGACACATTAAAATTAAGTAAAGTTCAAAGTTTAGAGTCCGTGAAGGAAGTGTTATTAAGACACATCTATGCTCATTCATTTATAAATCATCTGGGTCTGCTTTTGGACTATGGTGGCAGAGTTGAGTGGTTGTGACAGAGATTATGTGGCTTACAAAGCTTAAAATATTTATAATCTGACCCTTTACAGAAAAAAAAATTGCTAACCTCTGATCTAACTAAAACGAGTGACTCCCAAGAGTTCTTTTTTTTTTTTTTTTTTAGTTTACTATTGGTCTCCCAGGGAGATGGCAATGGATCATTGAAATTTATGGGTCTATCAAACGACTAAGAATTGAAGTATAGGGAGGCAGAGCAAGGGAAGGAGTCATTCTAACCACTCAGGGAATAATTCAGTGGGTAAGGATCTATTCACTATCTTGTAGGAGAAATTGTCATAAAAGAAGAGAAAATTTTGAGTATGTTGCTAAATATCATCAGGTGAAATGTTTTCAGACCTCAGCCCTGGAGAAGCTGTTTTACATTTCTGGATGTAGAAAAAGAAAAAAGGGGGGACTAACATTTATTCATTTTCCACAATATGTTAGAAACTGTGCTAAGTATTATTCTTACATTATATTTGTTTCCTCTTAAAAGCAATCATAGGAGCTCAATCATATTTTCCCCACTTTGGTGATGAGACAACTGAGATTTCATCCTGCTCTACTTAGCTAGTGAGAACAGAGTTGGGATTAGGGCACAAATCAATTGGGTTCTCAAATCTATGCTTTTTCTGTGATATCATGGTATAGAGGAATCTGACAGAGCAAAACAAACAAAAGAATTTTAAAAGTGTGAGAACTATAAGAAACTCAGCTCTAGCCGGCACTTCAGTGGTAAAGCATTGGCCCGGTGTGTGGACGTCTGGAGTTCAATCCCCAGTCACGCACACAGAAGTGGAGACCGTCTGCTTCTCCAACCTTCGCCCTCTTCTCTCTCTCTCTCTCTCTCTCTCTCTCTCTCTCTCTCTCTCTCTCTCTCTCTCTGTCACAGCCATGGCTCAATTGGTTCCAGTGCATCAGTCCCAGGAACTGAGGATGTCTCCATGGAGCCTCTGCCTTAGGCACTAAAAATAGCTTGGTTGTGAGCATGACCACACATAAGCAGAACATAGGCCCCAGAGGAGGGTTGCCAAGTGGATTCTGGTTGGGATGCATGTGGGAATCTGTCTCTGTATCTCTCCTCCTCTCACTTAGAAAAGGAGGGAAAAAAAAGAAATTGCATTGGACTGTTTTATTTGGGTGCTTCATCAACCAAGAATCATAGACTGATGTAAAATAATCCATCTCTAATAAGAGATAGCACTTTCAAGAGTGAAAGGGGGCACTATTAAAAATTATTCTGGGTCAACAGAATTAATCTGAAACTGTCTTGGGCTAACCAGGATGTATGATGACCTTAATTAGTAGCTACAGGGTCCGTATAATTATGGGAGGAGTCATGACAATGAGGCAATGACAAATGACAAGATTTTTAGGTCAACTGACATCATTAGAGCAGAGGCTGCTTTGGGATAAAGCAAATAAATGAGCACTAGCAGCTGCTCAGGACATGATAGTGCTGATACCTAACAAGGCATAAGTCACTGAGGGAACCTGCTAGGTGATAAAGAAAAGGAACTTGTGAGGTGATGGGGTTGTAGCAATTTTTACTGAGCTCAGAGGTAGTAACTAATTCCTGTCATTGTAACTCAAATCTCTTCTTTATTAAAGACCCCTCTCCCACATGGGGAAACAGGTTAAACTTAATTTAACACCAGCAATACTCCTTTCCCTCTGTTTTCAAGAACGATGGTCACAGACCAATGCAGATTTCCAAATTTTAGCTAGCTTGTGGTAACTACTTAGCAGATCCCTCTGAGGCACACCTGGTGGGACTTCTCTGAAAGAATAGCTGAATGGTGATAGCAACTCTCAACTCACCATCCTTCTAGTTCCAGGTCCACTGATGGTCTGTTTTGCTTCTGTGCCTTTAAACCAAACTCCAGGCTCACCACCATCTTACAGGTTTTCTAAGGCAATTTGAAATACGGTTTTTATTTAGCCTTGCCTCATTTCTTTTACTTTTCCCCTTTTGATGGCATCAGTTGTCTTTTCTTCACCTTTAGCTTCAGCCCCCATTTTTGTCCTACAGTCTGATCTTGAAGATGGCTGTTTCATGAGAAGTGTCATTTTAAAGATGAGGAAATGGGTTTACCCTTTTTCTGATCATGTATTTGTAACCAAAGAAGTTAGCAACAGGAATAAAAGCATTCACTTTATCTGTTTGTTTCCCACAAGATTCTTTTGTCTGTAAACATTTTTTTATGCTCTCAAAACCCACAATAAATTGTAGAGCTTGACAGCTGCACATTTATTGGCAAACACCACTTTGAAAAAAATTTGTCCCCAGAGGATTAGTCTTAACAGTGTTTTTAACCAACAGGCATTGAAACATGAGTACAGATATCAGTCGATGAGAGCAAAGAGTTGTTTGTGGATCGTGCTGTTTCTGCACACCCACTCACCCTTCATGCTCAACTGTAATTTGGTTACTCATCTCGTCCTACCAGCCTATACAATGCTTCTCAGATGGATGCAAGATAGCATCTTATCTATTGCTGACATCTTGTGTAATACCCAGATTTGATATGCTTTTACCCCTAGACTCCACAACCTGAGATTTCAATGGGACAACGCTATTATGTTATAGTTTATCTTTTTTTTTTTTTTTTGTATTTTTCTGAAGCTGGAAACGGGGAGAGACAGTCAGACAGACTCCCGCATGCGCCCGACCAGGATCCACCTGGCACACCCACCAGGGGGCAATGCTCTGCCCCCCAGGGGGTGATGCTCTGCCCCTCTGGGGCATCGCTCTGTTGCAACCAGGGCCACTCTAGCGCCTGGGGAAGAGGCCAAGGAGCCATCCCCAGCGCCCGGGCCATCCTTGCTCCAATGGAGCCTCGCTGCGGGAGGGGAAGAGATAGACAGAGAGGAAGGAGAGGGGGAGGGGTGGAGAAGCAGATGGGTGCTTCTCCTGTGTGCCCTGGCCAGGAATCGAACCCGGGACCCCTTGCACACCAGGCCAATGCTCTACCACTGAGCCAACCGGCCAGGGCCTGTTGTAGTTTATCTTGAAAACGCCCATAATTCTGGCTAGACAGGACAGGCAATCTGGTACCAACATCATTTGGGGTTTCTTTCAAGCACATTATCAGGCAATGTTGCAGGAAGAAGGTTTAAAAGCCTCTGCTGACAGAGGTAGAAAGTCGGTCCTGTAGGCAAATAAAATTGCTTGTTCTTTACCACTAAACAGCATTTTATAAGAGCATACTGAAGAAGAAAAAAAAAAAGCCAGAGAAGATATACCGGAGACTTCTTCATACACAACAGAAAGGCTAGCGAAGAGAAAAGCACAGTTCTGCAGCTAACATCCTACTAAAGACAGAAGGGAGTAAAATGCTGCTAAACTGTACAAAACTCACACTGTATTGGTTTGCTTTCTCAAAGGAGTGAGAGATTCCTCTTTCAGAAGTACTGGCTCTCTTTTTGCTATCCCATTCCTCAGTAATGCACATGAAGGGAATTGTGTCCATTAATGATGCTCCTACTTCCAATCAAATTGTGGTTTTTGGATTGCTGCTCCCTCTCAGTTTTCTTTAATTCAGTGGCATCTCTGCGGCTTAGTTCTAAGAACTTCCAAAAGCTTTGCAAGTTTGCCTGGCCTGAAGGGTGGAGAAGAGACTGCAGTTAGTGTCCCTAATGTACCTCTCAGTGTTTTCATTTACATGCCAAATAAAACAAAGTTGAAAGCTTTGTACTATTAATTTCAAGAAGATGGCTTTGTGACATGGTATATAGTCAATTGCCAGAAATATTTTAAATATATTAGTACCTACCGTAAGCTCTGCATGTTAAAGTCTAGTTAGAGAAAAATAATGATCCAAAATACTTGAATGAAATAATTTAAAAGGTCCTAGAAAGAATTCCATGTGGCTGTCCCTGATGTGATAGTTCGATAGGTGATGGCATCATCCCATGACACATCTTCTCAGCTTTATTCATGTTATATGATAATTTCTCAAATATATTGAACTATTGGTACTATTTTCAGTGATGCATACATAATTTAAGAAATCTTGTTAAAAGAAAGTCAACTAATATTTTGATAGCCAGAAAATGACCTTGTGGTAAGATGAACAATTTTAATATGAGCGGAGAGCCTAATTTTAACTGCAACCCTTCACCAGCATCCCTCTTAGCCTTTGCTTTTTACTTTCCAATAAGTTGTTTGATATTCCAAAAGCATATGTTTGACTGTGCTATGGACCTTGTTAAATGTTCTCAGTTAACTGCAGTGATTTGGATACAACACAATGCAGAAAGGGAAGGCTAAAATCAAAAACATTTTTCCGTTTTTTAGAGCTTTGTTTGATAATGATGCTACCTGTCAAGAATAGTTATGCTTTATGATACACGTGTAAAGTTGCATTTTAAAAATATAGAACTGGTTTGATATTTTTTATTTTGCCAGTGTAAAGAAATAAATGCATTATGTAAATGCAGGAACTATTTGCTAAGTTATGGAGAAGTCAAATTCTACCGAATCTATAGTGAGCATCTTTGCTTTCTATGGTTAAACTTTTATGTCAAGATCCTACATGAAAACTGGAATGTTCTGCCAAGTTCAAGAACCTCTTTTATATTCCAGCTGTCAGCTTGGGAAAATCAAACTGGAAGTTTGATTTTCTATGGTTAAAACATCCATTTCTTTTGTATATATAGTAGTGGTTTTCTGAGTATATGAAAATACCTAGATATATATCATTTAGTATCTTCAGTTTTCATTGAACTGTTTCATATCACATAGATCCAAGATGATTCTACAAAGATTCTACCATAGATCTTTATTTAAATAATAACCACTGAATTTGAAAACCATAGATCAGAGGTTCTCAAACTTTTTGAAGTCGGGCGCTTTTAAAATTCTACAAATAATTGTAGGCGCACTATATACAAATTTCTGAGAAATATGTTATAATAATTAAATCAAATATTAAAGAAAAAAATATAAAGTCCAAGAGTGCTTTTATGGTAATTAAACAAAATAAATACAACAAAATTAAATTTATTCTGACATTAAAAAAACATTTTTATGTTACATATTTTAAGTTATGCTTTTTATTTTTTTATTTTTTATTTTTTGTATTTTTTTTCTGAAGCTGGAAACGGGGAGAGACAGAGAGACTCCCGCATGCGCCCGACCGGGATCCACCCGGCACACCCACCAGGGGCGACGCTCTGCCCACCAGGGGGCGATGCTCTGCCCCTCCGCGGCGTCGCTCTGCCGCGACCAGAGCCACTCTAGCGCCTGGGGCAGAGGCCAAGGAGCCATCCCCAGCGCCCGGGCCATTTTTGCTCCCATGGAACCTTGGCTGCGGGAGGGGAAGAGAGAGAAAGAGAGGAAGGGGGGATGGATCCTATAAGGATCTAAGAAAAAGAGGAGCCAACATGAGTACTATCCTGATAACAAGAAGAGGACCTAGGATAGGGGCAACCCAGGTGAGGATGGGTGACTGCCACCAGGAGTTAAGCGGGTTGTAGGAAGAGAGGTCCTTGTGCAGTTTCTCTTGCAGATGGTTGAGGACACTGATGTTTTCTTCCTTCCACCAGACCAGTCTCATTGATATAGTAACAGCATTGCTCCCTGCTTTAATTCACTCTGGTGACAGGTTCCCAGTGGGAGGGACAGCAGTAATAGGAGGATCTGCAGGGCCCAACATTTTGGTGAGCTGAAGACAGGTGGGGCCCAGTAGTTTTAACTGCCAGCGGTCCTGAATAGGGGCAAGCTTGAGGCGAGAGACATGGCACCAAGGTGTTTGCCCTAGGAGCTTGGCTGTGGTAGGAGTAGTCAATATTACTGTATGGGGTCCCTTCCACCTGGGCTGTAGGGAGCGGGTCTGGAGCTCCCTCAGAAGAACCCAGTCTCCTGGCTGGAGGGAGACCGCTGGGTATGCTTCCTCTGGACCCCCTATGGGAGGAAGGGTCCTGTTCGCATATTCCCTAAGAGGATGGCAGAGTAAGGATAGAAAGGGGAGGTATATGACAAGAGAGGGGGGGTTATTAGGTAAGTAGTGATTAATTAAAAATGGTCTACCATAAACCAGCTCAAAGGGGCTGAGTCCAGTGGGGTTTTGAGGGGTTACTCTGATTCTAGTGAAAGCCAGGGGGAGGAGGTTCGGCCAGGAGAGTCTGGTCTTGATGAAAAGTTTAGTTAGCTGACCCTTCAGGATGCCATGGGCCCTTTCCACCTTACCTGATGATTGAGGGTGATAGGGTATGTGGAGTCTCCAGGTAATGTTGAGAGAGATGGCAACATGCTGGACTATTTGGACAGTGAAGGCCAGGCCATTGTCTGACTAAATGGTAGTTGGCAGTCCAAACTGTGGAATGATGTTTTCAATAAGAATGGAGGCAACGATGTCTGCCATTTCTCAAGAGGTGGGAAAGGCTTCTATCCACCCTGAAAAGGTATCAACAAAAGTTAAGAGATAACGGAGTTTTTTGTGAAGGGGTATATAAGTGAAGTCAATTTGCCAATCCTGGCCTGGCACATGCCCCCTCAGTTGATGAGTAGGGATGCGAGGGCACAGTCCCCCTTGTGTAGAGGCTTTGGAACAGATAGTGCATGCTGTGTATACATTTTCGATAGTCCGCTGGAGGCCTGAGAAGAAAAAGAGTGGTTTCAAGAACTGATAGAGAGCTTTTGGCCCTATATGTAAGGAAGAGTGGATATCAGGAAGGAGAGTTTCAGCCTATGTTTGTGGTAGGGCAATTCTATCCCTGAGAAATATCCATTCCTGGTTGCATATGTCCCCACCCTTTCTGAGGAGGGTGTGTAGGAAGGTTTCAAGGAGGTGGAGAGAAATATGAGAGGAGTGGGGGAGGCTCCCAGGGTGAGGTTCTGAGCCACTACATTGACCTGAGCATTTCCTAAGGCCACCAGGTCCTGAGAGGTTTGATGGCTCCTACAATGTACCACAGCCACCTCAGTGGGAAGCTCTAATGCCTGTAAAAGTTTAGAAATGAGGGTAGCATTGATTATGGGGAAGCCCTTGGTAGTGAGAAAGCCCCTCTTCTTCCAGAGGGCAGAGTGGCTGTGGGTGATAAGAAAAGCATATTTAGAGTCAGTATATATAGTTATGCATTTTCCCTGAGCCAGAGTGAGTGCCTGCGTGAGGGCAACTAGCTTTGCTTTCTGGGAGGTGGTGCCCTCTGTAAGCTGTTTGGCTTCTAGGGTGGAGGAAGTGGTGACCACCACATAGGCCGCCCATCATCGTCCATTGGATCCCTGTACAGAACTCCCATCTACAAAAAGTATTAGATCTGGATCTTTTAAAGGAGAATCTGATAATCCATCTCGGGGTCTGTTGAGGAAATCTATTAGCTCTGTGCAAGAGTGAGTGGGTTCCAAAAGTGTCTTTGGAGCTGGCAGTAGAGTGGCTATGTTGAGTCGGGGAGAGGACAAAAGAGTGACTGAAAGATTTTCAATGAACAGGAGATGAAATTCTTGTAGGCGGGAAGGACCCAATAGAGAAAGAGATTTGTGTGAAAAGAGGTTGGTAAGCCTGTAGGAGGAGAGGACAGTGATGAGTTGGGAAAGGGTGAGTTTAATAGCCTCCTTGGTGAGTTCAGCTGCTGCGCCCAGTGTCCAGAGGCAGGGCTGCCAGCCTTTGATGGTGGTGTTCAATGTTTAGAGAGGTATGTTTCGGGGAGGTATGTAGGCCCTACAGGTTGAGTCAGTACTCCAATTGTATTACCGTGTTTTCCATCAGTGAAAAGGTGGAATAGGGGGTGTGATGAGGTTAGGGTGATCTGTGGTAGTGGGAAAGCCTTCAGTCAGGAGTGGTAGAAGTAAGTGGGAAGATGCTGTCAGCTGGATAGTGGCTCTGAGACTTTGTAGCATGTCCGGACCCAGGAGGGGTACAGGGCATGAGGGCATAACTAAGAAGGAGTGTGAAAAGGGGATTCTGTCCAAACTACATGTCAGGAATGGCATACGAAGAGGAAAAGAGGGGCCCCATACACTCCATAACAAAGACCTGTGAGGGAACTAGAGGTCCAGAGTGTGATGGTCAAACAGAAAAGGCAGCTGTCATGTCCACAAGAAATGAGATGGACTTATCCGCTACCTGCAATATTACCCTGGGCTCAGTGAGCGTGATGGGGTTCTTCAAGTCCGGGCCACATCAGTCGTCCATAAGACTGAGAAGTTTGAGCAATTGGCCTGCCAGGCTGGCTTGGCCTACCATTTGGTTGGCTTATCCTTTGCGTAGAGGCGCCAAGGAAAAGCCTATTACCTGAAGAGGGCAATTGCTCCATCAGTGACTGGGCTGCTTGCAGTCAGGGCAGGGCTTAGTGGGTGGCCTCGGGCAGGGGCACTGCTGGGCCCAGTGACCCTCTCTACCACATTTAAAGCAAGCTCCTGGTGGGGTTCCTTTTTGTAACCTGGACTTGGGTTGGACACCTCCTATGCCTTGCCCCTGTTGCTCTGCCGACCTCAGGGCTGCCACAAGAGCCTGGGTTTGGAGTGTTATCTTTTGCTGCATGAGGGCCTGGCAAGCAGCCTTGGCCTCTTCCCCCTGACCATTAAAAGCTTTAAATGTTATATTCATCAGGTCTCGAATAGGGGCTTGGGGGCCCTCTTCCGCCTTTTTAAGTTTCTTTTGAATGTCCGGAGCTGATTGGGAAATAAAGTGAGTAGCTAATATGGTGGCCCTGGCATTGGAGGTAAGGTCTAAATGAGTATGGAGGACCATAGGGTCAGTGAGGTGATTTAAGAAGAGGGGTGAATTTTTCTCAGTTCCTTGAGTAATTTCTCTTAATTTGTCATAGTTAACTACCTTTTGTGCTGCGCTCTGCATGCCAGCTATGAGACATTCAATCATTTGGCCCCATCATCTCCTACCTGTTTGTCCCATTTGGTAATCCTAGTTGGGGTCCACGTCAGGGACCATCTCTGGGCTCGTTGGCATTTGAGAGTTTGAGAGGTGGACCTTATCTGTATGAGCCCATCTGGATCTGGTCCCGTTCATCAGGGGCAAGGGTAGAAGACATAATAACATAGAGATCATGCCAAGTGAAGTCATATGCCTGAGTGAGATATTGGAATTCCTTGGTATAGACGGTAGGATTAGAAGAGTAGGAGCCTAAATGCTTTCCAATTGCAGACAGATCAGAGAGGGGAAAAAGGAACATGAACCCTAACCACTCCCTCCATTCCAGCCACCTCACGGAGAGGGCAGAGAAGGGTTTCCCTCTTGTAGCTCAGAGCAGGATCTGGTGTGAGCACTGACAGAGGAGGAGAAAGAGGGACTGGTATTTGCAGGTGAATGAGAAACAGGATCTGGCGATGGGAGGGGAGGAGCCCAATAGCACGGAGGGAGTCATGCAGGAAGGGGAGAGAGTTCCTCAAGGGGGTCAGTGAAGGAGGAAAGATCAGAAACAGAGGGTTTAGCTGAGCTTTCTCTGGCCAAAAGGACCTGTGCTGTGGAGCAGGTGGCACAGAGATTAGGATGGGAGCACAGATACTAGATGTCCTGAATGTAAGGGATCTCTGACCACTTCCCAGTTCACTGGCAATAGAAATAGGTGAGGGTGTTAAAATCGAAAGTCCCTTCAGGAGGCCACCTGGTTTGATTATCCAGTAGGTATTGTGACCTGGCCACAGTGGAGAAGAAGATCAATTTCTTCTTCTTTAGGGAAGGAGAGATTCCGGTAAGGCACCCCAGTAGTGTTTTTTGACTCAGGTTTAGATTTCTGTGCCCCTATGGCTGCCCTCAGCCTCAGAGTGATCACAGATGAGAATTGGCATCCCGTAACTCAATATCTGGCCACTGGACAGTCAGGTAGAGTGGGAGTGTCCAGGATATCTCCATGGGCACACACACACTTGGAACAGATAGGAGGTCCCTGACGCAGCTGAGATTATGGACAGGTTGTCTCAGTGGAAAGAACTGAGGGGAGGCTGGAGGCAGGGGACTTACTGCACCATGTGCTGAGGTGGGTGGTAGGACAGAGGTCCTGTTCTTCCTCAGAAGGGAATGGGAGAGGAGCAGCCCCCAAAGGCTTTAAGTTCCTTCTGGGTTTCATCACCAAATGTAAGGTATTTCCTGCCGAGAAATAAAAAAGGATGTAGCCACCAAGTGTGGGCTAGCAAAAGCTTTATTCAGAGTGCAGCTCGGGCAAAGTTCACTGGTCTGCGAGACAGAGGCCAGAGAAGTCACACAATTTCTTCCATGGGGGGGGTAATTTATAGCTTCAGTAAGGTGGTGGCGGGTTGATATGATGTGGCGAAATTTCATTGGGTGAAAGATTTTTTAAAATGCTCCTGTGATTTTTTGGCGGTCATGGGTGTGGGTGGTTTTGGTCAAAGTCCCTGGACCTGGTTCCTCATATGACCTTCCCCCATTGCCAGCTGACCTGACAATAGAAAGCTAGTGGACAATGAAAGGGCATGAGGACCTTGCAACATCTTCATCAGAGCTAAATTAAAGAATTCAATCCTTTTTTGTTGTTTGCTTTTTCTTTTTCCATTTTCATTCTAGTGTGGGCCATTATCTCTCATCAGGTTACGTAATAGTTTCCATTTTTTATCACATAACTTCACCTGCTTCCTGCCAATGATTGAAAGCATTCTGAGGTTCTCTGCTTGGCTGCAGCCTCCCCTTTTTGTTTCATTTCTGCACTTTGCACGTGCTTTGTATTTGCTGCTTCAGTTAATTCATGTAAATTGCTTTCTCTATCCCACAAGCGTCCATCACCCACTTCCGCTGAGTCCAATTCTTCAAGTCTGATTGCATACTCATCTCCTCCGGAAAGACTTTTCTGATTCCATAGCTTAAAGTAATCTTTTACTCTTCAGAAATCTACTTGAACTTTTTCTTTCTTCCAGTATGTATCAATGACTACGTAACAGATAATGAACCAGTTTTCACCTAGTTCAGAATAAGACTGTATACTTCTGGAGGGCAGTGACCATTTGGCCTTGATCTTTGTATACCCATAGTGAGCAATCAAAAGAAAGGTTGTGACTTCATTCGTAGAGAGAATATGGAATACAGTAAGTATACATAGTAAGCCTTCAAATATGTGCTGAATGAATGCTAATCATAATTGATGTATTTACTTGTCTCTATTGAAATGAATAAGCCTGTAAGTAAGAAGAAATATTATGTTCATATTTAAAAGTACCTCAAGGTGAACACAAAGGCCTATAGGATTTATGTAATATTTATAATCCACAAGGCAGCTTAAGACATCATAATGTCAATGAAAGCAGATAATAACAGATACTTTAAAACATTTAAAATATTGTCGTATTTATTAAACTTGTTTTTTTTTTAATCTATGGATGGGGACAAATATTTACTCTAGAATTTATGTGTTACAGGATCAAATCAACCATACTCAGCACAGAAAATACTGCTGAATAATTTTGCTATCATGGAGAAATGGTAGATGGGCCAAGGGAACTGAAACTTGCCATTAAAACATTAATTCTAATGGTACAAAAGACAAATCTAGCGCTCTAATAGAAATTAGTGAAATTTTGGTGTGATATGTACAAATTATAAAAACAACAACATATAGGCAGCCAACTAAAAAAAAAAAGGTATTTCTAAAATAACCCTTGTCTTTGAGCCTAAATAATCCTAATTACTAGAGAAATACTCTTCTAAATTATGTGGGATAATCTCTACACCCCATCAAAATAAACCATAAAAAATAAACCATAAACTTTCATGTGAAATTTGCTAGTTTCAAGATCACTAGACCCAGGGATCTTGGCAAATCCAGTAGAGAATCCTCAAGATAGACAACAGTTATGTAGCTAGGTAGCCAGCAGAAATGTCAACTAAGTGTCACTGACATTGGCTTTCAGTGTCCTCCTCTCCTGACCATCCCTGGTGTAAGTAAACTTCACCTTCCCTGCAGATCAGCTAGTATTATGGATTAAATGTTCATGTACCTTCAAATTCATATTTGAAAACTTTTCCCTCGGATGTGATGGTATTAAGCGTGCACAGCATGATGTCTTTACCTCCATAAGTGTACTTAACATTTTTTTTGCATTCCGATGATATAATTGCTAATTTCTGCCATTAAATGAGGTATGTCTTGAGGGCAAGAGCCGGTTTCTTATTTCCCAAGTAACTAAAATACTGTGTGGCTAAATCATTGAGTAAATATTTAATGACTGGCTGACTGACTAACTAAATAAATTAATGGAAAACTTGCATATGTTAGGCAGAGCTGCCTTAAGAATAAAGATGGTGTCAGGAAATAAGCAAACCTCTTCTTTAAACTTTACCTCCCTATAGATTGGCTGGTGTTATGAACTAAATGCTTATGTTCTCCAAATTCAAATGTTGAAATCCTGTCCCCCAATAAGATATTATTAGGAGACGGGGCCTTTGGGAGGTAATTCAAATTAGTTGAGGTCATTAGGGAGAAGCCCATATGAATGGGATTCATGCTCTTTTAAGAGTCACAAGAAGGATAGCTTGATTGGTTAAAGCATGGTCCCAAAGTGCAGAGGTTGCAGGTTTGATCTCCAGTCAGGGTGCATACAGGAACAGATAGACATGTGTTCTTGTGTCTCTCTTTCTCTCCCTTCTTCTTTTGCTAAAATAAATAAGTAAGTAAGTAAGTAAATAAATAAATAAATAAAGTCACAAGGGAACCTTCTTTTCCTCTATTCTCTCTGTCATGTAGGTTACAATGAGAAGTTGGCAGTCTATAGCCTGAAAGAGAGTCCTTACCCAAAGTTCACTATGCTGGCAGCCTGATCCTTACACTTCCAGCCTCCAGAACTGTAAGAAAGAAATTTCATTGTTTATAAGCCACCTGGTCTATAGTAGTTGGTTATAACAGCCCAACAGAGTAAGACAACTAGTGACTAAAATTTTTTAGAGATTTGTATCTTTCCTATTTCTTTAATGCACATAATCTAGGTGTGGCTAGAATATAGAGAGCAGTCAGTCATTTATGGGTAAGTCCAGTGGTTCTCAAACATTGGGGTACATTATAATCCCTGGGAGGCCATGTTACAATACAGACTACCGTGCTCTACCCCCAGAGTTGGTTCAGTTGGTGCGGGATGTGGTCTGAGAATGTGTATCCCTAACTAATTACCAGCTATTGCTGACGTCGCTGGTCTGGGGATCACACTTTTTCTGAGAACTACTGGTTTACTGTAAATAAGCATATCCTACTATTTCTTGAGGGCAAATTTTGAGGACCAAAGAAAAAACAGGATGCATGAAAAGGACAAAAGAAGAAAGAAAAACGAGAGTAAGAATAGTTCTAAGACGATTTACACTTGACACGTTTTCTGAAGCCTTGAACTAGTGAGTGCATATCTTTGCAATATGATGTGTAGCTGTGTAGCTGGCAGCACGTACTTATGTTGGTGATAGAAAATACAACTTTCTAAATAGAATATTCTTTACACTTGAGAAAGGGAATTTCACTAAATGGACTTATTTAACAGTTTATAAATATATCAGTATATCATGCTTTTTCCCAGTCATCCAGATTTTAAAAAGTATGATTGCTTTTTTGGTCCAACAATGACACTATTTTGTGCTATTTTCCCCATGAGTACTGATGTTATTATTTAATATTTATTATGTAGCCACTGTAGTGGCTTTATTCTCACAGAACAAGTTTTTCTTCTTTACATTTGTGTGCTAAATAAGATTTCCTTACTGCCTATCAAATTGAAACCATATTAAACAACAGAACAACTTGAAACAGGCTGAGGTGTAAGAATCAATGCCCACATTTCTGCATTTAGAAAAACTGAGGACAACAAACTGAACACTTTCCTCCTTTTAGCTTGAGCTGAATGTATCTATTAGCAATGCAGCTACAAATGCATCCAATCAATTAAACATGTCACACACTGATGAGTCTGAAGATTTATTGGTTAGAAGTGAAATGTGGAAACATATCATGTCAAAGGAAGCAGGATTCACAGTTTAAAGGAAGATGAATCAGACTTTGAAGGTAATAATCTGCAAGAAAGAAAAGTCATTTTAAAGAAATACTGTACATATTGGATCAGATCACTTGAAGAGAACAAGAATTATAATAGCGCTAAAGGGTGAAACTGAGAATGTAGAGACTACAGGAAATTTAATAAAAAAGAGTCATGCTTTATGAAATGGATTAGGAAACTGCAAGGATAAAACTTACAGTCCTTATTTCTGTTATTTGGAAGAAGAAAAAACTCTATGTCATGCTAAAATATGAATAACAATTCTGGCAATCTCAAAATAATTAATCATTTTTGTTTCAAATATTGGAAAGTAAATCACAAAACAGAATAGGTTTTCAAACATATTGGACACCCCCCCCCTTCTTTCTCCTCTGATCTCTATCAAAAACTATGGAAGAAGAAGTGAAGAGAATCACCATGTAGAATGAAATGGAGAAAACATTGATTAGGTTCTGTTGTAGGTTGAATTGTACTCCCTACCCCACTCCCCAACAAGACATGTTAAAGTCCTAACTTACAGCATATTAAAGAGTTATTTAGAAATAGGTTTTTTGGGGGTTGTAATTCTTTAAGATGTAGTCACACTGGATTAGGGTTGGCCTTTAATCCAATATGACTGGTGTATTTATGAAAGAGGAGAAGGACTCAGACACATAACAAGAAGCTATATGAAGACAGAGGCAGAGCCTGGGTTGATGCATCTACAAGCCAAGGATTGCCAAGGATTTCAGGATTGCCCACTGTGATCAGAAACTAGGAGAATGGCATGAGACAGATTTTCCCTCCAAGCCATTGGCAAGAACCATTCTTGCAGACACCTTGATTTTGGACTTCTGACCTCTAGAACTGTGACAGAATAAGTTTTTGCTGTGCTAAGCCACCAAGTGTGTGGTATTTGGATTACAGTTCTTTCTCAAATCTTTGTTATGTTTCAAGATTTGTTCACATAAATGGCAAAGACTTTCTTACCCATTGACCCATATTCACCACTCAAGCCAGTCAAAAACCTTAAGGAAAATAAAAACCATGAGTAGATAAGATGGGTATTTATTGATATGATTCTCAAAAATGTACATGTACCACTGTGATAACAATTTATATACATTACAGTGCATACTCTCCAAATAAGAATGAAAAAGGAGATGAAGTTGAAATAAAAATACCTAAATATACTCTATATTTTATCTTTATTGATAGAAAAAGCCTTTCTCTTCTCACTCATATGTTATTATAAATGTTATACATAATTACGTTTTAGTGACAGTAATGTCACTAGATGTAGTTCACTACTTTAAATTCTTGGTTTAATAGTTTATGATACAGTGATTTAATGATCTGGTTCTAAATTCAGTGTATTTTTGTACCTGGTTTTAATGGTTGTCACAGTTGAAAAGGTACTTGACAAAAATATACAAATACAAATGAAAGGAGAGCACTGTTGGCTGCATTTACTAAAGACTGATACTCAACACTGAGTTTCAACCACCATTTTCTTAAAGGTATTTTTAAAATGAGTTTGATATATTTATTTATGTTTTTAGTTATTTGGAAGTAAATTGCAGACTTCCTAGAGCATTGTTTCTATATATTCGGCTTGTATCTCCTACATAATGATCACTATACTATCACACCTTTAAAAATGGTAATAATTTCTTAATATTATCTATATAATTGATATTAAATTATTTCTCAAGTGTTCCAAGCCTGTCTTTTATAACTTTTTTTTTATTAAATTTAATGCAGTGACATTGATAAATCAGGGTACATATGTTGAGGGAAAATATCTCTAGATTATTTTGACATTTGATTGTGCTGTATACCCCTCCCCCAAAGTTAAATTGTCTTCTGTCATCTTCTATCTGGTTTTCTTTGTGTCCCTCCCCTCCCTTAACCCCTCTCTCCTTCTTCACCCCCTCCCCCAACCTCCCGCCCCTGTTACCATCACATTCTTGTTCATGTCTCTGAGTCTCATTTTTATGTCCCTTCTATGTATGGATTCATCTTAGTTTTTTTTTTTTTTTTTTCTGATTTACTTATTTCACTCCGTATAATGTTGTCAAGGTCCATCCATGTTATTGTAAATGATCCGATGTCATCATTTCTTATGGCTGAGTAGTATTCCATAGTATATATGTAACAAAGCTTTTTAATCCACTCGTCCTCTGACGGACACTTGGGCTGTTTCCAGATCTTCGCTATTGTGAACAATGCTGCCACAAACATGCGGGTGCATTTCTCCTTTTCGAGCCGTTCTATGGTGTCCTTGGGGTATATTCCTAAAAGTGGGATAGCTGGGTCAAAAGGCAGTTCGATTTTCAGATTTTTGAGGCATCTCCATACTGTTTTCCACAGTGGCTGCACCAGTCTGCATTCCCACCAGCAGTGCAGGAGGGTTCCCTTTTCTCCACATCCTCGCCAGCACTTATTCTGTGTTGTTTTGTTGATAAGCGCCATTCTGACTGGTGTGAGGTGATATCTCATTGTGGTTTTAATTTGCATTTCTCTAATGATTAGTGATGTTGAGCATTTTTTCATATGCCTATTGGCCATCTGTATGTCCTCTTTGGAGAAGTGTCTATTCATCTCTTTTGCCCATTTTTGAATTGGGTTGTTTGTCTTCCTGGTGTTGAGATTTACAAGTTCTTTACAAATTTTGGTTATTAACCCCTTATCAGACGTATTGTCAAATGTATTCTCCCATTGTGTAGTTTGTCTTTTTATTCTGTTCTTGTTGTCTTTAGCTGTGCAAAAGCTTTTTAGTTTGATATAGTCCCATTTGTTTATCCTGTCTTTTATTTCACTTCCCCGTGGAGATAAATCAGCAAATATATTGCTCCCAGAGATGTCGGAGAGCTTACTGCCTATGTTTTCTTCTAAGATGCTTATGGTTTCATGGCCTACATTTAAGTCTTTTATCCATTTTGAGTTTATTTTTTGTGAGTGGTGTAAGCTGGTGATCTAGTTTCATTTTTTTGCAGGTAGCTGTCCAATTTTCCCAACACCATTTGTTAAAGAGGCTGTCTTTACTCCATTGTATTTCCTTACCTCCTTTGTCAAATATCAGTTGTCCATAGAACTGTGGGTTTATTTCTGGGTTCTCTGTTCTGTTCCATTGATCTATATGCCTGTTCTTATGCCAGTACCAGGTTGTTTTGAGTACAACGGCCTTGTAATATAACTTGATATCAGGAAGTGTGATACCTCCCACTTTATTCTTCTTTTTTAAGATTGCTGAGGCTATTCATGTCCTCTTTTGGTTCCATATAAATTTTTAGAATATGTGTTCTATATCTTTGAAGTATGTCATTGGTATTTTAATTGGTATTGCATTGAATTTATAGATTGCTTTGGGTAATATAGACATTTTAATGATGTTTATTCTTCCTAACCATGAGCACGGTATATGCTTCCACTTGTTTGTATCTTCCTTGATTTCTTTTATCAATGCTTTGTAATTTTCTGAGTACAAGTCTTTAGTCTCCTTGGTTAAGTTTACTCCTAGGTACTTTATTTTTTTGGTTGTAATTGTGAAGGGGATTGTTTCCTTAATTTCTCTTTCTGACTGTTCATTGTTGGTGTATAAAAATGCTTCTGATTTCTGAGTATTGATTTTATATCCTGCCACTTTGCTGAATTTATTTATCAGGTCCAGTAGTTTTTTGACTGAGACTTTAGGGTTTTCTATATACAATATCCTATCATCTGCAAATAATGATAGTTTTACTTCTTCTTTTCCAACTTGAATGCCTTTTATTTCTTCTTCTTGTCTGATTGCTGTGGCTAGGACTTCCAGGACCATGTTAAATAAGAGTGGTGAAAGGGGGCATCCCTGCCTTGTTCCTGATCTTAAGGGTATTATTGCTTTTAATTTTTGCCCATTGAGTATGATGTTGGCTGTGGGTTTCTCATAGATGGCTTTTATCATGTTGAGGTATGTTCCCTGTATTCCCACTTTGCTGAGAGTTTTGATCATGAATGGGTGCTGGATTTTATCAAATGCTTTTTCTGCATCTATTGAAATTATCATATGGTTTTTCTCCTTCTTTTTGTTTATGTGATGAATCACATTGATTGATTTACGAATATTGTACCAGCCTTGCCTCCCCAGGATAAATCCCACTTGGTCATGGTGTATGATTTTTTCCATATATTGTTGGATCCGGTTTGCTAATATTTTGTTGAGGATTTTAGCATCTATATTCATCAGAGATATTGGCCTATAGTTTTCTTTCTTTGTGTTGTCTTTGCCTGGTTTTGGAATCAGAATTATGCTCGCCTCATAAAAGGAGCTTGGAAGTCTTCCTTCCTCTTGAATTTTTTGAAATAGTTTGAGAAGGATAGGAGTTAGTTCTTCTTTAAATATTTGGTAGAATTCCGTTGTGAAGACATCGGGCCCCGGACTTTTCTTTGTTGGGAGTTTTTTGATAACTGTTTCGATCTCCTTTGGTGTAATCAGTCTGATTAGGTTTTCTGATTCTTCCAGATTGATTTTTGGAAGATTGTATGTTTCAAGGAATTTGTCCATTTCATCTAGATTGTCTAGTTTTGTGGCATACAGTTCTTCATAGTATTTTCTTACAATATTTTGTATTTCTGTTGTGTCAGTTGTTATTTCTCCTCTCTCATTTCTAATTTTATTTATTTGAGTCTTCTCTCTCTTTTTCTTGGTGAGTCTACTTAAAGGTTCATCAATCTTGTTTACCTTTTCAAAGAACCAGCTCTTAGTTTCATTGATCCTCTGTATTGTTTCTTTAGCCTCTATGTCATTTATTTCTGCTCTGATCTTTATTATTTCCTTCCTTCTACTACATTTGGGCTTTACTTGCTGTTCTTTTTGTAATTCTTTTAGATGCAGGGTTAAGTTGTTTATTTGAGCTATTTCTAGCTTCTGAAAGTGTGCCTGTAGTGCTATGAACTTCCCTCTCAGCACTGCTTTTGCTGTGTCCCATAAATTTTGAGTTGTTGTATGCTCATTGTCATTCGTTTCTAGGAATTTTTTTATTTCTTCTTTGATCTCATTCTTAATCCATTCGTTATTTAGCACCCTGCTATATAGTTTCCATGTGTTTGAGCATTTTTAAGCTTTTCTGCTGTGATTCATTTCTAGTTTCATGCCGTTGTGATCGGAGAAGGTGCTTGATATGATTTCAGTCTTCTTAAATTTGTTGAGAGCACTTTTGTGCCCTAACATGTGGTCTATCCTAGAGAATGTACCATGAGCGCTTGAAAAGAATGTATATTCTGCTGCTTTAGGGTGAAAGGATCTGAAGATATCTATTAAATCGAGTTGATCTAGTGTTTCCAATAAGTCTGCTGTTTCTTTGTTAATTTTCTTTCTTGAGGATCTATCTAGTGATGTTAGTGGGGTATTGAAATCCCCTACTATTATAGTATTGTTGTTGATCTTGCCCTTTAAATCCATCAAAGTCTGTTTTATATATTTGGGTGCTCCTATATTAGGTGCATAGATATTTATAATAGTTATATCTTCCTGTTGGATTACTCCCTTTATCATTATGTAGTGGCCTTCTTTATCTCTTACTATATCCTTTGTTTTAAAGTCCAATTTGTCTGATATAAGTATTGCTACCCCAGCTTTTTTTTCATTTCCGTTTGCATGAAATGTTTTTTTTCCATCCTTTTACCTTCAATCTATGTGTGTCTTTTGTTCTAAGGTGTGTCTCTTGTAGACAACATATGTATGGGTCCTGTTTTCTTATCCACGCAGCTACCCTATGTCTTTTGATTGGATCATTTAATCCATTTACATTTAAGGTTATAATTGATATGTAGTTGTTTATTGCCATTTTCTTCTTTAAAGGTGTATTCCTTTTTTTGCTATATTCTTTTCCAACTTTGATCTGTTTACAACAGGCCCCTTAACATTTCTTGCAGCATTGGTTTGGTTGTAATGAATTCTTTGAGTTGTTTTTTGTGTGGGAAACTTTTTATTTCTCCTTCGATTTTAAACGATAGCCTTGCTGGATAAAGTAGTCTTGGTTGTAGGTTCTTGTTCTGCATTACTTTGAATATTTCTTGCCATTCCCTTCTGGCCTCAAGTGTTTCTGTTGAGAAGTCAGATGTCATCCTTATGGGGGCTCCTTTGTAGGTGATAACTTTTTTTTCTCTTGCAGCTTTTAATATTTTCTCTTTATCGCTTAGCTTTGGTATTTTAATTATGATGTGTCTTGGTGTAGGTTTCTTTGGGTTTCTCTTTAATGGAGTTCTCTGTGCTTCTTGGACTTGTAAGAGTTTCTCTTGCATTAATTTAGGGAAGTTTTCAGTTATGATATGATTGAACAAAGTCTCTATCCCTTGTTCTTTTTCTTCTTCTTCAGGAACTCCTATAATGCGGATGTTATTTCTCTTCATGTTGTCACAGAGCTCTCTAAGTGTTTCCTCTGACTTTTTGAGTCTCTTTTCTCTTTTCTTCTCTGCTTTCATGCCTTCATTCCAGTTGTCCTCCAACTCACTGATTCGATCCTCTCCTGTATCCATCCTGTTTTTAATTCCTTCCATTGTGGTCTTCATTTCTGATATTGTATTTGTCATCTCTGACTGATTCTTTTTTAATATTTCAATATCCTTTTTTATACTTGCTATTTCTTTATTTAGGTTTTCAAACTGCCCCTCCATTGTTGTTCTAAGATCCCTAAGCATCCTTAAAATCATTATTTTGAACTCCGCATCTGGAAGTTTGATTATTTCCATATCACTCAGCTCATCTCTCAAGGGTGTCTCTTGTGGTTTCATTTGGGTTGCACTCCTTTGTCTTCTCATAATGGTGTTTTATTTGTAGAGTTGCTTGAGTCTAGGCTTGGTGTTTTCTGCCTCCTGTTTTCAGTTGTGTTATTTCTAGGTCTTCTTTGGTTGGTATCAGCTATTATTTGTAATCCACTTTCGGATTTGGGCAGCTTTGAAGTCTTGATTTGTTTGTTTTCTTAACAGGTGATAGTCTTTTTTTTTAAATAAATTTTTATTAATGGTAATAGGATGACATTAATAAATCAGGGTACATATATTGAAAGAAAACATGTCTAGGTTATTTTGTCATTAAATTATGTTGCATACCCCTCGCCCAAAGTCAGATTGTCCTCCGCCACCCTCTGTCTAGTTCTCTGTGCCCCTCCCCCTCCCCCTAATTCTCTCCCTCCCTCCCTCCCATGCCCTCCCTCCCCCCACCCCTGGTAACCACCACACTCTTGTCCATGTCTCTTAGTCTTGTGTTTATGTTCCACCAATGTATGGAATCATGTAGTTCTTGTTTTTTTCTGATTTACTTATTTCACTCTGTATAATGTTATCAAGATCCCACCATTTTGCTGTAAATGATCTGACGTCATCATTTCTTATGGCTGAGTAGTCTTGTTAACTGATCTCAGCAGGGGGCTTCCTTGAAGCTGTAACCAGGAATGCTGTGGGTGTAACCTGAGACGCTGAAGGTCTCTTCCACCAACTAATCTCACTGGGGGCAGGGTTTTTTCTCAGCTTCAGTAGGGGGAGGTGTATCTCAGATCTCCATGGAGACCTGAGTTACTGCCTCTCCTCCCCACTTCTTGTTTTCAGCTGTGTCTTGTTGCGCTGATTGGAGCTGGATAGATGTCCGGAGATCTCTGATCCGGAAGCACTTCAGCTCTTTTTTGTGAAAGGTTCAGTCCCTCCCCCAGCTATGGCCACCTCCAGCACGAATGAGTCAGCTTTTTTATTTCGTTTCTTGCATACCTTAGCCCCTCACAGTCTGTCCCTCTCCTTGTCCTTTCCATTTGGGAGATAAGCTGGTCTTTTCAACCCACCTTGCTCCCTGGTCACCAGGTAAGTGGCTGTGAGCAGTAGTTTCTGCTCTTTTTCCTCTGTGAAATCCTCTCTGGGCTCTCAGCCTCACCGCCCCCCTGCCGTTCCTGTAAGCAGAGGAGATTCAGGCACTCCTTACCAGGTTTATTGTGGCTTCCTCTTTGCTCCTTGGTTTTTGAGAGCTGTTCTTGCAGTTCAGTGTTGGTTTTTCATGCTGATTTTTCCTAAATTGATTTGTATTCCAGTTTGGTGTTGAGAGCTGGGCGTCTGTGCATCCGCCTACTCCGCTGCCATCTTCTATAACTTTTTTTTTAAACCAATGTGCAACCTAGGTTCATATAGTACAATGTTTGTGAGTTTCTTAAGCCTCTTTTAGGAAGTAATATGTCTCTCACCTCAAATATTTTTTGACATTCCCTTTAATTTTTTAAAGTCTAGGACTGTTTGTCCTGTAGAATGTCCTTGCATTCTCCATTTGTCTTATGGGTTCCTCCTGGATTGTTTAACTATAAAAAATCTCATCTATTTCTTATAAACTACAGGTATGGGCTGTAGGGGCTTGATTAGATTAAGATGTGATTATATTTTTTGGGACGAAATATTTTAAAGGTAATATTGTTCAATTAAATTTGCAGGATACCGGTCTGACCTGTGGTGGTGCAGTGGATCAAGCATCAACCTGGAATGCTGAGGTCTCTAGTTCAAAACCCTGGGCTTGCTTGGTCAAGGCACATATGGGAGCGGATGCTTCCTGCTCCTGCCCCCCTTCTCTTTCTATTTCTCTCTCTCTCTTCTCTAAAATGAATAAATAAAAATAATTTAAAAATATTTAGGATACTGGTAGACACGTTAGGTCTCGCTATACTTGTACTAGTGACACTGAGTTGAATCACTTGCTTATTAAGGTGGTGACCATGGAGTTTCGCCATGGTAAAGGTACTTTTCCCAAGGACACTTCCATAGGACCAATATTATTTTCTACAACAACCTTTCCCTTAATTGCTTTAACATTTCTCAGTGATCCTGGCCTCAGTCTATCATTACTTTGAATGTTACCACTTTTTGAGGAATTTACACTATTTTCCATAGCAATTTTCAGTTTATTTTGTGATATTGTAGAATTTTTTCTTGCACCTTTTTCTTATTCTGAAAATGTTGATGCCTGGCCACATTTATGCATGCATGTACACTCATTTACTTTCATCCACAATATACCTAAGTAAGTTTCAAAATTACAATCAATATTACTCATAACAAGAAATTTGCTGGACTTTCTTTGCAGTTCTTTATGTCTTTGTGATATATACAGTTCAAGTTGTACCCTCAAGTTCACTGTGGTATGGTGAAAATACTTTAAATAGTCCTTTTCTCTCCGTGATTATGTTTGAAAGATATTTATGGTCATTTGTTTCTATTTTGTTTGAAGGTTTTTGTTTTATACTTTTCGACTTAATTTTATTGACATTTGCATAGCCAAAAAGTCAATACTATACAGAAAGACATTCTCAGGGAGAAGACTTGGTCTCATCTCTATTATCTCCACCTCATTCTCTCCCTCCCCTTTTTTTTAGCTTAAGGTAAGTTTCTAGTTAGTCTTTCCATTCTTCCTGCATTTCTTTTTTACAAGAGAAACAAACCCTTCTCCTTTTATGTTGATGATCAGATATACCTTATTATGGTGAACGTCTCATAGTTTATTCAACCAGTCTCCTATAAATGGATAACTAAATTCTTTTCATTTTTTAATTATTATTACAAATAATGCTACAATAAATAACTTTGTGCATATATTTTATATTGCTCACTTGGATTATATCTTCAGTGTAGATTTGTAGAAGATAAATTGCTGAGTCAAAAACAAAAAAAAAACAAAGAATTTTGTTAGAATGTTATTTGCCAAATAACTCTCCTTGGACATTGTAATATTTTGCAGCTAGTAAAAAAACATTTTTTTATTTTGTTTTGTTTTAAAACTTTTATTTTTTAATTAAAGTTACATCCAGTATTATTTTGTATTAGTTACAGCACAGCAGTTCGATAATCATATACTTTACAAACTGTTCGCCCCAATATTTCTAGTACTCACCTGGCACTAGAAACTGGAGTCCCTGGTGCTCCATACCAAACTAACAGTTTTAATGTTCAGTCTATATGAGAAATGTTATTGCAATGTAGTTTTAGTTTTAATATCTTATTAAATGTGAGAGAGAACACTTTTTCACAGATTTAAAAACCATTTATTTTTCTGTTGTGAATAACTTGTCTTTTGTTGTTTTTAGTCTATTGTGTTTTCAAATTTTTAAGGGCACAAATATATGTGCTTTGTTTGTTTTTATAGGTGCTACACATTGCTTCAGCCATAAAGTCACGTAATGTTGGAGATATTTCCAAACATTTCTTTTTAAATTGATTATCTCTCCATAGTATGAGTTTCTTTTGAAAATGAGATGCTCTTTCTATTATTGTTAAAATATCACTTTTCCTTTGAAGGTGTTAATGAAGTGTTTATTATTTTTAAAGTACATTCTAGGTAACACATTACTGAAAGCCTTTTGTTATCAGAATGTGAGTTGACACACTTGTATCATTTCTCTTTTAGTAAAAGAAAAACATCTAATGCATGTTTCAGTTCTACAAGTTCTTAAGTACATTGTCACAGGTTAATCAAAGAACCTCTGTAAAATACAAATAGTTTCTGAGTCACTCGTTATATCTATATTGAAGAGATTTTATTATTTAATGTTCTCATTTTTTGTAAAATTATCTATGATGATAGCATCCTGCACATTATAAACAAATGATTTCTCTACTCACATCCCAGAGGGTTATATTACACACCACTGTTATTAGAGACCACTGTTATGTAGAGAAGAGGATGATCTCTTCGAACCAGAATCCAAGACCCATAGTAAGGTCCTTAGAATTAGTTTAGATGATCTTTTTCTCTTTCAAACTTTAAAACCTTTTCATGATCTATTTTGTAAGTTTCAACATATTTGAAAGTCACATTTTTGTATTTCACTTGGGTTTAGAAGACAGATTTCAGTTAATCTTGCCAAGGACTTCACATACAGTTTCAGAATATCTACCTAAAGTGGGTAAATGTTTATATCTGCCCCCATGTTTTCCCTCTTTTATAAATAGCAAATGTCTTTTATTTTTATGAGTAAAAATTCATAAAAAGTTCACCTGGTAGAATTGTCAATCCAGGGACATTTTGTCTCCTTTCCTGCCATGTGGGTATACCCCTGGCCAATCAGAATACTTTATTACACTGTAGAAAATATGATTAGTTTAAGGTTGGTCGTGTAATACAAATCAAAGCAATCAGAGTCATTTACAGAGATTGATGTGGATTTTGACAGAAAATGGGTCTCTAAAATGCCTTCCAAGGCAATGAGTACTGAAAAAGATGCGTCAGGAGTTGCAAGAGACCATCCTTGCCATGTTGCAAAGATGATGTATCTCAAAATGAATCTAATACAGAGCTAACTAGAGATAAAAAAGATTAACATGGAATCTTGATTTCATTGCTGGAGCACCTGGGACCCAGCCATGCCTGAAGTGAGACTTATTCTCATAAATTTTAGTTATGTAGGTTAGTAAATTTTCTTTTTGGTTTCAGCAGGATTAAACTTTCCATTGCATACAGTTACCACTTGGGAGTGACTGCTCACTTGGAAACAACATTTCCAAGCACTTCAGCATCTAGATGTGGCCTGGGGGCCAATTACTGCTGATTGAAGGAATGAAACAGGGCCAGAGAAGTAAAAAAAAAAAAAAAGGCAGAAATTCTTACTTTCCTGCTCTCTCTTACCTTTTGTCAGTTGGATACAGATGATTCTGGGGCTCTAGAAGATGCTAGTATTACACAGTGATAAATATCAGAGTGCTTAAAGTGTCATATAGAAGGCCAACACCTGCATTAGATTATTATATGAGCAGAAATAAACATGTGAAGTCATTGAAATGTTGGGATATATTTGGTAAAGAAGCTAATATGTCCCTAACTAATATACCACATATTATGTTATATTCAAGATATTTGTTTGTCTTACTATTAGATTAAGATTACCCTAAGGACAGAGGCTAGAACTCACTCATCTTTGTAACCTTTGTGGCAAACGTACTCAGTAAATGTACATACATCGAATTGAATGAAATCTTAGAGTGTCGAGAAAAGTTTAGTTCAATATAACCTAAGAATAGCTTATACAAGTTAATTATGATTATATTTTAATAACTGCTTTATAAATATATAATTTATATACCATATAATTCACCGATTTGAAGTGTACAGTTTTTAGTAGATTCTACAGTTGTGCAAGCATCATCAAATCAATTTTAAAGCATTTTTATCATCCAAAAAAAGAAACTCTTGACTCATTAAGAGTTAATTGGGATTTTCTTTTTCTTTTTTCTTCTTTTAATTTTAATTTTTCTTTATTAAGTGAGAGGAAGGGAGGCAGAGATAGACTCTTGCATGTGCCCTGACCCAGGATCCACCCGGCAAGCCCCCTACCAAGCAATTCTCTGTTGCTTGACAACATAGCCATTTTTTTAATGCCCGAATCAAAGCCATAGAGCCATCCTCTGCACTTGGAGTCAACTTTGCTTGAACCATTTGAGCCATGGCTGCAGGAGGAGAAGAAAGAGAGAAAGATAAGGGGGAAGGGAGGGGTGGAGAAGCAAATGGTCACTTCTCCTGTGTGCCCTGATAGGAATCGAACCTGGTATTTTCACATACTGGGCTAACCCTCTACCACTGAGCCCACTGTATAGGGTAAAAATTTTTCTATACAGCCTGACCTGTGGTTGCGCAGTGGATAACGCTTCGACCTGGAAATGCTGAGGTCGCCGGTTCGAAACCCTGGGCTTGCCTGGTCAAGGCATATATGGGAGTTGATGCTTCCAACTCCTCCCCCCTTCTCTCTCTCTGTCTCTCTCTCTCTCCCCCTCTCTCTCCTCTCTAAAAATGAATAAAAAAACAAAACAAAAAAAACAATTATTTAAAAAAAATTCTATAGAGACAATTATAATACATTCAAATTTCAATGTCCATAAATAAAATCAACTAGAACATTGGGTTATCCACTTGTCTCAACGTTGTCTATGGTTGATTTCACTTTACAACAGTAGAGTTGAGTAGTCTCAACAGAGGCTATGTAGTTAAAAGCTTAAAGTGTTTACTATCTGGTAATTCACACACACACACACACACACACACACACACACACACACACGTGCCAAGCCTCGAGCTAGAGAAAGGTGGCTGAAAAGTCGAGAAGGGTTAAGGGTAATAGTGTTGTTAAGAAAACAGTATGTGGAGTCGAACTTACCTGGTTCAACTGGTTTGTCTTGAGCAAGCTTTTTCATGTAGCTTAAATTTATTTTCCTCTGCTGTAAAATGGGGATGATAACAGGGATTTTTTGAGGATCTAGTGGAATAATTTCAACAAAACATTTATCACAAGTGCTAAAAAATGTTGACTATTTTGTAAAGAGGGCATTGTACATCTGGTAGGAAGGACTTGGGCCTCTTTCACCTCTCCATTGAATTGTTAGTTGTGTTGTTCCTTTACTCAAACATATATATTTCATGACTGTGGTTTTATAAGCTATAATTAAGCCACAGAAAATAAGATTGCCTGGTGAGCAGCAAAGAATAACCTCTATTTGCTGCTTTTCATTTGCGGATTTGCCTATTGCTTGCAGTGTAGCTATCTGGCTGGTTGACCATTTATTGATATGTATGCACCCTGCCAGTGCATGAAGCGGGGTGGCAAATATCCAATGTTTTTGAAATCCACTCAAATAAGCACACCTGCAGATGGAAAGATTACAGCTTATTTTTTATATTTGAGTCAGTATATTTATTGACGGTTTTAGGAAAGGGATATGTATTGCTAATTGTTGCTACATTGTTCTAGGTCTCCACTATAAGCTCACAGAGTGGAGAGTCAATGTGGAAGTTGAGAGGGATTCAGTGTCCTCATAGACTGAGTGAGTAGTTCTGTGGGGACCCAATGATCCAGTTTAGTCTTTGCCTCTAAATGCCCAGGTGTTTGTCTCTGGTGACATAATTTGTTTCCAGTTTTTATCTTCTTTAGCTGGAAATCTCTCATTGCCTGTACTTTGGAGACTGAGCTCGCAGTGCATGAACACATTGTAAATGAGAGTAGAAAAGAATGCAAATGAGTTGTCTTAAGTGTCACAACCAGAAATGAAACTGGAAATAAATCTCAGGAGTTCCTATTCCCAGATATGATTGTCTTTCAGATTTCAGACCCAATGAAAATTTAATAGTTGAGAAAACATAATTTTATGCTTTCATTATAGAAAAGATGCCTCCAAAGACAGACAGTCAGAGGCAGTCAAAACGTTAGAAGGAAATAGAATAAAAGCATTTACCCTTCAAAGCTAACAGTTGTCTAGGAAATAAGGAGAAGAGCTGCTGTCCTAAAGAAGCTAAATCATGACTCATTACTGAGGAGTTATTACTTATCAGCTCAAACTTCCATTTTAATTCCCCCTACTTTACTTGTTTCTGATTATTATATATTTGAAGTTAGAAGGGAATTTATGTTTTAATCACTGTATAGTACTGCCTACCTGAGTTAACTGGATAAAATGAGTGGAAGTTTACAAAATAAAGTATAAAGAGATGAACTTTTCCCACTAAACTAATCAGGCTTTAGGCTACATTTGATATGCAATGTAGCTAGCCACCATGAGTTTGGAAGGGTTCAGAAAGAGTCACCACAGATAAGCAGATTATTATTTTTTTCTTTAAATTAAAGCAAAATAAGCTGAATAAGTGGTGGCACAGTGGATAGAGCACCAGCCTGGGATGCTAAGGACTTAAGTTCAAAACCCCAAGGTTGCCAGCTTGAGTGTGGGATTATAGACATGACTCCATGGTCGCTGGCTTGAGCACAAGGTTGCTGGCTTGAAGCTCAAGGTCACTGGCTTGAGCCCAAGGTCTCTGGCTTGAGCAAGGGGTCACTGATTTGGCAGGATCCCCCTGGTCAAGGCACATATGAGAAAGCAATCAATGAGCAACTAAAGTGTTAGAACTATAAGTTGATGTTTTTCATCTTTCTGTCTGTCTGTCTCTCTCTCTCTCACTAAAAATTTTTAAAAAAATAAAAATAAATAAAGCAAACAAAACAAAAAATCGATGGTCCAATAAGAAAATTTTTTATGTTATAGCTTCTGGTAATTATTCTGACTTCAGTTCAGCATTTACTGCATTTACCTGTGTTTGCTGTGCGACTGGGGAAACCATGCAGAACCAGTAACATAAGAACTAGATTACACATTTTATAAATAAGTATTTAAACAATATGGGGGAGTGTATTACTTTTCAAAATTAAGAAAGCTCTATTAATTTTTGATAATAGATCATAATGAGTCAAAAGGGAAAATTAACTATGTTTGCATATTAAGAAAAAATTTGAATGACATTATTTTCAGGCAAGATATGAATGGTAAAATAGAGCCACACAAAATTACTTACAGACAATTTGAAACAAAAGCAACTGAGGGAGGAGCTTAATTAAAACGTTTGTGATGATTCGTTAACAGAAATATTTTTCTTGAAATATTAATATTACTTGTCTCGAAATGAAAGAAAATGCTTCTTACAATATTATATTGCATATATATTTGGCTGAAATTTTCAGAGTGTGACTGAAAAACATTCAGCCATTCTGGATACAAGAAAGTCTCTTTTTTGTTGCTGTTCATAGTGGTCCACTGTATACAGAGTCTTTTTGTGTGTGTGTGTGTGCATGTTACTTACTTCAGCTTCACCAAATAGAGTAAAGCTAACATTTTGGATCACTTATTGAATGACAACCACTTAACCTATTGATTTTATTTTAAATCAACTTTTAAAAGGTACATAGTATAATCCTAATTCTCCCCATTTTGTTGATGAAAAATTACAATTAGAGAGGTGACATGGCCAGGTGATATTAAATAACTGGTAAATGACAAGGGCAGGACTTGGATCCTGGAATGATTGTCTCTAGAGTCTGTGGTCTATTTATTTTGTAACACATCCTTCACATTCCTGTCTGCTGAGCATTTACTGTATTCATAGCATTTTAGAAGGTATTCAAGTGTTTGCAAAGCCACATAATACCTTTACTTATAAAAAAGGGACTCATTCTTTATTTTTATCTTACTTTTGTTTGTTTTCTCAAATTTGCTATCATATCTGAGATAGTGCATTCACATCCTTTTATTTACCTTACATTTGTAGAGTCTGAGCTGTTTAGGACATTTGTTGAGACATCTGAATTGATAAAATTAGGTCAGGTGGTCAATTCAAAGTCTGGGATTCTTCATCAGCAAAACAGGTACGTATTCTGCAAACTTATTGATGAAAAGATTAACTTAGCATGCATTAAAGGGCTATGTGGATCACCTTACACATTGAAGATATCTTTGACCTTTGGATATTGAAGAACTTAATAATAGTAAAATTTGGTATTGCTAAAGAAAAAAATTGTTGGCAACTATATGAAAATCTCTTATGTAAAATTTATCTGCTGCCTTTACCACAGTAGTACATCTTAGCAGTAAGAGAAAATAAACAAGTTTAGCTGCCCACAGAAATTCACATACATTTAAAGATGATCCCATGAATGGTACAGCAATTATTATCAGATATGAGGATATTCTATTTATACAAATTTGTTCCATATTTGACAGCATTTAAAGCAGTGTAGTAACTGAATTTTAATTCAAACTAGTTAATCCAGCTGAGTTTAGGTTCAGCAAATTCAGAAAGTAGGTTAACACTAATATGTATGCCCTTCCATTTCTGTATCTAGTTCTTCCAAAGTAATAGTCCTGAAATTATTTTCAACCTAAGAACAGAATAATAAAACTCAAACTGAAGATATCCTGTTTATTAGTGCCCCAGTTGTACAGTTTATTCTAAGCTGTGATAACAGTGAATAATATTCAGCACATTCATTTACATGTAGGTGAACAAAGGCTCCAAAGGTTTTTGATTTTTGTCTGGATTGGTTCATCTTTACAGATTTATGTTCATCAAGAATACGCTGAGATCTGACTTGTCTAGACAATTACTGTGATTTAATATTTATTGGACTTGTCAAGCATTTGCTAAAGAAAAAGCACACCTAGCCCACTCCTGGTGAGCTTATTTATTTCTCATTCCTGCTGTGAAATAGACTTGAAAATGTGGAGAGACATATTTCAAAAAGGATTCAATGAAACTTTTCCAAATTTAATGAGGTTCTGATTTGGATAAAGATCTGTAGGTTTCAGACTGCTCATTCCAATTTTATCTGAACAGGTTTGCCCATCCTTGTTATGGATTTACACTGATGTCTTAAAACTTCCTAACATTCATAACCCATTTATGATTCTATGTGAATTTGCAAAGAACTCAAACGTCAATTCTGTGAAATTTTTAAAGGGTTTCTTTCTTCTAGTTATCTCTTAAGAATAAGATTGCCTTTGACTTCACAGAATTCAGAAAGGAGACTTAGATCATACTTGAATATACCAATACCAGAATAATTTTGTGCTGGTGCTTTCTATTCAGCTTCTACTAAACATTCTGGCATTTGTATATATAAAGCAAATATCATATGGCCACATCTTGCTCAACATTTCAACATAAATATTTACCTTCTTAGACTAATGTTGGTAAACGTATGACTCCTAGTAATCAACTTTTTTATATCAATATGAGGGTCAGAATTCTGCAAACATTTAAGTCACTACTTTTAGAAAAATTATCAAAAAGTTTATAAGCTCAGAAATCCTCTGAAGCCAGCAATCTGGGGCACCCTGGAGCTCCATTTGCTTCTATCCCATCGATCAGGGATTGCTCACTTTTCATTGTTCGATATCAAGTGTCTTAAAAACTGTTGTCTCATATATGTTTTGTCTGGCTTGCTGTTGTTTCTGGAAAAAAGGTAAATCTAGTTCTCATTCCACCATCTTGGGCAGAGCTTAAAATTTTGGTTTACACTTTGAACGTGGTGCAAACTTTATATTCCTGAGTTAGAGTGTCAAAAAGACAACCAATATTTTTTCAATCTCTAAACCTAGGATATCATACTTTTTATCTTGTGATCTTGTGTCATACAAACTCTTCTACTTGTGCACATTCAAGTACTTTTTATGGAAAGGAAAGCTATTGCTAATGACCTGAACCTAGAAAATGTTAAATTTGTTTCAGCTACATCGGAAAATATTTATCACTTTCATAGCAGTTCAGTAGTTGGCTAGATGCAGAAAATAAATTCAAGTTAACATTTTAAAGGTCTTAATATTTTTAAATGCAAAGTAAATTCTTACAAGGACCACAGAATTCATGACAGACCTACCAGCTCTATTAAGACCCATACAAAATTAATCTCATTTTAAATTATTGTAGTAACTGCCTTGATGTTTGTCAGAGTGTCTTTTCCATTTGAGACTTGTAAACAACACAACCTAGGCTGGCATTTAAGTATGAATAACAATCTACAATAATATAAATGAACCACAAGAATTCTACTGTTTTAAAGTTTAAATTATAATTTGCATCTTTAATGAAGTTTGACCTCTTGCATGTTTACTGCTATGATTGGTGGATGTTTACTACTATACATCTGATCATATAGAGTAATTTTCTGAGAAATGTGTCTATATATACACAATTACAAAATGAACATTTCTCTGAAAAAGTTGTTATAGTTGTTCTAAACCCAGGATTTGGTCATGTATTCACTGTTAAAAAGTTTTATTTCTGTCTCTGCCTAGGGTTTCCAGTGTCTGAGGTGGATAGTTCTTGTTTAAGAGCTGATGTGATCTGACATCTGAATCCAAGGACAGCCATAAAAGTTTGGGTTTATATTGACTTTTCACAAAATCTGTAGTTTTTCAGATGAAGAGAATGTATTGAGATCCTTAAGCTTCTCTACGGTAGGGGAATATTTATTTATTCATTGTATTCAAGGAAAAAAATCCAATACTCTACAGTGTTACTTAGCTTTAGATCACAGAGTCAAATAATAACTATCACCTGTAGACTTTTACCATTTTAATGATGGATGAACAGCACAATATTCTGTGTCTCAAAAATACTACGTCTTCAAGGCCAAACCTATGGTTAGAAAGAGAGTGTATTTCTTTTAAAAATAACAAATTGACTCGTTTTCAAAGAATTCATGACATATTTTGTCATCATATAGGCACTAGCTCATCCATTTTATTAACAAGAGAAATGAAACCAAAATGTTCAATGACTTTTCTTGAATTCTAATCACCACTAACATTCTGAACAAGACATAGGCCAGCCTCTCAGGCATGGCGACTCAGTCAATCATTTACATTATCTTTGTGTCAATCTTTCTCATTTTCTAACCTTCCTTTGTGTAATTTCTTTTCAATAAATTATTCCAACCACAGTAAGTACTCATATAAAGTAGAAAGATAAAAATAAAAACAAAATATTGATTGTAGGGATTTCAAGAAATAAATCAATGTAATATTTTAAGTAAAGTGATTCCTCAAATAATTTTTAATAAACCATTATCTCTACATGGACAACATGGTTGTTTAAGCAATATAATGATGTATACATTTTGCTAATTTTTGAAATTAGTACCTGCAAGTTTTATAGGATGTACATTTCCATAAAGTAAGACTTCAATGCTTTAATGTGGTTTTTTAAGGTGCTTTATTTTCAAGGAAATAAATCAAGAACCAGATAATCAAATTAAGTAGAAACTTTTGCAGTTAATTTTATGGATGTTTTATTATTCCCCCTTTCTGTAGGCTCAATTTCTTTTTTTTTTTCACAGAGACAGAGAGAGGGATAGATAAGGACAGACAGACAGGAATGGAGAGAGATGAGAAGCATCAATCATCAGTTTTTCATAGTGACACCTTAGTTGTTCATTGATTGCTTTCTCCTATATGCCTTGACCGCAGGCCTTCAGCAGGCCGAGTAACCCCCTGCTCGAGCCAGGGGCCCTTGGTCCAAGCTGGTGAGCTTTGCTCAAACCAAATGAGCCCGAACTCAAGCTGGTAACCTCGGGGTCTCGAACCTGGGTCCTCTGCATCCCAGCCCGACGCTCTATCCACTGTGCCACCGCCTGGTCAGGCTCTAGGCTCAATTTCCTGAGCTTAGAATACATAACTCCCTCTTTTTTCCTTCCCCACGATGTAGTCTTAGCTTATTTCCCCACCACTGTCAGTGTTTGGCAACATAAATTCTCTGATCCAGTCTGATGTTTTTTTCCCTGGTCTAGCCTGATACTTTTCCTGTGTCACTACTCATGTTTTTTCTTTATTTCTTCATTTATGCATACTTGACTCAACCTTCCAGGTCCAGCTCAAGGCTCCCCTTGTCTATAAATATTTTCCTAATCTTCTTAGCTCTTCCTTATTTCAGATGTGATATATGATTTTAAAACCCAACATCACAAAGGAACTTGTTAGAAATGCAGAATCCTCAGCCTCCACCCAGACCTACTGAATCAGAATCTACATTTTCACAAGATTTCCAGGTCTTGTGTGTAAATGAATGCTTAAGACTTCTTCTCCAGCCCATAGTGATTCTTGTGTATTTCAAATAGTCACAGTAGTCATTGGCTATTTAGGTACTTGACATTTTCACCAAATTAAACTACTTAGGTTTTCATGAGTATGTTTTGTCTCCTCACTTAGAATGAAAGCTTCTTAAAGACAACTACCAGGTCTTAGGTGATGGAACTGAATACTTTGTTTCCCATGCTGTGCTTTGATTTCATGTTTTAATTTGTCTGAACTTCTAGTGTGTGATGTTGTTCTCCCTTCTGATGAGAAAAATGCAATTTCTACCATCTAGCTTAGTACCTACCACTTGGTAAGTAGCCAAATAAATATTTGCTGAATGTATAAATTATAAAATAAATTTTTGACTAGATGAACCTGGTCTTCAATTTTGATCCAGTGGTGCCTCTTCCCAGTCATGTTCTTAGAAGAACAGTGTGTAATGAGAAAATTAACACAGTCTTTAGCCTATAAGGCTTCTGGGCACATTTACTTGAATTCTAATTGGGCTATTAAAACATTACTAATCATGTTTCTAGAATAGCTTTTTAATCTTCAGGGTCATTGAGTCTACCAGCAATCTTTCACCCTTCTCTGCAAGTCAGTATACTGAGATTTGTTCAGTTGCTAACACTGTGTCTCACTATGAATGGTGATTAAGAAGGGAGACTTTGATATTAGACTGCAAAGATTTTTCTTCTGGGCCCAGAACTCCCTACTATATGACTTTAAGTGTGTTATTTACATCTTTGTGCCTCAGTTTCTGTGTCTAAATGGTGACGATAATAATATTCTCTACCTCATAGTGTTGAAATAAAGATTAAATTAGCTAATACAGGGGTTCTTGAGTTACCACACAGTTCCATTCCTACGACAGTGACATAACCTAAAGTTTTTTGGTTTAAGTCAAAACACATCTTAGCCTAACACAAACAGAACACTTGTGCTTTTAAAAGTCCAAAATGGTGTGGGTGAATGTCCTTGGGGAAGCCAACGACCCCACTCATGCGCCATGTTACTCCGTATTCTTCTGCCATGTGCAACCAAACTAGTTTGTCCACATAGTTCATAAGTATACTAGTGGCATAAGCTGAAACACTCACATCTCAATTTTTTAAAGATTTTATGGGAGTGAGCATCATAAACTCAAAACATTGTATGTTGAGACTGTCGTAACTCGAGGACCCCCAGTACATACCAAGTTGCACATTAAGTCCTAAAGAAATAGTAGCTCCTATGATTAAGAAACCATACAACTAGAAAATCTGCATTCCTGAAGTGCTATTCTAGAGCATCAATCATTTCTATGTAAGTTGTGTGGGAAACTTTAGATAGGTTTCTATTCTGTCATCTATTTCTAACTCAGTATTTCTGTTTGCTGTTAGGGATGGCTTCCAACACTATATAACTCAGATACATGTTGTAAAGATATGTGTTTCTATTTCCCAACCCTTAGGTAAAGATACAGTATTAAAACTGAGTGCTAGCTCATTCCAGAGTAGACAGAAGACTTTTTTAGTTCAGGTGTAACTGACTCCGTCATTTGCAATGACCTTCCACTAAAGGGTTAATTAAGTACATGGGAATTGGGTTATGTCAGAATACTGCAGACCTTGACCTTTACCATACAACTAAACAAAACAAATACCAAAGTCAAGATTCTTTTTAATACCTTGATAACATCATGATAGTAAATAACGAGGCTTTATAATTGGGCATAATATAAATAATGCATTTCCAGGCAGTGAATAGATGCATTACAGCTTGGCAAATTAAATGTTTTCTTAAATCCTGTTGGAGATTTATAGAAATGATGCCTTTTTATCTACAATAGAGCAATTTTTAAAATGCTGTTGATTATATAATAATTTCGCTGTCTAAAAATGTAAAGTAGTTACGTATTCAGTTAATCAAACAGTACAATTGATTTTTTATCATACTGTATTCAAAGCTAGAAACAGTGGAGATTCTCACCTTTAAGCAGTGGCCTTGGGGTTTTGCAAGCTTAGGGTGAGTTTAATTAAAGTCAGGGGAGAAAACCAATTAAGCACTGAGAAGCACAGGCATCCCTCATGCACTCTAGAGACAAAAATACCATTTAGAATAAGATGAAACTGTAATCTCAGTATAAATGCCACTGTCTACTTCAGCGATTCTGGTGGCCTAGGTGTTCTGAGCAGTTTGAAGAGCAGCTAGCTTAGGAGCTTTCGATTCATAACTACGTTGAATAATTTCCATCAGCTTTAAATCTCCTCTGATAAGAAGTACTTAGAAAGAAGATTGCATAAATGTCAAGAGTGGCCATACTTTTAAGAGTATAATAAATACATGTATATTAAAGTATGTGTCTCCCAAAACATTTGGATTCAAATCCTATTTGAGTAAGTTTGGAAAACCGAGGGTTAACATTTTTCATTATATTCAAAAGTGATACAAATAAATGGCTATCGAGATCCAGCTTCATACAATGGAGAAGTTTGTGTCACGTTTATATTTTGCTGACTTTTGATGTCTTGTCATTACAGTTTTCCATCACTATTGTGCAGTACTACCCACTGGGAAAATGGTGGAACAGAACAATGTGCTGCTATAGAGCTTGCCAATCAATTAGGAAACCATAGAAAGAAATAACTAAAAGCATTGTTTCAAACACAGCCCTTGGAAACTGTGAGGAATGGGAGGGACAAAGCAGTCAATGCCAACCAAAAATTGGAAGTTAATTAAATGTGATTTACTGGAGTTTATTTTCTCATCTTCCACACAATTTCTTGCAAATATTAATTGCAATGTTGAACAAGAATGTGCAGAGTGCATTACAGAAATTCAGAGCTATTGCTCTAATTGGTAACAAGCAAATCAGCTATCTAGGTAATGTGGTACAACAGTGTGGAACCTTTTGCACTTTAGTGTGACCCCTGATGGAGCCTTCAAGCTGGCGAGGTCAGTTGATTTCACCCATGAGAAGTCTTGCGAATGTTCCTTTAGCAGTATCTAGCTGATCTTTATGAGAACTGCTTAGGAAAAACACAACTCAAAGCCTTACAATCAAGGACCATTATTTTAACAGACATTTTTAACTCTTAGGTTAATATGTGATACATCTTAGCAGTAGAAAACATTCTGTATGGTTACTAGTGTAAAGAGAAGTTGCCCCATGTTTAGAAAATGTTAACATATCTCTCATGATTTAGCTAATAATTCTATAACAACATGGTGATATCTAAAAATGATTTTGTAAGGAACAGAATATAACAACTCAAATATACTTGCAAGGCTAGCAGATTTAAATATGATGTTGGTCAATTTCTGAAAAAGAGAACTTTGAAATTATTAATAATTCTGGGATCAAGCAGTGTGGTATAGAGGAAAACATAATAGATGTAAGTCAGGACTTTAAATTCAATTCTGTCTTCAATGGTACATAGATTGAACAAGTCTGTGCCTCAGCTTTCCATCTGGATAAATCAGAGAGATGGGCAAAAGAATTTCTGGATTCCATTTCAGTTCTAAATATTCAGAAATTCTTTGACTCAAAGCTAGCTTCCTAGAAAGTTGTAACTGGGATAGGAACAAAAAGCCTGAAAAATGACCAACCAGTATACAGAGAAAGACCAGGAATTGAACAATTAAAATTAGTTCTGTTCTGTTTATATTGCTGGTGGGGAAAATAATGACAAATTTACCATTATCTTATTATTTGTTTGTAAGCGGGGTACACTTTAATAATTAGCCCAATAACTCAGAAGTCACTTTCTATCTAGCTTTCTACAAGTGATTACCACCCACAGCTTATGCATCACCAAATCCCAGTGATTTTTCAGTTCCCTTGACAGTTTTGTGGTTGCTTTTCCCACGCACAAACCTCAGAAACTGAAAGTTGAGCTAAATTCTTAATTACTATCAGCAAAATGTATATATAGAAGAATAAGCTTAATTGCAACTGCCAAATCTATGCCCAAGTCAACGGGATATGGGCTGGAGAACAGAGAGGGATATCAGCTGGCAGTGGCCAACACAATCACTCAGTACAGGCTGATGTACTAGACAAGAGCAGTGACCACAATAAACTGACACTGACCCAGATTCGGTGACTTGTAGTCTTACACAAAACATTGTCAATCAGTGATGTTTTCACATGGGTTTGTTTCATTTCTATCAAGCCAGGAAACAAATTTAGAACACTAACTCAACACTGCTTTCTTCCAGTACACAAAAAACTTCCATTATATCATAAATCACAAAAATTCAGTATGTAATATATATTTCACCAGAATGCATTTGATTTTAATACATTACTTACACAAAGAGAAACAAACGTAAATATGAACATAAGCAAACAGTAGAGGGACCGACTTAAGTTTAAAAACAAGGATAACAGAAAGTGTACATGTTCTTTGCATATAAATCTAACAGTTCTGGGGTGCAATTCCAAGCCATGTGATTTAGAATACCTGCTCCCTGCTTGGGTCTATCATAAGCTCCATAAGTCATTGAGCTTTTTAATTCCTAAGTTTACAGACCTAGTTGGTTTACCTATTGTGAAAAAATGACTATGTGTCTTTGTTTAAAATTTGCTATGTGCCATTGCATTTTCATTTCAATCATTAGAAGAGAAAAGCCAAATAGGAAGCAAAAGAGTAGCACCTATAAAAAGTATCTTAGAAATGAGTCAGATCAAAAATAAAATGCTAGAAGGCTGCTAGGTAATGAAATGAGTTACCTTTAGTATTTTCTAGAAAATAAGTATTAATAAGAAGGAAAGAAGAGCCCTGACCAGTGGCTCAGTAGAGATAGTGTCAGCCCAGCATATGGATGTCCTGGATTCAATTCCTAGTCAGAGTACATAGAATAAGTGACTATCTATTTCTATCCCCCTTCTTTCCCTCTCCCTTCTCACAGCTAGTGGCTTGATTGGTTGGAGTGTAGCCTGGGTGCAGAGGATGTTCCCATTGGAGTGCATCAGCCTCAGGCACTAAAAATAGCTCGGTACTTGATCATCAGCTCTAGATGGGGTTGCCCAGTAGAGCCCAGTCAGAGCACATGTGGAAGTTTGCCTCTATATTTCCCTTCTCACCAAAAAAGAAAAGAAGAAGAAGAAGAAAAAGAAGAAAGAGAAGGAGAAAAGAAAAGACAAGATGAATTCAGAGAACTAAATGAATTCAGTTGCCTTCTCCCAAGATTCAAATGAAACTGGTCCATGGATGTTGCTCATTTCCTGGAGTCATGGAATGATAATGTATGTACTTTCCAAGATTTCCTTTGTTATTAATGTTAGAGAACAAGCAAATATTTTTCTATATTGTAATTAAGAAAGAAAAAGCAAAAGGCATATTGTAAAGCAACCTTTGCTATAAAAAGCCTGATTCTTCTCTCCACAAAAATGAGGTGAAGGATGAGGGTGGAAGAGATATAATAAGATGAAACCTAAGAGCTGTTTCAAAACTAATTAAGGTGTGGCAGTGAACTCAGTTAGTGCATTTTTTTATGATAAACTGCACAAAAATCTGTAGAAGTTTGATGCTTCTCAAACTTTAAAGTGGCTGGGACTAGGCAAAGAAGAATGAAGATGCACCCAAACCCAAGAGGAGTAATGGAATTGATGCTGGAATCATGGTATATATGAGAAATTTGAGAGATAGTTTCAAATACAGACTTTTTGAACTTCTCATCACAAGTCCATGAAAGATGTAGGGGGAAAAGCTCAGAGAAAAATTTTCCACTCCTATGAAAAATTAACTTATTTTAGAACTAGTGGCAAAAACTGGCACTGAAACATCAAATCTTCCTTTAGTCAAAATTCATTGATTCGAAAAATAGTTTGGGGGCACATACTATAAGCCAGACATTCTTCTCAGCACTTGAGATATGGCAGTGAACAAAACAGAGAATTATCCTTGCTCTCCAGGAAGAAAACAATAGACAATAAGTAATGTGAAAATTATATACTGTTTTAGAAGGCGATAATTGCACCGGTGAGACAAAAGGAGTCCCGTAAGAGCTACAGGGAGAGTGGATGTTGGTTAGAATTGTAAGTAGCATAATTTTGGTAAGCTTCATTGAAAAAGTGATATGTAATCAAAGACTTAAAGGAAATGAGGCAGCAAATACTGTGGCTGCCTAGGCGGCGGCGCAATGAATAGAGTGTCGGACTGGGACATGGAACACCCCGGTTCGAAACCCCGAGGTTCCCGACTTGAATGCGGGCCCATCTAGTTTGAGCAAGGCTTCCCAGCTTGAGCTCAAGGTTGCTGGCTTGAGCAAGGGGTCACTCATTCTGCTGAAGGCCCACAGTCAAGGCACATATGAGAAAGCAATCCATGAACAACTACAGAGCCGCAACAAAGAATTGATGCTTCTCATCTCTCTCCCTTCCTGTTTGTCCCTATCTGTCTCTCTCTCTCTCTCTCTCTCTCTCTCTCTCTCTCTCTCTCTCTCTCTCTGTCACACACACAAAAAATTGCAGCTATCTAAGAGACAGCATCACAATGCCTAAGTCCTAAAGAAGAAATACACCTGGTGAATTTAATGATGAGCAGGTTAGTGCAACCGGAGCAGATTGAGGAGGGCATGAGTGGCAAGAGAGGACGTCAGAGAGGTAAAGAAGACTTCATAGATTACCATTTAGATCATCATAAGAACTTTGATTTTGATGCTAAGCAAAATGGAGAACCATTAGAAGGTTTTTAACAGAAGAGTAACATGACTTTGGGAAAAACTCATTTTAGCTTTTATATAAGACTAGACTATAGTAGAAAAAAAGAGTAAAAACAAAAAATCAGTTAGGACACCATTAAGTTACTTAGGTGAGAGTTGATGATGGCTTGAATCAGGGAAGCAAACGTAGTGAGTAAAATGTGGTTAGATTTTGATATGTTGTAAGGGCAGACCGAGATGAAAGACGGAATGTAAGGTAGGAGAGAAAAAGAGAAGTCAAGGATGACTCCATGTTTTGGAGCCTCAGCCACTTGATGAATAAAGTTTGTATTTTTTAAGACAGAAAGAACTGTGGGGAGAACAGGCTGGGGTTTCAGTTTGGACATACAAGGTTTTGCAATGCCTATTAGACATCAAGTGGAGGTGTGAGTAGGCAGTTTTATAGAAATCTGTAAGGAATCCAGTATAGAAGTCTGGAGAAGTTTACAGCTCATAGATGGCATGTAAATCCATGAAAAGAGAGAACACATCCTAAGAAGTGAATATAAATAGAGAAAAAAAGTACAAAACCAAGCCCTGGGGCCCTCTGACATTGGGAGGGTGAGAAGAGGAGGGACTAGTGACAGATACTGAGAAGGAACACCTACTGAGGTAGGAAGAAAATCAGGAAAGTGTGAAACCCTCAAATCCAAGTGCAGAAAACCTGTGAAGTGTGTCAGATACTGCAGGTCAGGATTTCTCAGCCCTTCACTATTGACCGTTGGTACCAGAAAATTCCTTAATAATGGGAAGGGAGAGGTCTTATGTATTGAGCAGGTTGAGTAACATCCCTGGACTCTACTTACTAGCTACCAGTTGGAGTCTGGAGACATTGAGCACTGGGTGTGCAAAATCAGCTGTTTGAGCACCACTGTGTTACATCAAGTAAACTGAAGACTGGGGGTTGACTGGTGAAATTGATGACATTAATGACCTTGAGGAGCACTTGCAGTGGCATAGCAGAGGGCAAAAGATGAAATAGAGTTGGTTTAAGAGAGAATACAAAGAGAAGAATTGGGAAAAAAGCAATGTAGAAACAACTCTCTAAAAAGTTTTACTGAAAAGAGGAGCAAATAGATGGAGCATTATTTAGTAGGGAGATGGGAACTAAGGTTTTTTCCTTTTTTAATATGGAAAAAATACCAGCATGCTCATATGCTGATAGAATGACAAGAGAGAAGGGCAAAATGAATGATGTGGAAGAGAGCTGCTGCAAGGATCCCCCCTGAGTCATGGAGAAGGCATGAGATCTGGTACATAGAGGAGGGAGAGGCTTTAGATGATAACATGAATATTTTACCTGTGGACCTCATTTAACCTTAATAACCTCCTAACTGCCCTATCTCCAAATACAGTCACGTTGAAGGTTAGGGTTTCAACATATGAATTTATTGGGGGGCTGCAGGTACAATTCAGTTGATATCAGCTATATTTAGTACTAGTTATACTTTTTCCAAAAGAAATAAAAAAAGATGTGAGAGACAGTATATTATCCTATTCTATATGCAGGTCAATGATTATATTAATCGATCATGCATTTAAGATGGGTAACTGAAGAGAGGAATTCAAACAAGAGAGTCACAAAAAATATAGAATAGGATCAATGGGTTGGAAGTCCCAGTTCAAATATTGCTACAGTCATTAATTTCAGGCATAAAATGGAAAAATAGGGAGTGGTGGTTGGAGAATATGAAGTTGAAAGTGAGATTTTTGGGGTATGGCAGTTGTTGGCAATGCCAAGTTCTGAACTACCATCTTTCAGTAGAGGATATAGTGCATTGCCCCAGACTTCCTCTCAGAACAAGGACAGTCCTTTTTGAACTTCTAGAAGTGTTGCCTGCTGAATGCTCAAGCAGTTTCTTTCTTCCTGGGCATTTGTCCTCCACTGAAGACAGCTAACTGCTTTGGCCAAGGTTATATCCCTACCTGGGGCAGTCTACCTTCAATGACTGGTCAATTTAAAACTCTGAGAGGCCATCTTAGCTCCAGAGCTTCCTGTGGAATCAGATGAAACATTCGTTGCTACTGGTCTGCAATTGACTTATTTTCTCTGTTCAATCCTGCTTCTCGCAGGTGTTGTTTCTGAGGGCACTCCTCAATAAACTTCCCGCCTGCAAATGTCCATTTCAGCATCTGTTTCATGCAGAACCCGACATGGGAGAGTTGGCAATAGGCATGCTCTGATGATGCACTTTCAAATGAGATATTGGAGCCGGATCACTTATCAGCGGGCTAGAAACAAGAATGCTATCCCTGCTGGAGGGTGGTGTGTGGATAGCCTTAGGCGTGTTGTAGCAATGCCATTGTTAACATTCTCAGAGTGGAGGGGAATGCCCAGGCAGTTTGAGAAGTTCAGGACAATTACTACTGATAAGAACAATGTACAATAAAGGCTATTGCTCACCAAGTCTTTGGTGAACATGTTAAGGACACTACTCTTTTATGGATTCTTGCTGTATTGGCGAAGAGTTTGCTTAAAGGCTTTAATCACTGAAAAAAAAATAGAAGACTGGATAAAGAAGATGTGGCACATATACACCATGGTATACTATTCAGCCATAAGAAATGATGACATCGGATCTCTTACAAAAAAATGGTAGGATCTTGATAACATTTATACGGAGTGAAATAAGTAAATCAGAAAAAAACAAGAACTGCAGGATTCCATACATTGGTGGGACATAAAAACGAGACTAAGAGACATGGACAAGAGTGTGGTGGTTACAGGGGGTGGGGGGATGGAAGGAGGGAGAGGGGGAGAGGAAGGGGCACAAAGAAAACTAGATAGAAGGTGATGGAGGACAATCTGACTTTGGGTGATGGGTATGCAACAGAATTGAATGACAAGATAACCTGGACATGTTTTCTTTGAACATATGTACCCTGATTTATTAATGTCACCGCATTAAAATTAAAAAAATTATTTATTAAAAAATAAAATAAATAAATAATAAAAAATAATTAAAAAAATTAAAAAAGGCTATTGCTGACTGTGACATGATTTGGAGAAACAACAAAAGTCTGAGAGCGATTAATCACTAATTTAAGGTGAAGTATGAAAGTCAGAGGACCTTGGAAGCATTTATTGACTTTCCCTTTCTTAGGTCAGGTTCTCGTCCAAGTGTTTCATTGAAGGAAGACTCTCCAAGGAGGTCTGTAGGGTAGTGAAAGAGTTCAGCTAGGGCAGAGAAAGTTGCTGAGAAAAAAATGGTAGCTTCGAACAGGTATTTACTGAGTCCTTACACTGTGCATCTCACAGGAAACTGGGGCGTGAACAGAGCAATGTGCTGGAGCAGGCTCCTGAGACCAGATTGTGCACATCTTATTCCAACTCTACTCTTTTAGCGACGTCATACTGGTAGTTTGACATGAGCCATAGTGAGAGAATTTGTACCACAAAAATCAGCCAACACTACAAATCAGGGCCTTTCTTTTCCCTAAGTCAGTGTACCAAAATACTGCTACATGAATTTCATTGCGGAATAAGTTTTGCTTGTAGGAGACTCCTGAATTAATAGGTCAGTCAGTCATTGCCTGTATGCTGCCACTTGGGTTGGGGGAACTTAACCTCTGAGACGGTGTAAGGACTCCTGTCCTTGGATGCTTTTTCAGAGACAGGTGCCACTATGAGCATTTAGTAACCAATAATCACAACGTTAATTAAAAGTACTGTCCTTTTAAAAATATCTTGATAATGAAGATTTACTTTTTCACTTTATCAATAGGAGTTGTTAACATTTCAATCAAGTTGTGTTAAAAATATATCTGATATGGCAGTCCTGGAAACAAGCCCAAGTCGAGTATTCAGTCAATAATTTGTTGGAAGTGAAAGAGGGGATGGATTAAGGAAACAGGTTTAGGGCTTCACCAAAGTGGAGAAAAAAACATGGTTTCCAGCTTGTTTATTGCTCCTGATCCTAAATATGAATAAAAGCTGGCAATGGTAATGGTTGAAACGGCAGCACAATTAAAAAATATCTTTAGTTCTACAGTTGTTGAAAGCTTTTTCAATGAAAAGGGGCCATTTGTGTCATTTCCAATTTTCACTTTTTACTTTTGTCATTTAAAACCTTTTTAACTTTGCTAATTATTTAAAGAAAGAGACAAGGCTTGTGATTTTTTTTTCTGTAATGTTGGCAATATTAATTTTACTGCCAAGAAAACTGTCTAAATATCTTTTGTGTAATTAGTGGTACTTACTTATTAATCTAAGTGGGTTTTGTGTGTGTGTGTCGGTCCTTGATGTTTTGTTTCAATTAGAATGGTGATATTTGGCAGCAGAGGGGTAGGTTTGTCTGTCAGGTCCACAGAAACTCTTTTGGTTTTTTTCTTCCTGTCACTGTGTAGTGCAGCTCATAGCCTCCAGGGTTAGACAGACCTGGACTCCAAACCTGACTCACCACTTCCCTGTGAATATTTGTACCAAATGACCTTTCAAGGCCTCAGTTTTCTCACCCATAAATTGACAATCATATTGACACACTCCTCACTAAATTGCTCAAAAGGTAAATCATTAATTACAGTGTCTGGCTCAAACTAAGAGCTTAAAAACATAGTAGTTATTTTGATTAATGCATGATAGAGCCTCATGCTTTATCAATAGAAATATAGTTATACAATTTCTACTTTTCTATTTTAGTTCATACCATTCCTATACCTTGTCTGGACCACTATAGATTTGAATCCTAACGGTTCTCACTGCATTTATTCTACTATTCTTTCAAATCTTTCCTACTAACAGAATCTAGAACAACCTTCAACCTTTTCAATTGCCAATCTGACCATACCAACCACACACTTCCTCCAAGACAGATGCTACAATTAAAATCCTTCAATGGCTTCCCATAGCTTTTTTTTAGGTTAAAGGAAAGGAGATAGTGAGGCAGACTCCAGCATGCATCCCAACTAGAATCCAGCCCACAACCGGGTTTGAGGCTGATGCTCGAAGTACTGAGCTATTTTTAGCACCTGAGACTGGTGAACTTGGACCTACAGAGCTATCCTCAGTGCCCAAGACCACACTCAATCAAGCCACTGGCTGTGGGAAGGGAAGAGGGAGAGAAGTGGGAGAGGGAAGAGGAGAGTAGGTGGTCACTTCTCCTGTGTGCCCTGACTGGGAATCAAACCCAAAACATCCATACACCAGGCCGACCAATGAACCACTAGCCAGGGCAAATTCTCACTGCTTTTCAGATAAAAAAAAAAAATCAAATCTTTAGCTGTGTGATCTGAACCTGTCTAGTTTCTCTTAACCTTATTCCTTACCATGGTCTATACTGAAGACACTTACCTTCTTTTCATTTCATGGATATGCCGTGTTTCTTCCTGCCTCTTGGTCTTTGCAAATGTTCTTTCATCCAGCCAAAACCCAACTCATCACAGCATCCTCACTCGCTATGCCCAGGTGATTTATACATATCCATTACATTTTAGTTCGTATGTCATTTCCATGGAGAAATCTTCCAGGTCACAGCTCTTCTATTTCACGTCTGTTCATGTAACACTTTCCCTTGTTAGAGCAGCAACTTAATATTTATTTACATGACTGTTTCATTAATATCCGTCTCCCTCACTAGATTGCAAGCACCCTGAACATGAGAATTATGCTTGTGTTTACCATTTCATGTGCAAAAATAAGCACAGTGACAGGCTAAAAATGGGCTCTCAATAAGTATATCTGTTGACTAAAAGAATGAATGGATACTAATCAGAATTATACTCCCATTAGATCCTTAAAACTGCTTTCCTGAAAGATGTTAATAACTGTGTTGCTAAATTTGATGGATATTTTAAATTATTTCACTTCATTGCTCAACAGCACATGAGATTTTTTTAAACCCGTATTTCCTGAAAATTTTTCTTCCTTTGTTTTCCAAGACAATAAATGTTTAGACTTCTATATTTATTCATTTGCAAGGACTTTAACTAGTTTTTCTTCTGTTGATTATTTAAAGATTCATGGACTAAAGGATTCTTTTTGGGGTTTTTTTTTGTCCTTTTTGCTACTAATTTATATTCTCCCATTGGATTATATCATTAGCTGTCATTGCTCCAGTTAACATGTATGTTCAGAGGACTCCTAAACCTACATCTTCAATCCAGACCTCTACTCTGATCTTTGGATCTGTGTATCCAATGGCTTATTATTCCAATTTAGATGAGTGTCTTACAAGCACCATAAAAAAAACATATCTAAAATTTATCTTTTTGTTTTCCACACTCAAATTTACTCCTTGGTGTTTCCCATCTCAATAAATGACAAAGTCCTCTCATTCACCTGGTTTATTAAATTATAAATCCGGTAGTTATATGTAATTTCTCCATTTTGTCTGCCAAGACATCAAGTTGGTATCCAAGCCCTGCTAGATCAATCTGTTGAATTCCCTCTTTGACCTCATCCATTTCTCTTAGTCGTCACTATCTCTACTCTAGTTCAGGCCATTAACATTCTTGCCCAGATTATTGAACAAACATCCTAATTGGTCCCCTTGGCTCCAGTTTCCCCTTTAATTTATTCTCTCTTTCTCTCTCTCCCTCTCTCTCTTTTTGTGGCTGGAGTCATCTTACTTAACCCTGTGTTTTATCATGCTATTTCCTTGTTTGAAAGATTTCTTCCTTGGCCTTAGGATAAAGCTATAACACCTTTGTAGAATTAAAAAAAGAAAAACTTTCTTATTGCTTTAGATGTCTGTTTTGCTTTAATCTTCTGGCATTCCATTTTTTAGCCATGCTGGGCTTCATTTCCACCTGCTAACATGTCATGCATTCTCTTACCTTGAAGCTTTCTCTCATAATCTCTTCCTCTGGCTATGGTACCCTCCACCTACACTTCACCCTGCTAACTTCTACTCATTATTTCCATCTTAATTTCACATAACTTTTATGGAGCTTTTCTCGATCCCCATAGCCATTACCAGCTGGGTTATGTACTGCTCTTTTATGCTCTCATAACTTGATGTAGTTCTCTTGTATTATCTATTATTTTACTTTCCTGTAATGTTATCTATATACTTATCTTTCTTTTCAGCTATGTTATAAGCCCTGCAATGAAAAGGATTATGATTCTTTTGTTAACTCATATCCTCAGCACCCAAGCACAATATAGATACAAAATACATATTGACTCACTGAATTAAATTTTCTCTGGATGTAACTTTTTATGACTATGTTTTAGAACAGTAAAAGAAATTAAGGTTATACTGATGCATTTTACATGTATCTTTACCTTTTGATTCGAACACATACAGTATTTAGATAACAAGGATCAGGGACTAGGTTTGCACAGTGTCTATTATAGAAATATGTTAGTGTAGGTAGTTAAATGTTTCATAATCTTGCATAGAAAGTATGTTTTGGGGCCATTAACTTCCTCATCTGAAAAAATAAGTTTGTTAAAATGGATAATCTCTTTTATTCTACATGCTATAGTATTGTTCAAAATCACTAGTATGTTGACACTCCTCAAACACAATTATAACTACAAAAATCGCAACTCTGAGGAGTTCATAATAATGTAATAGATTTTTGTGCGGGGATGGGAGGAGCAGCAGTTCGATTATTCTGAAAAGCTAGGAATGCCCTATTTAAAAATTCTCTGAGTAGCCTAACTTGATAGCGCACAGAATGGCAAAAGAAGCCTCGTCAGGTGATACTGCAAGTCAGATTTCTGCATCGTAAACCATAGGTGCTGAGAAGCAACTTTAATGAAGAGAATGTAGGAGGATGCAAATTTAGGAGCCGTGGAACTAAATAATGCAAAGATAGCTAAATTGGAGAATGATGAATGTTGTCAAAGGGGCAAACGAAACAAGAGACCAGGTATTGCTACACAGCTCTGACTCCTCTTTAAAAATGGCTGGCTACTTTCAGAAGCCGTTGAGGCATAGGAACTAGAGAACTTTGTTCTCTGAGACAATATATCAGCAGCCCAAACTTCCTCCTCATCAGTCAAGCTTGTTGGCCTTTGACTCCATGCAATCTTTGTGACACTGTTATCAATGATACTTCAGAAACATCTGCTCTAGAGCTGCCCATTACTGCCATGGCAGACAGCAAATTTAATGGCACCAACAGGGAGTGACGGGAGACCTGTTAATGTGCAGCATGGTGAGAAACCACACAGCCACCATGATTAGGATTCAATGGCACCGTCGGCATTTCAGTGCCTAGCTCACCTGCTGGTACATAGTGGGAAAGATTCTTTGGGGTTTACGATGTCATTGACAAATAAGAAGTCAATGAATGACTTAAATTCTTGCTTTACACAGAGTATACGATGTTGCTTATAAATCAAAGTAGGATTCAGTTGAAAATGATGATAAGTCATTTGTGGTACAATTTGATTCTTTTCATTTGTACAAGATACTTAGAGTGGAGGTTTATATTCATTCATTCCTTTATTTACTTACTCAATGTTTCATTTTTTAACAAATATTTTAGTTACTTTCTTTTTATTCTTTTTCCTGAGGATACATCAATAAATAAAACATAAAAATTCTTGCCATCACGGGGTGTATATTCTAGTGATGCAAGAAAAATATAAACAAACATAAGATAGATGATGTTAAGTGTCAGGAAGAAAGATAAGGCAGGTTCTGTGAGTTGAGGCTTGGGAGAGGGGTCTGCAGTTTTAAACAGAAAGGCAGAGAACGCTTCTGTAATAAGTTGACTAGAGAACAGGTAAGGTGAGGAAGACAGGCTTATAGGGGAAGAGGCAGGAGGAACAGTCATGCAAAGTCCCTAAGTCAGAAGTGTGCTTTCAGGTTAGAGGTAAAGCAGGGAGGCCAAGATGACTGAGTTGGAATGAGGGAAGGAAAATGAAACAGGATTCTATCTTGTCATGAAACTATTCTGCTCACAAAAGTTAGGGGATATATTATCGCTTCGTATTCATTTTGAAATATGAATTTCAAATGAATTTCCCCTAATTTTTGTGAGCAATATACTTTCCTTATGTACTCTGAAGTCTTTCTAGCTGAGAATGGTGTGTAGAAAGATCCCAAGATACTATTCTCTCTTTCAGATGCTTGCTGGTAAAGGCAATTATGTCCCGGGATGCTGTTGAGAATGAATTCTATTCAGTGGTGGGATTCAAATAACTTAACATCTGGTTCTCTGCCTTAATGACTGTTTTAAGTATAGAAAAAATGATATACCAAAAGGTAGTTTATTATTTCATACATTTAATACTTAAATAAGAACAATAAAAGAAGTATATAAAACAAAATTGTTATGAGTTTTAAAATATTAATAAAATATTCAATAATACCAAACTAAAAACAATAAAACTGTTATTTAAGATATTTCCATATTGCTTCTTGATATGTGTCCTCACTTGCATTTTTCCCCCCTATGACACAATGACCATGACTACGGGTGCTTAGAATATGCTGTTGCACAGATGAACATTCTAAAAGAGTGAGGAATGTGAATGAGTGATTTTCACACTGGGCAGCTGCCCAGGCACCCACCTTAGAAAGAACCCCGACAACAAGGCCATTTTAACAACTGGTTTGCTGAATTGAACAAAAAATTAGGTATTGGTTCTGCTGAACCAGTGCGAACTGGCTGACTCCCACCACTGACTCTACTGAAGAGGAGAGTACTGTATGCAGATGTAAGTTTAGTACACCATTAGAGAGATCACATGTGGGCAAATTTCTTAAGTTTGGAGAGATTACATTAGTAAATGTAGAGTTGTTCCAGTTTCTCTCCTGTCCCTTTCTCCTGTTTCTGATGAATACATTTGAAAGAATCTGAAAACTGTAGGGAATTGATAGCAAGAGTAGGTTGGAGGTGTCGGCCTATCATAGGAAGAATTCTATAGCATGATACCGTTTTTGAGAAGAGGAGCTGTGTTTTGGTTCTCTGTGATCAAGAGGCCTCTGAAACAACTGCTATGTATAGGGAGTGGGGGGGGGGTAGAACATGACCGGGGTAAAGGCAGGATGTTTTAAAAAACATTGGTGGCACACAGGAAAGCACAATGTGGAAAGAAGACAGTGTTCCTGTGGGGATCCAAAAATTGTCAACATTTATACCTTCCCTTCCTCATTTTTATTTATGATTGTGGGAACCCAAAAGTTAGGTGCTGTGTCCATTTGGTTCTCTATTTTTGTTTCTTTGGATTTTTATCTACAGATAAATCATATGGGTAAGTCTTCATAATATTTACACATTCTTTTTTTATCTAGCAAAATGTAAGCCAAATGAACTTTCTAACAGTATAGCAAAGAATAATCATGAGGAAGAACAATAACAACTAAACATGTCAGTCATTTTAAGTTATATGGACAAAATTTACATTCCATTCAAGCATCTTAAGGGTAAAATTTTTCTGTTCAGTGTTCACTTTTTGTTATAAAAAATGTCCTTAGAAATAAGAATCATCTTAGAAACTAAACTTGATTCTCGCTCATATTAAATGATGTTCCCAGCCCTCCAGAATCTCTGCCATCCTCTGCCTCCACCCACTTTGGCTTCTTTTAATGCTACTTCTTGGAAATAGCAAAGCATAACACTAAGTTTTATTTTTCGGAAAATATATCTTCTTCATTTGAACTGTAAATCATTTTTTGAAGGCCTGGAGGATGCTGCATCAGCAATCAAAGACTCAAGAGTGTTAGAAAAACATTTTGTGAAGTACAGCAGCAAGTAAAGTGAACACTCAGCAAGCACGTTGCCACCTTTGTGTGCCAGTTTGTGGCTTGTTATGCACAAATGTGGCTCATGTGACTCTCAGAGTCTGTGTTTGCAGCGGAACCACTGGCATTCTAAGTTAGGTAGTGCTACCTATTTCAGGCATAGGAAAGAAACAACGCATTTGCCTTTGAAAATACATGGAACAACTACACATTCTAGCCAACATCTGCAATTTTTTGGTTGTTCAACAGTGGCTCTTCAACTTGTTAATAAGACCTGCTCTTCATTAGTTTAAAAAAATATGTGTCCTGGTGTGGGATATTTCCTCTTAATTTATTTTCTTCATAGGATATGAATACTAAAGTGATTTGACTATGGGCAAAGGTATTTTTAGAATTTGTGGTCATATCAACAATTTCATTCAAAGTGCTAATAGAGACAAATCAGAAATGAAAATTATAGGCAAGTTAGCAGTAGGTAAGGAGATATAGAAACATTTATTTTCCTGCTCTTTAATTTTTCATTTTAATTTATTTTTATTTTTAAAATCTTTTATTTTTAAATTTAAATAACTTTTTATTTTTCAATTATAGTTGATATACAGTATTTTATTAGTTTTAGGTATACACCCCAGTGATTGAAATTATATCACTTAATAAGTTGATCATCTCCATAAATTAGTTGTTAGAATATCTCTGAGTATATTTATTTCCTATGCTGTGCTTCAGTGTTTTTCAACTCCCGGTCCATAGACTGGTGCAGGTCTGCTGGTCCATGAAAGAGTTAAACACTCTGATGTTGTATGAAGATTATAGACCCATTGATTATAGTTGAAAACCACTGCTATACTTACATATGCATGATTATTATGTAATTACCAATTTGTACTTCATAATGCCTTCACATTTTTCACCCATCCCTCCAATGTCCCTCCTATCTGACAGCCTTTAAAATGTTTTCTGTATCTATGAATCTGTTTCAGTTCTTCTTTTTTTGTTATTCTTTTTTTTTTGTATTCATTTGTTGATATGTATTTACTGCCATTTTATTGTTCGTATTTTCTATCTTTTTTCCCTTCTTTGTAAAGAAGATCCTTTAACTTTTCTGTAATATTGGTTTGGTGATGAAGAACTTTTTTTAGTTTTTTCTTGTCTGGAAAGCACTTTATCTGTGTTTCAATTCTAAGTGATAGCTTTGCTGGGTGGAGTAACCTTGGTTGTAGGTCCTTGCTAATTTTCTGTCCGATAGTTCTATCAATTAAGGTGTTTACACACTCAATTATAGTTGTAAATGTGTCTTTTTCTCCTTTCAGTGGTATCAGTTTTTGTTTTATGTGTTTTTAGTCTCTGTTGTTTGGTGCATATACATTTAAGATTTCATGTTTCCTAATTTCTTTTATTATTATGTCCATCTTTTCTCTAGTGATTTTTTAATTTAAAGTCTTCTTTATCAGATATAATATAGACACTGTTTTCTTTCTATTAATTTGCATAGCATATTTTTTCCCATACTTTTAATTTCAACCTACTATGTTACATTTGAAGTGTGTTTTCTATAGTCACCAAATTGTTGCATTATGATTTTAATCCACTTATCCAATCTCTATATTTCACTTGGTATAGTTAAACCATTTATATTTAAGGCAATTATTGATATGGTAGGGTTTAAATGACATTTTATTATTTTATGTTTGGCTTTTTTCTTTCTAACATTTTTGGTTATTTGAACATTTGTTTTAAGATTCTATCTTGACTTATTTATAGTTTCTTTGAGTATATCATTTTGTATCATTTTCTTAGTTATTACAATATACTTATTATATATCATATATATTGCCTCCAAGTGAATATATAAGATCAATATAAGATCAGTTTAATGCTGGGTCACACTGGTATCAGTGGATGTGGAAGTGAAGGGCTAGCTCACACCAGTGTGTGGTACAGGATGGGCAATAGAATCTCATCTACTTATTGAGGCTCAATAACACCAGAGGAGAGAAATTGGGGAAAATAATACCAATTAGACTCATCTCTCATAACCTCCAATGGATTGGTGCCACATTTGGTAGAAGCCTAGCTCTTCATGGAGTCTCTCTGACAGCAGAGCAAGGGGAAAGCAAACTATCACCAAGTCAATCTCCTATCAATATACCACCTTTTTGGTGCAAAGTGGAAACGAAAGTTCATTCTCTCGTTAAGGCTCTAAAGACAACTGAGAGGTAGGTGGCATGTCAGCTAGCCCTCCTTTTCATCACCTTCTTTATTTTTATTGTTGCTGAGTGGGTATGGAGGGTCAGTCCCTAATGAACCTCATTGACCTTTGCATAGGGAAAGTTGAGTGCTTACTGACTTGTCTTACTTTGTTCAGTCTCATGGCTTATAGATAGCAGTGGAGGCATAGCTTACCATTGAAGCACCTAGCCACTACCTTAGAGGGCAGGTACTGTCTCCCAGAGAGGGCACAGAAGATTATTTCCTTTTTTGGCCCACTATTACCACCTGTTGAGGAAAGTAGAGCACCACATGTTTCTATTAACAAGGTAAGAAAGATTATTTCTTGGCTTGGATCCACCAGAAACAACCAGCAGGGGAATTGAAGCATGCTGTTTACTTTAATAGGGCTACAGAATGAGATGAAAATCAGTTTCTCACTTTGCCCTACTGAATCTACCATAAGGATAGGGGATGGGGTGGTTCTGTTGATGTTTGACTGGAATACGGTAGTGTTATGAACTGAATACTGCCCCCCTTCAAATCTATACATTAAAGCTTTAACACCTGCCTGATCAAGCAGTGGTGCATTGGACTGGGACAAAGAGGACCCAGACTAGAAATCCTGAGGTCACCAGCTTAAGTATGGGCTCATCTGGCTTGAGTGCTGACTCATCATCTTAAACGCAGGGTCACTGACTCGAGCGTGTGATCATAGACATGACCCCGTGGTCGATGGTTTAAGCACAAAGGTTTCTGGCTTGAGCCCGAGGTTGCTGGCTTGAGCAAGGGATCACTGGGTTGGCCGAAGACCTCCCTCACATCAAGGCACATATGAGAAAGCAATCAATGAACAACTAAGGTGTCACAACAAAGAATTGATGTTTCTCATCTCTCTCCCTTCCTGTCTGTCTGTCTCTATCTGTCCCTCTCTCTGTCACTCTCTTTCTGTCTCTGTCACAAAAAATGGAAAAAAAATTTAACACCTAATGTGACTGTATTTAGAAGTAAGGCCTTTAAGCAGATAGCTAAGGTTAAATGAGACTATATAAGGGAGGTCTTAATCTGATAAGACTGATTTCCTTATAAGAAAAGGAAGAGAGAACAGAGATCATTCTCTTTTCCTCTGTACCTAGAGGTAGAGCCATGTGAAGAGACAGCCAGAAGACATCTGTCTACAAGTCAGGAAGAGAAGTCTCACCAGAAAACAATCCTGGACCCATGATCTTGGATTTTTAGCTTCCAGACTGTGAGAAAATAAATTTGCATTGTTTAAACCAAGAAGTTTTGGGTCTTTTGTTATGGAAGCCCAAGCAGACTTTTACAGGCAAGTAGGGCTAAAACATTTTTCTGTTGTTAGGCCACCATTTCTTGATACTTTGGTTAGAGGGAGTAAGTTTTCCTTGAAGATTTTTGTTTTGTTTTGTTTTGGTGCTTGTTGGCATTTCTGGGTTCGGGTTCCTGTAGCACTCTGTCCAGTATATATGAGAGATAATGAGAAAACCCACGGAACTCACCACTATGTCATTCCTCATATTCTGAGGTCCCTAGGCAGCCTTTCTTCTTATTTTTATTTGTCATAGATTTTCTATGCTTGGTTTCTGTGTTATGTCCAGAATAATTTTAGCTGTTAGAGGGAGGACCTGGGAGGAATATGGCTATTTCATCTAGGTGGTAACTCTAGAAGATTTTATTCATGTGATCAAATCTAAAAGTACTGAATATATTTAACCTCCTCCCAAACATTCCAAAGGCATAGAATGCTTTCGTAATGATCACTTTACTTTCAGTTCTTTGTTTTATTGGTTTAAAAATATTAAACTTATTTTTAATTTCTGCCTTTTAAGGATGATATCTAACCTTTTTAAATGTCTGAAAGCATTGCTATTGGTTAGAGTTGTCACTCATGATTCATGACTTTCATGTCTGTGTGTAGAGAAGAGCTTGTCTGATTTACACCAAATTGTTAAAAGTGGTCATCTCTGAGTAGTAAAATTATGAGCAGTTTGATACTAGTTCTTAAATACATTTTAACTATTTTTCAAAGTTCCTACAATAAATATGGACTACATCCGTAGTCATATGAAAGCATAAATCTTTTCCCTTTTGCAGTTTACATGTCTCACTAGTACGCTAGGCTTGTTAAATGTGCCAGCTAGCCACTCAACTAAGTAAAAATGATTTTAATTAAGCAAATCATTAACTTTGAAAATAAATCTGTATATGAAATTACAACTGATTAATTTGTGAATTTTTAACCTGGTTTGGGAATTACCCGGTGCTTTTTTTTTGGTAAGCGTGACTATTACGAGCAAATATGCAAATATTTTCTCTCCCATAATTGTGGTTAAATCCTTACGAGTGTTAATAAAAGACGTATTTCATTTACAATGTGTTTGAAGAAAGGAGATGGAGCCTGGTTGGGTTTGTTAGACTGCTGGGGTCCTGCCCCGGGGGGAATCCAGGGGTCCTACAGGAAGAGATGGCGTTGGCACAAAATGAGTGAGAAAGCTGAATTCTTTTTTAACTCATCTGCCAGGCATCTCTGCCATTGGCTAGTATAGCTTTATTTTTATACACTAAGTTATAATTACATGGCATGCGGAATACATTGAAATTACAATCACATGATATGCGGAATACATTGATTAACAGTTTTTTTTTGCTTTAATTTGGGTAAATATTCCATGACAGGGTTAGAACATTTCTTTAAACTATGAATCAGGTGGTAAGTCATTAAGTACAGTTATACAATAACTTGAGCAGCAGCAACAACAATATTGGTGCAAGCTTCTAAAAAGATCCTGTTGATTCTATCTTACTTAGCAACCTATTGTCTAGTAAAAATTATGTTTTTCTACTATTTTTCATCTATTAGTAATTCCAACTATTACTCCCGGAATGTTCCACTACCTGAAGGCTAGGTATGTGAGAAGCTATATGAGAGGAATGGAAAGTTTTTCTATTCTTTTATAATGAGTAAAGGACTAGGGGGGTTAAGTAATGGATTGGGTAAAGGCTGAAAAGTGCTTTTGTGTTTAGTCTCTGAATCCTACCTATTCATAAGTCAGAATCTATATTTTCCTAATAGGATTTTAGAAGGGAATTTTTCTATAGATCCAGCCCCTTTTGGGGGATATCATAGCCAGCCGCCTATGTCTATGGGCCTAGGCAGAGGTGTTTATAGGCTTTTCTGTGGAATTCACACCCTCTGTCTCACTTCCAGAGAAAATACTGCAAATCTGCAGGGAAAGTACGGTGCTATTCTCCCTGTGCCATAAATGATAGCACACACACACCCCAGAGAAAAAGGGGGGGGGATAAAAAACCAAATTAATTCAAGGAGGAAGTATCATTGCGCCTCTTCTTTTGCCGTGACTGTGTGAACCAGCAACTGTTGCTTTTCTTTGCTGTGACTGTGTCAACCAGCAGTTGTTGATCGGCTTCCAACATTACTCAGTGTCAGATGGTGAGAAAACCTGTAAACAGAAATGCTAGAGGGCTTTGGGGGAATGACACAGAGTTTACCAGGAAGGTGATAAGAACTCCTATGGTACTTACTGGTAGAAGATACGAGGCTGGAAGCACTGCTGCAGAAGTTTATAACCAGACAGGAAAGTGCCATGCTTTCAGAAATCCTCAAGGGATGAGATTCTTCTGCCTCTTTCAATATTATATTTTAGAGTCAAACACCTTAATTAGTCTCTATCAAATTTCTGGAGGGTAAATATGGATCCTGTGTTAGTCATATTCAGTGGTGGGATTCAAATAATTTAACAACCAGTTCTCTGCCCTAATGACCATTTTTAAGTATAAAAAAAATGATGTACTGAAAGGTCATTTATTATTTCATGCAGTTAATGCTTAAAAAAGAATAATAAAAAAGGTACACAAAAGTAGATTATAAGAAAGAATTTTAAAATATTAATAAAAAGTACAGTATTAAATAATACCTGACAAAAAAACAATAAAATTGTTATTTAAGATCTTTCCATATTGCTTCTTGTTTGCATACTCACTTACAATTTTTTCCCCCTATGGACGATATGAATATTACTATGGGCACTTAGAACATGCTGTTGTGCAGATGAACACTCAAAAAGAGTAAGAAATGTAAATTTGTGATTCCCACATTGGGCGGCTGCTCAGGTGTCCATCTTAGAGAGAACCCTGATGACAAGTGCCATTTTAACAACTGGTTTGCCAAAATCAACAGAAACTAGGTATCAGTTCTGCCGAACCAGTGCAAACCAGCTGAATCCCACCACTGGATAGCCACAAAAGCCCCTCCTCCCAGTAGTTGGCCAGTCAACAGCATGTGAGCCTAAGCCAGCTCCTTTGATCTTTGATTTTCTGTCCTGCTCCACCACCACCAGTCATCCCTTAGGCTCACATGCCAAGTAGACAACTCACTTGCTTTCCCCGCATATTTCAATGGCATGATATTGACTCCTATGTGATTTTAATTTAATTTTTTTGTTGTTTTGAGGGCTCTATTAGAAAACAGATTGTGTCATTCAATTTTTTCCCCATATAATCACTTAAAACTTCAACCTTTAAAATGAATTACAATTTTTTCAAAGTAGTTAGAGCACAATAGTCTTTGAATATATATAAAATTCTTTACAGGGTCTGGAATTTGGTAAATGTTCAACAAATATTCCCATCTGTCTTCTGATTAAACTTCTGGAAAAAAGAAATGCCCTATAAGCTATTTCATTTAGTTTACAATTCCACACGTTTTAATTCAACAAATATTATATTGTCTGCATAGTTTGCATTCTGTTTATTATTATTTCTATTATATTTATGAATAACAAACTAGATATGTCATTACCAATAATGTAGAAATATGATGGTAGCACTCATTTATTTATTTTGTTTAAGACAAAGTAGTGCCATATGGCAAAATGAACATTTGTCTTTGAAGACTCATATTAGTACCCAGCCTGCTATGCTTTCCTGCTGCAGGACCATAAATCAATCATATATTCCCTTTGAGTTTCAGTTAGCTCACATACAAAAATGGAGTTAATAATGTAGACATTTACTAACATAGGATTATTACAGTAATAATCTATAAAACAGTTAAAAATGTCAAAATTTTAAAGCATAATATAAATGTTATATATCTAAAAATATTAACTACTCATTTATTTGTAAAGATTTTATTTGATGTTAACATCAAAGTTCTTTGTAAACATTCTACAAAATATTTATATACACTGTGTGTACAACAAGTATAAATGATTACATCTTAATAGGTGAAGAACCTTAGAGAAATGCAGTAAGATACAAAACTGAAAATAAATTTCAGTCCACTCAATCTGATATTTTTTATTCAGTAGAACATGTCTTCCTTTTCACTGTTTTTGAAAACTATAAACTTTAATGAAAAATTTTTAATAAAAAATAAAATGAAAATCACAAGTTTTAGAAAGTTCAGCTGCATGGTTTACTATACTGTATAGTAACCCTACTGATAGGCAAACACACCTTCTCCAGCAGTGTAATATCAGTTCAGAGTCTATAAAAGAGGAAGCTTAATTTAAAATGTGAACAAATATATAGTGCAGTACAAAATCTTATTCCCTTCTCAGATACTAGGGTATATATGACAGGAAATTAAGAGTTCTTGTCTATCTTCAATTCAATCAGTATACAATTTATACAAACTCATTTTCATTTCGAAGTCTCAAAAACCTAACCTAGTTGAATAATTTATCAAACAATTTAAAACATTTATTACAAATGACATCAAAGCTAGGAGGAGGTAAAAAAATCTCTGGCCTGACCTGTGGTGGCACTGTGGATAAGGGGTTGGCCTGGAATGCTGAGGTCCCCACATTTGAAACCCTGGACTTATCTGGTCAAGGCACATACAAGAAGCAACAACTATGCATTGATGCTTCTTGTTCCTCCCACTGCCCTTCTTTGTCTCAAATCAATAAATAAACTCTTTAAAAAATATTTCTGGGCCCTGGCCTGTTGGCTCAGTGGTAGAGCATCAGTCCAGCATGTAGAAGTCCCAGGTTTGATTCCTGGCCAGGGCACACAGAAGAAGTGCCCATCTGCTTCTCCACCCTTCCTCTTCTCATTCCTCCCTATCTCTCTCTTCCTCTCCAGCAGCCAAAGCTCCATTGGAGCAAAGTTGGCCCAGACGCTGAGGATGGTTCCATGGCCTCTGCCTCAGATGGTAGAATGGCACCAGCCACAATGAAGCAATGCCCCAGATGGGCAGAGCATCGCCCTCTGGTGGACATGCCAGGTGGATCCTGGTAGAGTGCAGGCGGAGTCTGTCTGATTGCCTCCCCGCTTCTAACTTCAGAAAAATACCAAACACACACACACACACACACACACACACACACTCACACACACACACACACTTATTTCTGGTAGTTGCTTTTTTGAGACCAAGTCCATGTTTCACAAGGCTGATTAGTAAAGCAATGCCAAGAGAATATCTGTACTTTTTGGCAGAACCATGAGGTTCTCTTTCATATTTAATCTCATTGACAAACCAAGATATAGTTGCTCCTTTGGTTACAGTGAATTTTGGTTATGTCACTTTGAATCATACTCTAATTGTCACAGAAAATGAAGACAATGGAAAATAAATGCCTGTATTCATCTCAAATATATTCATGAGCCATAGACACAGAACATTGCTTTCCTGAGAATATCCCAAAAGATGTCAGGCCTCTTCAAATCTAGCCATCTCTTTTGTCAATGAGCCTAGTAAGAGATGAGATGATTTCCCTTCAAATTTTGTATCAAAATAGCAAGTCCAATACAATTATTTCAAATATTACCTCTGCATTACCTCTAACTCAATAGGCAGAAAACACTTACCCTCTGACATTTCAAAGTAATAAATCAGCAGTATCTGTCCCTGGGCTCTGCTCCTTGTCTCCTCCTCACACTCTGCTCAAGGGCATTCATCATATTCCTTCCATTAGCTCGCACCATAAAGATGTGTTGTTCTGACACCTGTATACCAGCCAAAGTTATACCCCGGGGATGCCAGAATACCTTATCATATTGTCATGAACACCAGCCCCTTTTTTGCCAATGAAAAGCTCTTCAGCTCTCTGGAGAAAAATGGCTCTACATAAATTTATCATTATTGGTTACATTTTCTTTGAGAAGAACCCAGTGTCAGTTACATTACAGTTTGATCTTAGAGTGATTTCCCATGTCAGATAGTGAGAGTGAGAATAAAGAAATATAATCCTTTCTTCAAATATGACAATACCTAAAATTCCAAAATAGTTTGAGGTCTTCTGGACATAGAGTGTATACACTGCAGGTTAGTTCTGTTTCTTGCAGAAAAATATGTGAGCGATGGTACACAGATATAACAATTATGTTTCTACTAATTGCACATGGCCTTGAGAATCCATACTTTGTGGTGATTTATATATTATCTTATTCAATCACTCTGCTTCAGAAGAGAGAGTTAACTCAACATGCTGCCTTATATTTCGTTATTCATTATTCTGTTTGTTATACTACTTCAGAGGTAAGACAAATCTTATTCCTCTAAGAAAATGCTTCCTCCCCAAATGTGATACAATTGAAGAGTAAGTAAATGGAGCTGAAAGTGATGGTTTACATGGCTGTCAGAATGCCTTGACATGTACTGAGAGGCTACCATGCTTCTAGATAAGAAGTTTAGAAATGGTTTTAAGGAAAGAGCAAGTACAAACAGAGAAATTCACTTGTTAGCCAGAGGTGGATTAAGGTTGGTTGGGGCTCCAGGCTCAGAAGAAATATTGGGCCCTTTAAAAGAGAGAGAGAGAGAGAGAGAGAGAGAGAGAGAGAGAAAATAAAAATACATGTTTACCATACTTTTAAATAAAAAAAAAATACTGCGTACTACTCATGTTGCAATTGCACATATGAAACCAAACTTGGTGTCATTAGAAAAAATGTGTAAAGTTAGGGTTTTGCAGGGCCCTTCAGAAGTCGGGGCCCCAGGGTGTGTGCGGGTGAATCTGCCATTAAATCCGCCTCTGCATAGTCTTTCTTAAAATTTTTCATTTTATGAAAAGAAGCAGTCTCAGAGAAGATGAGCTGTTGAGGAACTTTTCTGAGCCTCACGTTCTCCGTCTGGACAAAAAGGTTGCATACCTCTAAGACACCTAATAGTTATGGTAGTCTATGATTCTTATTTCTACCTCAGTCCCCTTCAGGATCTGCCATATCTCAGACTCCACACCGTTTCAGAGGTTGTTGAGAGTGTGTGTGCATTAGTGCGTGCATGTGTGTGTGGTGGGGGCATGGTAGCTGGGCTGGGAAAGAATAGGTATGAGAACCACGAATCTTGCTTCCTCTAACTTTGATGCTTTGGTTTGCGCCTCTCACGTCAGCATCCCAATCACTGGTTTTACTGCCCGGATACTAGGTCCCTGGTGTCTGTCTCCTGCCAATTAACTTGGTGCCTTGTCAGTGTTTCCAAAACTCCTAACTAAGATTTTTTTCAATGTCATTGCTGGCCAAAATTACCATTACTTAGTTACCTGTCTTTCCACACTAGTCTGATTTCCAGGTTTCTTATCTTCCTTTAGAATCCTGATCCAATATGCTCACCATTGAAGTAACCAAACTGTAAAAGTATAGTGTCTGATTTTTTTTCCCATCTACCTTTCAATTTTACCTTAACATTTCCTAGTTTTAAAACTACAGGCTGATTGTCAACTTCAACAAAATTAATGGTTAAAGTGCACATTTTCCCATTCTTAATATTGATTGGTGCTGTATAAAAAGAAAAAAAAAACATGCTTCTTAGTATCTGCCTTTTTGCTTTATTACATTATCCTAAAAGATCTGGTCTTTAAGAATTATTCAGTTTGAGTTGCTGGAACTGTGGAGACCTTTGAACCATTTCTGCAATGCTTGGTAGATCTTCTCATTAGCGACACAAAAGAACAAGCATGAAATAAAGGAAGAAAATGTACCATTCTAATAGTTTTTAAAAACCACAAAGAGAAAGCCAAGTATTTCCCTCTTCTGAGTAGTTTTGTGAGACATTCTCAAGGCTAAAGCACAGTGATCATTGAGTTATATTTTTGTATTAGGTTACAGGAGGAATGGCATAGAAGGATGAATGAATTCTTAACAAATCATTGTACTCTGCCAAGTTAGACTTAAAATATAGTCTGTATTTAAATTATAAAATTAAAAATTTGTTAGGCAACTTAAAGACATGTATGACACACATTGTAAGTCATTTTATGCAAAATCACTTAGTTCAGATGACTATCTGTAGTGCTTATTCAATGATGGTAAGCCTCCATTGAGATACGATAAAAAATTGTTTTGGAAGAGACTGAATAACACAGACAAAAAAATACGTTAATCAAAATAACATTCTTAGGATCCACTTAGGAATATTTACTTGTGATTATATTCTTCTGGAAAATAAATGATAAAACTTTTTTTATGAGAATTGTGGGCAAAATTACAAACGCAAGATGTTTTAAATAATACATGCATTCTATTTCTATAGGGGTTTACACAACCATTTTGTCTCATTATGCCTTATTGGTGTAAACCCCTGAAGCAAAACTGCATGTATTATTAAAAATGGCCACCAGAAATCCCTGGCAGGCCAAGATCTTCCTTGCAATTTCTGCATCACCCTTATTTAAGTAACAGTGACAGTGACACTTATCTTTTCCTAGTCTGAAGAAATACGAAGATTGTTATCCACATTTTTTATTAAAACTATTATTAAAAAAACATATTTGTCATATTTAATGTATTTTGTGCTACCAATGAGGAAAACTTTTTTTAGACCAAAGGGTATTTATAATAATCTATTAGGATGTAAAGCCAGGAGCTACGGCCAGGGCCACTATCAAAGCAGCCCGGCCCATGCAGGTTCGCATTGGATTTGGACAGTCGGTAAAGAAACAACAGAGCCAAGAACTGATGGGCTGTCATCTTTAATTCTAGCTTGCACCCAGCGGGCAAGTAAAAACACACACACTGGGCTCGAAAACCCACTCACATTCAGTGCTCACAAAGCTACTGACTTATCTGAGTTTCCTAGAATCAAAGGTTTCTAGCTCACCAGACTTTATTCACCTCTGTTTCCCATCTCCTTCCTTCTCCAGCGTCAAACTGCACAAACTGGCCTCTCAATCAACACTCCGCCATCTTGGCTGCTTCTCCTGGCCACATGGCCTCTTTCTGCTCTCTGCTCTGCTCCCTCTGCTCTCTCATGCTAATCATCCCAGGAACCAAGAGTGCAAGCTCCTGCTCCATCCCCATTTTATAGTGTAGAAATCCAAACCCTTAATCCAATATACAAAATAGGGAAGTCTCTAATACAAAATCACTTCTCTGAGGCATGATTGGATTGTACCACCCCACATCAAAAAGGGTAGGAAAGGCTTAATCCCAAAACCAAGCCCCAGGCTACAAGGATTCTCAACACATTAATATCACCTGGGCAACGGCCTCCTCGTGGGCAGCGCCGTCTTTAACAAAGTGAGCATAATATATTTTATCTGCCCAACATAGGACAAACAAAAAAATTTTTGTAATGTACGGACTTTTTGTTTTAGTCCAACTTAAAAATTTCATCAATACTAACCTGTGATGGCACAGTGGATAAAGCGTTGACCTATAATGCTGAGGTCTCTGGTTCAAAACCCTCGCTTACCTGGTCAAGGCACATATGGGAATTGGTGCTTCCTGCTTCTCCCCCCTCCTCCTCCTCTCTCTCTCTTTTTCCTCTCCAAAATGAATAAATAAAATCTTTTAAAAATTTTTAAAAATTTGATCAATACAATAGCAAAGAAATAATGTTCTCAAATTTGAGTAGATACTTTAGACACATACACACACACAGAGCTTCTGACTTGTTTTTGGTGAAAATGAGATTGAGTGTTCTAATATATACTGTGTGGGTTTAGTCAGTTGCCCATATCAAATCTGTGAAGTGTACTGTTTTTTAATGAAAACATATTAAAAGAGTGGGGGCACCCTGACATTTCCACTATCTCTTCTATAACCAAATAAAGTTAAGTGTGTTTATTTTCTAAAGTACTCTTAGCTTATCAGTGCTGCTGTCAAAAACAAGGCATACTCTCAGGCAGAATACAGGTGTTGACATTTGGGATTTCAATTTCTCTAAATAGGCTTCTTTTGAATAAGGTTGCATTTAAAGGCTGTCTTTCAAAAACAGTTCTGTTTTTCTTTTTTTTTTCTGTTTCTCTTTGAAGTGAGAGTTTTCTGTTTCTTTGTTTGCATTTTTGAAAAGATTCTAAAAGGAACAGATGTCACCCCAAATCAGTGACGCAACACTTACTAACTTGAAAATTTAAAGACAACCATAGTACCCTATAATTTAGAGACTTTCAAACTTTCTTTCAAATGCTTTCAAAGTGGCATTCTGATAACTCGTTTCAAAACTTACAGCGAGAGTAAGAGTAGAATAATGCTACAGCTATTGTGAACAGAATAAGGGAAAGGAAAAACACTTTTATTAAATAGTTTTTCTAAAATAAACTGATCAAATTGGCCTGACTCTTTCTTTCCAGCAACAAAGAGCATGGCATTCTCGCCATCCATTCGATTTCTCAACACTGACATCACCTTATCTTTAACTTTCTGTGGTCAAATATTTTCAAACTGAATGTCATAGATATTCAGCGTTTGTCTGCTTTTTAGTGACTCTTCCCAAACAATCTATTTTTACATACCTGTGTTTCAAGAAAAAAAATAAAGATGTTTTAGGGCATTTGCAGGGAAATAAAGAAAAAAAAAACTAGTGGAGAATACAAGTCTATTAATATTACCACAGTCTTTTTTATTTTTCCTTAGTTTTTGCCCATGACGAAGTTCAGAGTATGTCACCCCAAAATATGCCACTTTAGCATATTGCTGTTTTTGAGTTAAAAGCACTGGAGAAACAGCAGATGCACAAAGGGCATTCTGATCCTCCCTCTGACTCCTAAAAGCAGGAGATAAAATTCCTACATGAAAAATGTCCTTCCTATACTAGAAGGAAGGTAACATTCTTATGAAGGATGAGAAGTTGAGACCAAGAGAATTGGCATAATTCTTATGCCAATAGAATACTAGTATAAGTTTTCTCAATTGAAGGGTAGCAGATTATGCCACCTCTAAATATATCACTGTGGCACAAGGATTATTTTGAGCTGAAGGCAATTGAGAAGAACAGATACAAGAAAACTTCTCTCCCTTTACTTGCCTAAAACCAGGACAAATTTACAATGTTATCTTTGCTTCTTTCTGTATCAGAAAGGAGAAAAATTAATTACTAGAGAAAAGTTTAGACCCTTACCAGCATGGAGGATAGCAAATTGACTAACAAACCTTGATTTCAGAACTTGTAAGTCTAAAACTGCATTTATTTGGTTGTCACTTCTCCACAAATTCATTTTTATCTTTGTTGAAAATATGCTGAAATTCTAAGCCACTCTGGCTACTCTCATTCCCTTGGTGTCTTCCGTGGATGTGGGAAGAATACGTGTTAATCAACTTCTGCTTGCTTTTGTCTTGTTAATCTGTCTTTTCATACAGAGGTCTCATCCAAGAACTCAGAAAACTAGAGGGAAAATTATTCTTTCTCCCAAAAGAAACAAATAAATATTCTTAAAACTAAATACTACTATTAATGGCCAAAAAAAAAAGTTAAATTCAAAACTGGAAGTGAAATGCCATATTTTAAAAAAGGAAGTGGAAGATAAGAGGCAGAATATAAAAATCAAGTAAATATGTGCAATACTTCTTGTTTTGGGTTAAAAAACAGAAAAGAAATACCATTAAATACTTTCAAATATATAGGTTTAAATGTTTATATTAAAATTTAAGGAAAACCACTGGTAGAACACACATGCAGAAAGAGACACTAAGCATAAATACAAATATATAATCACATACATATTTTAAAACATTTAAAGAAAAACATCAATTAAAAAAGTTAAATACATGGATAATAGAAAAGACAAAATTATGCTTGGAAATAAAACTAAATATATGATATATTCATATACATATGTTCAAACTCTCACAGATTGGTTTAAAAATTCAATTAAATGATATTTACATAAGATACAAGAAGTTTGAGAATTAGAAATGAAAAAGATATCAGGCAAATATTAATAAAAATGCAGGTGTGACATTAATATCAGAAAGGCAAAATTCAAAGCAAATAGTATCAAAAGAGCACAGAGAGAACATTTCATATTGAAGGAATAATCTACCAAAATATATAACAGTCATGAACTTTTATTACTTTATTATGCAGTTTCAAAATTTATTAACTAAAACTTACAGTATTTCAAGAGAAAATCTTCAATTATTGTTGAAGTTTAACATACTGCACTGTTTCTAGCTCAAGTACATTAAAATGTAAGAAAAAGTATAGAGAATTTGAATTTTATAAACTTTATTTAATATACTAATAATATAAACACATACTTAAAAGAACACAGATAATTTTCAAACAAATATGGTAAAGTTTCAAAAACTAATTATATACTAAACTTCAAGACCAAAATCTCAACAAATTAAAAAAAAAATTAAAATATGACAGGCCACTTTGTACTTACTGAGCATCATGCAATAAAATTAAGAAGCAATAACCAAAATGTAGCATGATAAAACAAACAAAATCTTATATAGTTATGAGCCGATAAAAGATGGGAATACATTCTGAAAAAATGCATTGTCAGGCGATTTTGTTTTGCAAACATCATAGAGTGCATTTACATAAACCTAGATGGTACAGTCTACTACATGCCTACACTATATGGTATAACCCATTGCATCTAGGCTACGAGCCTATACAGCATGTTACTATATAAAACAACACAGAGATTAAGTCAAGCTCAAGAGAAAATGTTGCAATCAAGAGACACGGTAAACACAGATGTATGAGGCTGCTGCAATTCTTTTTACGGGTAGAAAGAGTATATTCTATGATAATCATAAAAAGTATAATATATTGAATACATAAACCAGTAACATACTTATAATCATTGTCAGGTATTGCATAATGTACGTAATTATATGTGTTATATTTTTATACAACCGAGAGATCAATAGCTTGTTCACACCATCATCATCATCACCATGAACACGTGAGCAATGCATTGCGCTAAGAAGGAACGTGGGTTATTATGGCTGTGACATCACCAGGTCATAAGAATCTTGTAAATCCCTTATTATCTTATGGGGTCATAGTGGACAGAAACCAAAATGCTGCTATGAGGGCATAACTATACATCTGCAATTTGAAATGTACATTTTGAAATATATCTTGTGTTAAAAAAGTTAAAATAAAATTACAGCTTATTAAGAACTGAATGACATCACATGTAAAACTAGAAGAATGTGACCAAAGGGAGATTTAGGTAGCTGTATAAAACTCAAATAAAATAAATTTATAGAAAACAAGATGAATATAAAATAATAAAATAATCTATTGACTCAAGAACCTGATAGAAGAATCACAAAATAAAAGTCATTAAATTGAAGAAAGAAGTTAACAAATATAAGTGCAGAAATTAATAATAGAAAACAAAATAAAATATAGATTTGATCAATTAAACAAAACAAACAATTGCAAAGACCAAGAAAATAGACAAACTGTTGTTGCATATAATTAAAGAAGAAAAATTCAAATAAACAGCTAAAGGGGGTATACTAAAGATGGTATTAAAACTGTTAATGGGCCCTGGCTGGTTGGCTCAGTGGTAGAGCATCGGCCTTGCGTGCAGGAGTCCCGGGTTTGATTTCTGGCCAGCGCACACAGGAGAGGTGCCCATCTGCTTCTCCACCCCTCCCCCTCTCCTTCCTCTCTGTCTCTCTCTTCCCCTCCCGCAGCCAAGGCTCCATTGGAGCAAAGTTGGCCCGGGTGTTGAGGATGGCTCAATGGCCTCTTCCTCAGGTGCTAGAATGGTTCTGGTTGCCACAGAGCAACGTCCCAGATGGGCAGAGCATCGCCCCCTGGTGGGCATGCCGAGTGGACCCCAGTTGGGCGCATGCGGGAGTCTATCTGACTGCCTCCCCGTTTCCAACTTCAGAAAAATACAAAAAAGGAAAAAAAAACCCAAAACTGTTAATGAACTCATGCTATGGAAATGTTATAGCATTGATATAGTAAATCACCAAGATATTTGTTGAATAAAATAATTGCAAAGCCCATGCAAAGTATAATCCCTTTCAGGATAAAAAAAAATAAAACAAAACAATGTTGTGTATGTAAAAGTGTTAAAAAAAATCTGGAAAGACATATTTGTAACTGATAATAGTAGTTACCACTGGGAGACAAGGCAGGGCATTTGGGATTTTGTTCAAAGTGCATTTAGGCTTACTTGTAATATTTTAATTATTTTAATAAGAGAACATATTTCTTATTACTTTTTGAATTGACATTCACTTAAAAGTAGCAATCATAACAAAACAACAATGCTGACCAATTATTTTATTATGATTGGATTATAGAGTTAATGGAGAGAGTTTAAACAAACCATGAGGCTGATGGGGCAGGCAGGAATCAGATTAAAGGGTTTTGCAAAATATTATTGACGTTTGCTATGAAGGTGAAATGGGAGTATTTGAAAAGTATTAGAAAAGATTTACATTTGAGAAAATTAATCAGATGCTAGAGAATACGTTTGTACAAGAATCCAATTTTATAAGGAAGTTATTTGGCCCTGGCCGGTTGGCTCAGCAGTAGAGCATCGGCCTGGCGTACAGGAGTCCCGGGTTCGATTCCTGTCCAGGGCACACAGGAGAAGCGCCCATCTGCTTCTGCACCCCTCCCCCTCTCCTTCCTCTCTGTCTCTCTCTTCCCCTCCCGCAGCCGAGGCTCCATTGGAGCAAAGATGGCCTGGGCGCTGGGGATGGCTCTGTGGCCTCTGCCTCAGGTGCTAGAATGGCTCTGGATGCAACAGAGCGACACCTCAGAGGGGCAGAACATCACCCCCTGGTGAGCATGCCGGGTGGATCCCGGTCGGGCGCATGCCGGAGTCTGTCTGATTGCCTCCCCATTTCCAGCTTTGGAAAAATGGAAAAAAAATAAAATAAAAATAAAAAGAAGTTATTTGTGAGCATATTTTCTTGACATTTTTTGAGGGCAAGATTTTATTCATTTTGGAGGACTACCAGGTCACGTAGTCAAATGTGTGTTTGTAAGTAAGCATTTGAGAAAGTTTGTTAAATTTAATTTGAATTGTGTTGCTCTGTCTGATTTCATGCAAAAGTGTTCATAAATTGTATTACTTTCCCTAATTTCTAATGCATTACTAGAATCACTAGAAGGAGTCTGTGATTTTTTGAGAAAAATAGTTCAAGTCCAAAAAATATTGTTTATTGATTGCAACGAGTGTTGATTAGTGTGGTAAGTTTTCTTGGCATTAAACATTGGAGTTCAAACAGATTTAAGAGACCAATTAGGCCTTTCAAACATAACTGGTGATTTTTGTCTTTTAAAATATTCTGAATCAAAGAAGAGTTTGCCTATCAGAATAAACTGCTAAGATGAGCAAAGTTTTCTGAGTGGTTAATTGTTAAAGTTCCTCAGGAATAATTTGACAAGAAGCATCTTACTGGTAGTCTGTCACCTACAGGGTTCTCACATCAAGCATGTTGGGACTACAATAATAATAATAATAAAAAAGTTATTCTACTTAATTGCATGTAAACTGGATATTTTTGTGTTAAATTCATAGTTATGGTCATTGCTAAAGACTGCATTTATACAAGTTTGATAGAATTGCAGAGAAGCCCATATTCTGAGCTCTTAGCTTCTTCCTTTGAGATGTTCTAAACTGCAGATGGACAATTCCAGTGACCAAAAGTAACCTCACGGGGTGATCTGATTATAAATTCCTAACTGGGCAGATGATGGGGGCAGTCCCACTCTAAGCATAAACTTCTTCAGTGAAAGATTTGTCTTTTCTTTTTTCTTAAGAAAGCTCTGTCCATTGTTCTTGTAACATCTAGGTCAGGGGTAGTCAACCTTTTTATACCTACCGCCCACTTTTGTATCTCTGTTAGTAGTAAAATTTTCTAACTGCCCACCGGTTCCACAGTAATGGTGATTTATAAAGTAGGAAAGTAACTTTATAAAATTTATAAAGCAGAGTTACAGCAAGTTAAAGAATATAATAATAATTACTTACCAAGTACTTTATGTCAGATTTTCGCTAAGTTTGGCAGAATAAGTCTTTATAAAACAACTTACTATAGTTAAATCTATCTTTTTATTTATACTTTGCATACATAGAAATTACATTAGTTAATTGAATTATTAGTGGGATCCCTGAGGCTGATGCTGAGAAACTAAATATTGAATATGCAGTTCAATTTTTGTGAGGAACAAACGAAGGTCTCCCCTTTCAGAAATATTCAGGCGGTTTCTTTCTTTCATCATATTATGATTAACAGCACTAAATCCTGATTCCACAAGATATGAGGTAGGTAAAGGTATCCTTAAACTGAATACCAGTTTCCACATATTTGGATATAAGACCAGCATTTTGCTATTTTGCCATAGGTTTTCATATCCACCACTGTTGAATTTATGTTTACTTTCTTCATCATATCTAATTTCTAACAGTTTTTCTGGGCAAGTTGTATCAGCCTCTTCAATATTTGTGGTAAAAGGATTTTTCATACAGTCATATACCTTCAATTTCAAAATATCTTCAAATCATTTTTCCATGTCCAATTTAAGTTCAGTGAGGTGGCTACTGAATCTGTCAATATCTTCTGTAGTTACATCATCTTTTATAGATAATAATTGAGGAAACTGATGAAATTCTCTCTTCAATAGATTATGACAAAGTAGTTCAAGTTTGTCAATAGTAATAGCACAATATTTTGGCAACCTATAAGAATTTTATTAGCTCCTTGAAGCTGCAAATTGACATCGTTAAATTTCTTGAAAATATCTGCCAAGTAAAAGGCATCATTCTTTACTGTTTTTAACTGTTGACACAGATTGGTTTCATTATCACTTTCAAAAAATTGTAAGACACTATCATATAATGCTACAAATCTAGCCAAAGATGAGCCCTTTGACAGCCATCGAACTTCTGTGTGCAAAAGTAACTTAACAAAATCTTCATTATTGTCCTGGCAAAGCTGCTGAAACATTCTATTATTCTTTGCATTAGATTTGATCTTGTTTACAGCTTGAATTATTATAGTTAATGATGAATGGAGACTTTTACTTAGATGTTTTCCTACAAGATGTTGTCTGTGCACCACACAATAAATACATAAAACATTTGGCACTTCCTGCTTCAAATAAGCAACAAATCCATGATAGTGACCTACCATTGATGGTGCTCCTTCAGTAGTGCATACAACAATATTATTCAAAGGAATATTATTTTTTAAATAAAAATCATCCTTTTGTATCTGTGATGAGATTTATTATGCATAGCATTTCTTCTCATAATATATTGTTTTCTTCAAAATAGTTTACATATGCCATCAATAAAGCATTATTATCTGCAACGGTAGATTCATCCAATTGCATGGAAAATGAAGAGTTTTGGAGAATACTTATAAGTGTGTTTTCAACATTAACTGCCATTTCATCAATTCGTCGCTTTACTGTGCTATTGCTTAGGGTCATCGTGTTTAAAATTTGAGGTATATCCTGATGCGTTACTGTTGAGATAAATTCTTTTATAGAGGGTATTATTGCAGTTTCTCCAATATTGTAGCTTTTACCACTTTTTGCAATTATTTGTGAAATGTGATAAGTGGCAATTAATCCATCTTTGTTCAATGTATGTTGTTTCTTAAATGATGCAACGATAGTTGAATGATTTTGAAACTTTTTATATATTTTCTGAAAATATTCAATGAACTTGTCCTTGTCATTTGGATGCTTTGTAGAAAGATGTTCTTGCAATTGACTTGGCTTCATTGCTTCATTGGATCATATTTTATGGCATAATAAACACATTGGATGTTGTTTATTTGCAACAGATTCTATGAAACCCATCTTCAGGTACTCTGGCGAATAGCCACATGTGTATTTTTTTTTTTGAGACATGGGCTCACGATATTTCACAATATTTTGTTTGAAGCTGTAAGCACGTGCTTGCTCTCAGAAATCTAACTACATACTGATTTTAGTTTCAGTTACGTAATGATTTAGCTTCACTTACATAATGTGAACAAAACTTATGCACTTGAAATCTGTTGCATGGTCATGACATTAAAAGTGTCGTGGTTGAGCGAGAGTTTGTCCAGATGTGACTAAGTTAGTGAGTATCCGTGGTTGTGAGTTTTATAAAATTTTATGTAGCGGGTGTTGGCCAATGGCATCACTTCTTTGCGATTGGGGCAAAGTATCAAGACATGGGCTAATTTTGGCAGTCCAAGGGGGGGTTCCTAGAATGTCACCCTATTACTCTAAAATTTGGGAATCGAGACAAAAATATGAGTTTATTGGTGTCTCCATTGTCTGGCAGTTTCTGTCATAGAAAGAAGCGTCAAACCATGGAGTTCTTTGTCTACGGGATAATAAAACTACATACTGCTAGTTTTTGGGAGACACTAACGGTCATAAACTGCCCGTCAGATTGGGTGGGGGGTGTAGACCCTGGGTCAAATACCTGGCTGCTTGCGGATGTGGGCCAGGTGGTCGCAATAGAGGTCAGGTGCAGTCCCAATACAAATGCCCTGTAACAGAGTCTGACCGCTGTCCTGATCTTGACTGGTCAACAGTTAGTCGATGAGTATGTAACCGTGGTACCTTTTGGTTGCTCTGCTACTGCCCAACATGAAAGCTGGAACGCTCGCTAGTGGGTGGTAGTGACCAGGTTGACTACCACTGATCTAGGTTAACAATCCCTTGAAATGCCAGAGTAATCCTCTTTTTCAGGTTTCTAAGAAGTGTAACCATCCTCAAGGGATTGCAGTCTTGTTAACTATCCTGTAACTCAATCATAGAGATTTCCCAGCCTTGCTTTCTCCCACCTTCATGTAATCTTCTTTACATTTCCTCCTTAATTCCAAATGTATAAAAAGAACTGTGAAACCATCGTTTTCTTGAGCATTGGAGATTTTGTTTTTTGGCATGTCATCAGTTTGACTCAAGTATAAACTCTTTACAATAACTTGTAAATTTTCCTATGCTATGTTTGGACATAGCATATATTGAACCATGTTTTAGATAGTTCCAGTATTCAATTATACTACTAAAAGGTAAGAAATCATTATTTTCAACCCTTCTACTATTATTTTTTTCCTAGCTATATTGAGATAAATTTACGTATAACATTGTATAAATTTAAAGTTGTTAAAGAGAATTTCTTTTCTCTATCCTTCTAGGTTCTAACTGACCTAAGAATTAAATAAACATGAATCATTAATAGGAGAAAATAAAGTTTTAATATGCATGCATGGAAAATTTACATAAGCATAAAAATTCCAAAGACAGTAAGGCAAAATGATGTATACATGTCATTCTGGACTAAGGAGAGGGGAGGTAGAGGTTTGGGACTTCAAAGGGAAGTGAATCAGTTTACAGGGAGGTGAAAAGAAGAAACAAATATTTGGTGGGCCATCTAGATGGGGCAGAGACAGAACTTTGATGAAAGAAGACTCGTTAGGCTCCTCCTTGTCTGACACTCCTAGTCCAGATTAAACTATGGTTATCTATGGTGATAATTCTTCCCAGAACAGGCTTTCTATCTTTTCTTTTAAGCATTTTGAGGAAAGGTCATAGATTCTTTCTCTTTCTTTCTTTCTTTCTTTCTTTCTTTCTTTCTTTCTTTCTTTCTTTCTTTCTTTTTTTCTTTCTCCTTCCTTCCTTTCTTCCTTCCTTCCTTCCTTCCTTCCTTCCTTCCTTCCTTCCTTCCTTCCTTCCTTCCTTCCTTCCTTCCTTCCTTCCTTCCTTATTTCTTCTTTCTTTCTTTCTTTCTTTCTTTCTTTCTTTCTTTCTTTCTTTCTTTCTTTCTTTCCTTCTTTCTTTATTTTCTTGCTCCCACCATCCCTCCCTTCCTTCCTCCCTCCCTCAGCCCTCCCTCCTTCCCTTTCCCCTTTCCTTTCATCCTTCCTTCCTTCCTTCCTTCCTTCCTTCCTTCCTTTTTTCTAGCTAGAGAAAGAGAGAGAGCCAGATAGACAGGGACAGACAGACATAAAGGGAGAAAGATGAGAAGTACCAACTCATAATTGCAGCACCTTAGTTATTCATTGATTGCTTTCTCATAGGTGCCTTGATTGGGGGGCTACAGCTGAGCCAGTGACCCCTTGCTCAAACCGGCAACCTTGCACTCAAACCAGAGACCTTGGGCTCAAACCAGCAACCTATGCATTCAAATCAGTGACCATGGAGTCATATCTATGATCCCACACTCAAGCTGGTGACCTCAGGGTTTGAAACCTGAGTCTTCAGCATCCCAGGCCAACACTTTATCCACTGTGCCACTGCCTGGTCAGGTAAAGATTCTTTCTGAGTCATTTATTTCTTAATAATAAAATAAATGTCGTGCCAGAGACACATTTTAAGGGGGAAAATTTTGCTTCCTTACAAGGTGTACATGTGATAACTTAAAGTACATATATACTGTAAGATGTTTACTATGATAGGGCTAGTTAGCACCTCCAACACCTCACATAATAACCTTCTTTTGTGCATGTGGTAAGGCCATTTAAGATCTAGTTTCCTAATAACTTTCAAGTATATAATATGATTTTGTTAACTATAGTCACAATGCTATGTATTAGATCCCCAGAACTTATTTACCTTGTAACTGCAAGACTCTACCCTTTGGCCAACCTAGCTCCATCTCTCCTGCACCCAGCCTCTGGCAACCACCATTCCCCTCTGTGTTTCCATGAGTTTGACATTTTTAAATTCTAACTGTGAGTCAGATAATTCAATATTTGTCTTTCTCTGTCTGACTTATTTCTCTTTTATTATTTTCTGAAAGATTTAAATACTTATGACTAAATAATTACTTTATACTAGTAACATTCTCAAAATATTTTATAAAATAAAAGTTGCAGTGCTATTTTCCACATATTAATGGTAATGTCTCTAAATCACTCTCTTTCATCTATTCAAATATGGAACACAATTCTCTCTCTTGTATTGATATAATTTATGGATAGGAGAAAACAAAACAAATGGGCAAATCTCACCCCCTAGTCTCTTTATAAAAAGAAATAAATGCAATGTGGAGGAGGAAAAAAATATTTCCTCTGTTATTATAGGTTCTTGGGTGCACCATCCCTGTAATAAAGGGACAAATTAACAGGAAAAAAATGAACAGAAGTTTAAAAACATGTGCTTCCTATACATGAGAGATACTCAGGAAAACTGAATAACTCTGCTAAATAGGCCATGCCATCACCTTAAATACCATTTCCAGCTAAAGACAAAAGATGTTGGGGAGTGGCGAGGCCAGCTATGGGAAGTTACCAGGAAAAACACAGTAAACAAAGGTAAGGTTGTTATAGAGATTTAAGTCATTATCTTCTCCATTTTGATAAGAGTTTCTAGAGATTTAGAGCCATCCACCGTTTCCTGGAACAGAGAGGAAGATACTCTTACAAATAGAGATTTTCCTTTTTAATATAAATGTCTATTACCACAGGGTAATTTTAGTCAACTTTAAGTGCTTTCCTATTTCTGCTATTTCTTCAAAAAAAAAATAAGCCTGAAATAATCTTTATGCCAAAAGGAATATTTTGGAGTTGTAAAACCTGCATCCCTTCAATGATAAGGTGACCAATATTTTACAGTGAAAAGGAGGACAAAACATTTTATTCATTGCAACAATAATACACTATAATATGATAAATGCATAATAAAAACATTTGCAATATTTTATATTGTAATTATGCTTACATGCTTATTAATTTTTATTAATAATTATAATAAAAAAGTACTTATTTAGATAAATACATCACATCACATGCAATGGATCAACTCTGCAGTGATCGAATACAGACATTTACTGTTTTGTCTTACAATATCAAAACAGAGGACATGCAGGAGGACACTTTTCGAGGGAGGACAGGACTTACAATAGAAGGACTGTCCTCCCTAAAGGAAGATGATTGGTCATCTTATTCAGTGAGTACTCTTTTCCTCTGATTACTTCAAAACTTTTTTTCAGCCCGGGTTTGTGAACAATGTAGAAAGTGAATTGTTAGCTGATATTCAGCTTGTAACTTCATTCTTTAACAAACTCTGAGAAGCATTCTTCAAAGGGACAAAATAGGGGTATTTACTTTGCTCATTAGAGAAATTCCTCTTAGATTTACTGTAGACCACAGAAGCTGATTACTCAAAAGTTAATGATAGTAATGAATGTAAAACTTAAAAGTACATAAAATATGTGCAAGCTTTCATTCACTTTGGATACTGTCTTTACCACTAGACTTACTACCCAGACAGAAGACAAAAATATAAAAAAAGACATTCCCCTTTTTTATTGCACACCTTGAAGTTTATATTCATTCTCTTTATTTCTGTTGAAATTAAACTTGGGGTAATGTAATTCTACAAATAATTACAGTAGTTTTTTTCTTTTTTATTAAAATAGTGTCATCTCCACACGTAAAGTTTGGGTATTCATATACAGATAAGCATGCACCTTGATTTTTAATAATTCAGAAGAAAGCTCATCAGTAATGTATGCATTCTCTTTTCTTTATTGGTAGTTTGTCATTAGTTGTATGGAGTTGTATGGAGACAAAGGTGTGTCTCCATACAGGCTACAGGGGAAGAGTTCATTAGAAAAGCAAAACAATGATCCATTTTCAATTCTTCAAATAAATGACAGTAAGGTAACACGGAGTGGGTTGCCTTCTCTGCAGTACTCTAATAAGTATTTTTAACTGCATCACATAACTTATTATACCATAAGTAATTATGACTTTGAATACAAAATGCTGGCTTCCACTGAAGAAAGTCCATTATTGTTATATGATTGCCCAGACTTTTTGGTTTTGCTTTAAACGTTTGTAGCACTAAATTCTATTTTTAAAGATGCCGTTTGTTAATGCAGATGAAGCCATTTGAATAGCAGTATCTGTCTATTCATAATGCCACTTAAGTAAATTTGAACCTATGATATGTCCGTCTTTATGAAAAAATTGCAGTAAATATGGTTGACTTTTTGGGGGGAGGAGGAAGGGGAAAGAAAAAAAGAGGGAAACCAGGCTTATGGGGGCTGCCATCCAGGAGCAGGATAGGTTTGCAGTTTGGGGCTGGGGCACAGGGTTGACAGGTAAGCAGTTCCTTCCATGTACTTTTCCTTCCCTTCCCCTTCGTTTCCCATTAATTATTTCTGTATCATGAAGCAGAAATGAAAAACAGACTAGAAAAATAAAATGTGAGCTACAGGCTTGCTCTGAGCTCAGCCCAGAATTGATTCTTCTGGTCCTAAATGTTGGGGAAGACCCCTTTCATGAAGGAGTGGAATGTTTGCTCTGTCTGATGGCCTTCAGGATACAGCTCCTGCTATAGATATGCTAATTCACTAGAAGAATTCTGCTTCAGACTTGAGCAACCCTTTTGTCAATGAAAAGGTGGGGAAATAAGCACCAAGTAGTGACTTCCCAAGCTGACACAGATCACTTGAAATCTAGAAGGAACAAAATGATTTAGAAATTGGATTCCTTTAGATAGCTTCCTGTCCTACCTCTTGCCCCTCCTCTGTTCCCTTGACAATAAAAGATAATTACCTGACCTGTGGTGGCGCAGTGGATAAAGCGTCGACCTGGAAATGCTGAGATTGCTGGTTCGAAACCCTGGGCTTGCCTGGTCAAGGCACATATGGGAGTTGATGCTTCCAGCTCCTTCCCTCCTTCTCTCTCTCTGTCTCTCCTCCCTCTCTCTCTCTCTCTGTCTCTCCCTCTCCTCTCTAAAAATGAATAAAAATAAATTTTAAAAGCACCTCTTACCTAAGAGTGTGCCTTAAAAAAAAAAAAGAAGATAATTGAATACCAGATTCCCTTTAAGCAGTGGTGGGATTCAGTCAGTTTGTACCAGTTCACCAGAACCGATACCTAATTTTTTGTTGAGTTTGGTGAACCAGTCGTTAAAATGGCACTTGTGATCAGGGTTCTCTGTAAGGTAGTCACTGGGCAGCTGACCAACGTGGAAATCACAGATTGACATTCCTTACTCTTTTTTAACGTTCATCTGCACAACAGCATATTCTAAGCACCCATAGTAATGTTCATTCCATCCATAGGGGAAAAAACTTGCAAGTGAGGATGCCAATCAAGAAGCAATATGGAAATAGTTTAACAGTTTTATTATTTTTTGTTAGGTATTATTAAACATTTTTATTAATATTTTAAAATCTTTCTTACAACATAATCTAGTTTTGTGTACCTCTTTCATTGTTCTTATTTAAGTATTAAACGTCTGAAATAATAACCTACCTTTTATATATCAACCTTTTTTATACTTAAAAAGGTCATTATGACAGAGAACCAGTTGTTAAATTATTTGACACTGCCTTTGAGAATTAGGTTCTCTTATCTTTTTGAACTAGGTCTCCATCAATAGACATTTTCTTCAAAAAAACTTTTATGTATGGAATATTGGCCTTTGTTTTGATACATTGAGCACACAGACCTTGTACTTGTCACTTTTTCTCTACCTTATCCTGATCTGACTAGAAAAACAGAGGGGACAATTTTCCTTGAATCACCCTCTCTTCTCTGGGCACTAAACTTTGGGCAGGTGAGGGAGGTGGCACTTGCTTGAGGGACTAAGAAAGGGTGTGTTGGCAAGAATACTGGAGGTGGTTTACCCCATGCTTTGCTGTGTACCCCGCACCCTGGTCCTCGTTTCTTATAGACACTGCCAGCATCACTTTCAGGCATTGTTCTCCCCTCAGATAGTTGACTTATATTTTTCTCTTGGGGGATACACTACTGGATATGGAAAAAAATACTATGGGAGGACATTTTTAACTTACATATGCCAAATTAAACTCTGAGTGGTTAGTTCATTTTAAGAACAAACTGTTTACAGTGGTTGATAGAGTTATGGTAAGCGTTGGAATTTGAAATAACATTTAATGTTAAATTCACTGCTATGCAATATTTGTTAAACACCACTTGGAAAGGGCTTATGTCTAAACAGCATGTTTTCTTTATTTTTGGACTTTTATTCTGAGTAAAATGTTGAGGCAAATTCTCTATTATTACCTCCATAGGCAGGTCACTGAGTAATTCTTTCTTATGCATCCACTATGTGGCAATTGTGTTGCCAAGATGGTGCATCATTCTATAGATTTTTATTTGGGTCTGTACACAGGAAAATGAACTTGGTTCTTATGGAATGCAATGTATTTCAACAAGGTATGTTTGAAGCAAAAAGTCCCGTTTTATGTTCAGAAATGTCCCTATGTGGTATCTGTGAACAGTACTGAAGGTTCAATAGTTTTTTTCAACTCCAAAGAAAAATATAGGGGTATAAAATCAAACACCAAACTTCTTGTTAAAAAACTGGACATAAGAGTGGTTTCAGTTCAGCTAACAATAGATGGGATAGAATAATCAAGGAATACAATGTAAAAAAACTTGAAATTGAATGGTACCTATATCATGTGCTAACTATATGGCCTAGTATATGTTACTTAATTACTCTGACACTTAGTTTCTTTATCTAAAAAGTATAGGAAGTGATTTTATTTTCATAGCATTTTTGTTGGATTTAAATAAGGTAATATATAGCCACAGCAGCCAAGACATGGAAGTAACCTTAGTGTCCATCAATGAATTAATAAAGAAAATTTTTATCTATCTATCTACCTATTTATCTATCGACGTATCATATTAGTAAACTATAAAAAAAAGAGATCTTGACATTTATGACAGCATAAATGATCATGAAAAACATTATGCTAAGTAAAATAATCCAGACAAGGAAATATATGTGGAATCTTAAAAACAAACAACCAAACAATCAAACAAATAAAAAAACAACAAATCAGAACCAAAGAGTAGAAAAATGGTTATTGGGGTGGTTGTAAGAAATGATCAGATGTCAGTCAAAGGTACAAATTTTCATTTATAAGATATATATGTTCTGGGGAACTAATGTATAGCTTGCTAACTGTAGTTAATAAAACTGTATTGTAGGCCCTGGCTGGTTGGCTCAGCGGTAGAGCATCGGCCTGGCGTGCGGGGGACCCGGGTTCGATTCCCGGCCGGGGCACATGGGAGAGGTGCCCATTTGCTTCTCCACCCCCACCCCTCTCCTTCCTCTCTGTCTCTCTCTTCCCCTCCCGCAGCCAAGGCTCCATTGGAGCAGGGATGGCCCGGGCGCTGGGGATGGCTCCTTGGCCTCTGCCCCACGCGCTAGAGTGGCTCTGGTCGCAGCGAGCATTGCCCCCTGGTGGGCAGAGCCTTGACCCTGGTGGGCGTGCTGGGTGTCTCTCCCCATTTCCAGCTTCAGAAAAAAAAAAACAACTGTATTGTACACTTGAAATTTGCTAAAGTATATCTTAAACATTCTTACCATACACAGATACAGAATGGTAACTGTGTGAAGTATGAATCTGTTAATAAATTTGATTATTGTAAACGTTTTACAATGTATATGTATATTAAATTACCACATTGTACCCTTTAAATATATATAATTTTATTTGTTAATCATGTCTTAATAAAGCGAGAAAAATAGATATATTAATGCATATACATTGTTATGCTGTGTTATTTAAAATTCTTGGTTGTAAGTCTCAGACCTTTAATGTAGCCAAAACAAAAGAAGGAATATACTAATGTAATGTAAGAGGGAAAAACTGGGCTAAGTTACTATAGGATCAGCTGGTCCTAAGATTTGAAATAATTTTATTTGAAAACACTCTTTTTTGCTTCTTCTCTCCCTATCTTCCCCCATTTTTCCCTCTATATCTCTCACTTGCTCTCCCAGACTTTCTTTCCTTTATTTTTGAAATCATTATTAGGTTCATTCATTTCATATATTGAAATATTTGGCCCTTGGCAACTCTTGAATGACATTGTCCTCAATGCTCAGTTTTTCAGCAGAAGAAAAAAAGATGATGTTTCTCTCTGAGTCCATATATATCTCGACAAAATGCTTTGATTGTTCTGACTGTGGACCAACCATTTTTTCCAGGGCTATTGACTACTCTGGTCAGGGTGAGTCATGTACCCAACATTTGAAAAGAACAAAAAGGGCCTCATTATTTTCAGTTCTACGAGAATCACATGGCACAATGATTGTCAACTTGGTAAACCATAAAAACACTTTATTTAATTTTTTCAACATTTTACATTCAATATTATTTTTTATTCATTTCATCTATACAACATAGTGGTCAGACAATCATAAACTTTGCAAAGTGTCTTCTGCTACACTAATATTTCCAGTACCCACAAGGCACCATGCATAGTTAAATATTATTGACAGTATTTGGAAACTCTTAAAAATAAGGTTCCTTGGGCCATAGCCATTAAATTAGGTGAAGAAAAATATGAAATAAGAATTGAATTTCATGATAAGAAAGAGGCAGTCCTTAAAAGTGGAAAAAAAGGTATTTTTGTTGTTTTGTTTGTTTTAGCCAGAAGAGAAAAGGGTGGTGGAAAGCAACAAAAAAACATACATTCATTACAAGGGCATAGCAAAGTGCTTGGCACAGTCCAAAACCTAAAATGTTATATGTTATTACTACTATTTTATAATGAAATGGGAACATACATGTTGATAATTTAATACACTAGTGTGTACCACTTGCTTTCCATGTGTGAAGAGTCATTCTGTAGGCTCATAGAAAAAATGGGATTTTGAGCAGAGAAGGGAGATTAAAAATATTCTAGATGATGAATGTGAGGAACAGATATTTGTGAGGGAGTGTAAAAACTTTTTAAAAAGTATAAGAATTAATTTAGAAAATTTTATGTTAAATCTTTATTGAAGATCTACTTTGTGCCAGACATTGTTCAACACACTGTGGGTTAATTAGTCAATAGAAGAGAAAGGAAAAAAAAATCCTTATCTTTGTGGAGTTTACTTTCTAGTGAATAGAAACAGGTAATGAACAAACAAGGAAATAAACAATAGCATATGTCATGTGGTCATAAATGCTATGAAGACAAAGGAGAACAGTGAAGTGCCAGATAGGAGGTAGAAGGGGAGGTGGTGATATTGTTTCAAGTTTTCCTGCTGTGACCTGGGAAGCCTCACTAAGGTACATTTGAGCAAAACCTAAAAGAAATTAATGGGGTACATATGTTGACATTTAGAGGATGAGTATTCTAGACCAATCGGAGAGTAAATGCAAATACTTTGAAGTAGGAACATGCCTGGAATATTTGAAGAATAACATGGAAGCCAGGGTGATTGGAGTGAAGTAGACGAAGGGGAAAGTGATAGGACATGAAGTTACAAAGGCAGAGAGAGATCAGATCATGTAGACCTTGATAGACAAGAGACTGGGAAATTTTTTCTCTAAAGAGCCAGAAAGCAAATATTTTCAGCTTTGTGGGGTAAAAGGCAAAATTGAAGATACTATACAAATTACTTAAAAAATATATATATATATATATTTTTTACAGAGACAGAGAAAGAGTCAGAGAGAGGGATAGAGAGGGACAGACACACAGAAACAGAGAGATGAGAACCATCAATCATTAGTTTTTTGTTGCACATTGCGACACCTTATTTGTTCATTGATTGCTTTCTCATATGTGCCTTGACCACAGGCCTTCAGCAGACTGAGTAACTCCTTGCTGGAACCAGCGACCTTGGGTCCAAGCTGGTGAGCTTTTGCTCAAACTAGATGATCCCATGCTCAAGCTGGTGACCTCGGGGTCTCGAACCTGGGTTCTCGGCATCCCAGTACGACGCTCTAACCACTGCACCACCGCCTGGTCAGGCTAAATTCTTATATAACAACAAAGAAAATAAATTTTTGCTATCTTTTTTGAAAAACATAATAATAGTACAATATTTTTATAATGTAGGTGTACTAATAGAAGAATGACATTCTTTTTTGGATGCTGAAGTATATAGAACATCTTGATATCACTTATGATTCAAATGTTAATTGTCATCGAAATATTACCACAGTATGTTTCAAATATAAATGTTGTTTTGGCTTGTACTTTTAAGTTGAATATATTAGAAAACTTATCAAACCTGAAAAAAAACTTAATTTCTAAACCTTTTAGTGCTAAGAAATAATGGTTGAAAATAATTTTTTTCTTTCAGAAAAATTTCAATGTCAACCTTGAGCTCAAAAAATTATAATTGAAGTATATGAGTGCCACATCACTGAACTGCTTGTTGTGTGGTAAGGCAAGGCCAGATATTCAGCTTTTAATACTGACAATGGTTCAGTACACAAGCGTAAGTGAAATTTACCACTAACTATACTGGTTTAATAACACATGACAGGTTTAACTATTTTCCACATGTACTTGCTGATGAATAGTACAATGAATAATCATAGGCTGTAAATACCTCATATTTTCATAAGTTTTGAAAATTTGTTCAACTAGATATTTTTCTTCTCTATGCATATTTTTGCCACCATTAATTAGACACATCTTAGAAGATTCCACTTTAGGTTGTACTGAATTAGTTTTTCCTCAACTTCTTTAAACATATTCTAGCCTATAGTTGTTCCATGCAAATTATTTGTACAGGTTAATTCTTTAGTAACTTCACACCCAGCATTGCCTCCTGAAATAAATAGCAACAGAGAAGTGTTGGTAACATTTGTTAATATGCCAAAATCCAAGGAAAATCACTTAAATTTGTTTTTTTTTTAACTTAGTATTGATGTGACTACCAATATCCTTAACTCTTCAAACAACTATTCTTACATGATTTAATTTATCATCATCCTTAATGGATTTTCTTGCTTGGCTAATACATGAGTATCTCAGTAGCTTACTTTAAGTAACAGCCTCATTCCCCCCCCCCTTTTTTTGCAAAGGATTACTGCTATGATAAAATATGCCATTTTCAATTTTCTTATTT